>NC_059399.1:13925555-14528611 GCF_905220565.1 Melitaea cinxia
ATAAAGTCGTCTGAAGCTTACCAACCATTAATCAAGCGCCCTGTCTCACTTAACTTCTGTTAAAACTTACTCAATATCAGACCTAAACTAACAGAAACTTGCGGCGTATTACTGAGTTAGTTGCTACAAAGTTTTTAATATCATTCATACGACTTACCCGCATACATTTCTCTGAATAGCATAAAATGCTGTCACTATTTACCTCTGTAGATTTAAGTAAATTTTTAAAAAAAATATAAAGAACGAAGTTAATTTATATGTAACGAGAAAACTGGACAAGTAAAGTTTTATTTGCGTTTGTGTATACTTTATAATTTTCATCGGATCATATATATATAAATAAATAGCACAGCTATTGCAAACATAATTCAGCCATTTTTAACGACAGCCGATAATAAAATACTTGGATATATTAAAATAGTTAAGGCTCTTGTGATTCTTTCATATTTTCGTATTAACAAAATAAAATTTACGTATAATTATTACTAGTGTAAATCAAGTTAAAAGGTATTATTATTAGAATATCTACTACATTAATAGTTAATATCTTCTGGTTTCGTGACCGCCCGATTTCCCACTTTAGCTATTATAGCCTTGTAGATGGTGGCGGTGGATGGTGAAATTTATCTTTGTATTCTAATGATATTGTAGCAGTTTTTCATCGCCTAAAAACACGGATAAATGACACTTTCAAAAAATTAATCCTAGCTAGATCGATTTATCGCCTTCGAAACCCTTGCATACTAAATTTCATGAAAATCGTTGGAGCCGTTTCCGAGAATCAGATTAAGAAGACATTACTTGTGTAAATGTATTAGATAAAATCAATATACAAATCATCATTTTGTTTACTAACCGTAAAGTATCAATCACAGTATCAGTTTACATACAAAAATAAAAATAAACGTCAAACACACATTGGCCCCAAGTAGGATGGTGTCACCAACCCACTGCCCAGCGTGGTGACTATGGACAAAACACACGAGTTCATGCCATTTTTGGCGTGAACTTATGGAGGCCTATATCCAGCAGTAGTGGACTGTGACAGGCTGAAATGATGAATGATGAGGATTATAATCCTGTATCGGGGGTACGCAAACAGTCACACAATGCACAAACAAATGCCCAGACATTAAAAACCACAATTATCTGCACGACCTCTGCCTGGTGCTTCAACCAGTTGTTGTGCCCGCTGATCAAACACGGGCTCATAAGATATAAAACATAACAAAAATGAAAATTATAAACGATTATTCATACTTACATGAATGTAATCAAAATTACGACATCCTAATTAGCTTACGAATGTCGACATAAAACGGGAATCGTACGCACACCGTCCAAGAATGCTTGTATTAAATAACTCAACAAATGAAGGTGCTTTATGAGGTATATTCATTAATTTTGTTGTGAACGCACTGCTCCTTTGGATCGACGCCAGAATACGTCACTGTGAATTACATGAGACAATAACAGTGGAATCTATCTTGACTCTCTGTCATCTTTGTTTGGGAGCCACAATAAAGGCCCGTGTCTTCACTTGTTTTGAGAGAATAAACAAAGGTATATTACTTATATTTTTTCGTTCGTAAGAAAGAAAAATTCCATTATTAGTGATATACTAAAATACATCCAATTCACGTCGTATGGTATTTACTTAGATCAAATGAAAACATTCCGCGATTAATTTATCAATCTCAATACATAAACGCCATGAACTCAACGACCACTGGGGGATGTTGGATGACGGTACTATGTCGGGGTAAAAAAAAAAACACACGCAATACAAGTATGAATTCGATCCCAGATTATCAAAAAACATTATTATGCTGACATATGTCCTTTGATAATCTGGGATTGTGCCAATTAAAAAAAATTAAAGTGTTGAGGAACTTTAATGTATAATAGTTTTAATAATAATAGTTTTTATTGTAATAAATAATAGTTTTTTTTTTTATTGTAATAAATGTTATTTTTTCGGTAGATAGTAGTAGACAAATAAGATTAATGTCTGATTACAGTGGCATTCTAACAATGTTGTGCAAATCTTAAATTTGACTGCATAATTATTTAACTTAGTTATTGTTTTAATGTAGAAAGATTTTTTATGTACTTAGTTTGTTTGCTTTTATTAAATAAACAAATGAATAAATAAATTATTAATTTAAATCTCAAATTTATTAATTATTTAAACTTTGTACAGAACTTAACATAAATGTTGCGCAAAGACTTATACAATAAAAAATAAACAAACGGAAATAATAAACAATAGCTGGTCAAGAAATAAAAAAAAGTTACGCATTTACTCACACGCACAATAATACATACAAGCATATATACATACATAAATACATTTAGATATACATTATTCTGAGTATCTTATTTCTAAATTGATTATTATATATTTATACACATACATACATAACATTTATATTGGCTATACAGATGTTCGCCATGTTCTGGGCGTTTGTGCTTGTGTATTGTGTGTTTTTGGACTCACGGACTTTATTATTTTAAGAATTTTTATTTCAATTTAAATGGACTAATAAGTTATTCAAATTATATGTAAACTTACTTGTAACTTACAGGTACCTGTAAATTGACACATTTTTTACTTTCATGGTTCACTAACAAATATTTATCTGAGTGAAGGGCTCTATCAACAGTACCGAAATATCGACAACTCATTTTGATTAACGAAAAATATAGTAATAACGCATACTAAATTATTAAACACGTTTATATTCTTAAATTTTTCTCTTTTAATATAATAATAGTAGTTATCAGTAACTTCACCGAATGAGTTAACTTCGCATAAATATTGTCTAACGTCATATCGGCTTCGATGCGAATGAATCATTTAATTGATACTGAACTATACAAACCCAAAAAAGAGTAAAGAAGCAGATCTGGCATATTGCCGGAAAAATATTAGAAAAAAAAATAGAAACAATTCAAAGACTTTATCCTTGACCGAATACTAAAAAGTTTTTAATATAGTGTCCCAATTATTTACAACGATAATGTTTGTGAAAATATGTGTTCTTCTTTTTATTTTATTGACGCTGACCCGTCTGTTACGATACTCATCAATTACCGTCTCAAAACAATCAGTCTTTTTGACGTTGTTTAAAAGCTTTCTGCTTCTGCTTTCAAAAGGATTCACTTTACATTTTGCTATTGCTTAATATTTTTCAAACGACTTGTTTATTGTTACTTCATTTTTATGCCACATCAAATATAAATTTCATTCACTTATTTTTATTATTATTATTTTTTATTTAGTGATTATTACCATTCAATGATATGTTGAAATAACATTACTTAGTCATTACTATAACATAAAAACTTAGTTGTTTCTCTTGTTTATAAGTTAAGTTTTCCAATACAAAGGAATTGGTATAAAATCGTAATACTAAAGTGTCCATTATTTCTGAAAATAATAGTAGTGAGTAATTTTATATTAATATCAACAGATAAAACTGGAAGTTTTTTTGTTTATTTTAATACTTAAATCTAAATGTATTTAAGATCTGTTTCAAAAGAAAAAAAAAACTTTAGACTGCAAAACATTATTCTTAAGCCGATTACATAAACCAATTATTCCTTGTATGTCAAGTATCGAAATTTTACGCTGGAGAAACCACGCTGAACACCTAGTGTACTGTAAGATTATATTGATATCAGCGATTAGACATTATTATTGATGAAATATTTCTACTACTAAATTAATAATTAATTTAACAATCCAAAACATAACAATTATTGTTAGAATGGATTGTAGAGAAACTGATAAAATTGATTAACTGTTTAGGTTTATCTAAATGGATTAATGCCTGTCATCTAGATGAGAGTGACAACCAGTGCTAAGGCTACATTATTAACTTTAAGTTGATTTATGACTTACTTAAGTCTTAGAATTTTAAGATCAAGGTCATCACCAAGTAATCCCTAACTTTCCACTTAAACTATTATTACGAACGAATTTATAATTCTAGTTGTCTCATTTTTAGTTGGAATAATTTAAATCATTCATCAAGTTTTTCATTTATTTGTTAATAAGTCTATAAATAATCTATAAATAGCATTTTATACAAATGTTGGTGATATCCTTCACATTATGCTAAATGCAAATGGCTTGAATATTTTCGTAGGCAGAATAAACTTATATTAGGTATGTTTAAAAGGAAAAACACTATCGGTTTAATATATAGTAACAAAAAATCGATAGCATAATTTCCATTTATATGCTAATATTAGCACTACCTACAAGGTAGTTTTAGAATGAGGCCGTAGTAACTGTTGGTGTGACTTATTTTTATCTATCTTCGTTGTATATATCGATTTTCGATGTAGTACTCGCCTGTATAGTTTGAACTATATTTTTATGACATATAAAATAGCCACAAAAATTACTTTGACGTGTATCATTTCTAGTGTAATGTTGATGGTAGTATTTTATTTCTTTTGCACTAAGTGGTCGTTTTGACCTTTTTATATTGGAAGCGATTTTCTTCGTACTTTCTGATTTATAAATTTATACTGTAATAGTTTTTAATATATTACATATAAAATAAAAATAAAAACATGTCATTACTAAGTTGACATCGAAAAAACAATATTCTAGAAGATTTCAAGGTAATAGTAATTTTTTTGGTTAACCTCAACTATATGCAAAAAGCTATCGCCAAACATTTCAATTAAACCATTCCAATTAAGTCTCATGACAAAAATTCTAGCACTAGTTACTCTTTAGCTATATAAGATATCTTCTAAGAGTGAGACCTCATAGATCTGTCCTAGTTCTCTGTCAAAGATAGACTGTTAAGAGTATTCTAGTTAAGTCAGAACAAGGCGAAATAACCTGGATCCACTATAAAAAAATGTATACACGTCGAAAATATTCACAGCTTTATCTAGATATAATTTTGGTAAATTTTAACGTAAATTTGAAATTTCGGCACAGAAAAAAACAAGTATTAAAATCAGTCTCAAAATAATTTTGCATACACGTGTAAAATATAAACAAATACACGTGAAAGCAAATGCATTAGTTAATCTGCGTTAAACGACGCCGTTTTAAATTAGCTCTTCTGAGAAAACTTATATTCAGATAATCGCACTCATTTTCCTTATACAAAACAATTAGTTCTAAATACATCTTGCTTGAGTCATTTACCTTTTAAACAACAAGTCATCCGTTTTTTAATTATATAATTGCTAGATATAATCGTTAATTTCCAAAAAAAAAAAACAATTCCAAGCACATTGTGATATACTAAAACGAAGTGCTGATTTAATAAGAAATGTTATTAAAATTGTTTAATTTTGTTAGTCTTGTCGCTTCAGCCTGTAATATCCTACTACTGGGCATAGGCCTTTTCCCCATGTAGGAGAAGGATCAGAGCTTAATCCACCACGCTGCTCCAATGCGTTTGTTAGTCTTAGCAAGTTCTAATCTCCATTTGATGTCATTATTTATCATCACGCGGATGTTTGTGCAATAGTTTCTTTGTTAACTTTACTTTTCACGTGGGCCGCGAAACGTCGCGGTAGATTACATTGAAGCTGAATAGTTAGCAAAAAGGTATAATGCACCTCTACTTTAAATTTAAAGGTATCTTAGGGTTATTTTAAAAATTAAAAAGCGAACTAAATAAGTACTAATTTGTATTATTTGTTCCACCTTATGTTTAAAATATCAGAAAAGAAATTAATAATCTATATAAATCTTCTATATAAATAAAAATGAATGTTGCTAAGCGCATAACTCGAGAATGGCTCGACCAATTCGACTAATTTACTTTTTTGTATGTTCTTTAAGGCCCACGGAAGGTTTTAATGTAAAAAAAAATATATATACTATTAACTTTTGACAGAACGAAGTCTGTCCGGGCAGCTAGTATGTAATAAAATAAAACAAAGTTTATTAAATTATTGAATTTGTCTTGACTCCATGTACATATTAGATTTATGTTAATATTAATTAATATCATTCAAAAAATTAGAATATGATAAAATGTATTAAATAAACACGAGAACATAAATAAAATATAATACAGACAAATCTACCTTCAAGATATATAGGAAGAAAAAGTTATCTATCTAGAGGTAGGCCGAAATAGTAATTCTAATTCCAAACTTATCTAAGGGACCGTTTCTCATCAAATAACCAGCTGACTCCGTTCATACAAATGTTTTTGTATCAACTGACAGCTTTATCCGCTAAACGTGGGCTTTGATATTGCTTCTTATATAAATATAGATCCAAGTTTTTATTACATTAAGCCGTCGATATTTCTATCAAGTTCAGACTATACTAGTCAAAAGAGCTAATTCATAATAAGATTGATTGAAATACTAAATTTCGCATATAGATTATTAGACATTTCTAAATTTAGATTTTTAATAGTATTATTTTTATTATATATTTACTTAACCTCATCTATGACCTATGGATTTACGTTTCGGTTTTTATAACAAAGAATTTTAGCCCACGATATGGACCACCCACAATTTTGAAAAAAAATAATAAATGATGTTTTTTTTTTTATTTAATTATATTTATTAAATATTTTATTATAAATTCTAGTGTAGTGGTGCGTGCACCGTGTGGTCGCTCACACACCGGGCCACGGCGATTGCGGATTCTATTCCTGATATGGGTATTTGTATTTAAAATACTATACTCGTGGGTCTCCCCACCGTGATTCGGAGAGAACGTTTAGCACTCGGTACCGGTTGTTATCATAGACACCTGATAACGATTAGTACTCATATTAGTAAATATATTCGCCAAGCTGCAGTGGGGCAGCGTGGCGGATTAAGCTTCGACCCCATTCCTACACGGAGAAAGAGGTCTATGCCCAGCGTGGGATATTGAAGGCTGAAGAGAGAAAAATGGATTAGAATGTGACATGAGCTTTAGATGTTATGATCAAACTGCATATCAATAATAGTTCCTTGCGTTATGTATTTGCGAAACAACAATAATTCAAGATTAAAAACTAAAACGCTTGATTGACTAAAAACATAACGAATAACTTCTGTAACCAATCAAATAACTTGTGACAAAATCTATTGTTATACAAAAAAAATAATATAAAAAATTTAAAAGGAAAAAGAAACTGAAAATATAATTATTGAAACGACGTTGAAAAACGTGATTTTGCATAATTATTACAATCTCTGATTTAATTTTGAAGTAAAAAACGATGTAGAAACGTTCTGTTAAAGTAAAATAACTATCATTTATTTTTATAATCTTTGTTACAATCTGTCATCAAGTCATAAATCAGAGACAACTGAATACCTGGAAATCAACATTCGAAGAGATATTGGTGAAATACGACCGCCTAAATTATTACCGCCTAAAATGTTTGTGTAAATTGGTGTTCCAGATTGTGCTTTATACGCGCCGGCTGCCACTTGGCCAAAATTAAATTTAAACACTAATGTCATAAAATTTTCTATACATCAAAGTCCAATTCATTTATAGTAAAAGTATATTTATTTTATTATGATTTAAATTTGTGTAACTCAAAAAATACATCCTTAGTAACCTCATAACATCGCAACTGCATAGACATTGGTCAAACGTCTTTATTTCATACAAAATCAAAGAACAATTATCTGGCAGCAATTTGACATTCGTTTGTAATAGTGATCCATCATCCAATTGTAATGGTACTTCCATAGGAGGATTTCCACATTGGCTTACCTAAATAATATCCGAATAATATCTTCATTTGCCTGTATTAGGAAGGAAAAGTGAATCATCTCTTCCATCCCTTAAGTGAAGTATCCCTTACTAATGTATAATACACTAATTTTTTTCCAATATTAAGAAGGCATAATTTTCACACTTAAATTTAATCTTCAAAATCAACATTAAAAAGTAAGACTAGACAAAAAATCAAGTGTATATTGCTATACCTTCTACAATCCCTTTGAAGTTGACTGTAATCGTATTTTTATTTTTAACTAGCTGCCCGGACAGACTTTGTTCTGTCAAAAGTTAATAGTAAAATTTAAATAAATTTAACGTTTTCCAATCGATCACTTTATATTTAATTCTTTTTATTTTTTATTTTTCTTAGTATTAAAACCTTCCGTAAGCATTAAGAAACATACAAAGAAATAAATTTGTTTTTTTTTTATTTATATAGATTTTTTCACTTTCATGTAATTACTATTATATTGTAAAATACATTTCTTGCGTATTAATTTTTTAGCATTTACAAGTTTAAAAAGGAAAATTTCGACTTGAATAATGTATTTCATATACTTATCAGATAAAACAATATCTCAGTAAATGTATGAGAGTTCTAGCAGTTTCAATGACAAATTTTACAAAATTTTCTTTTTAATAATATCTTTGAAATGTCATCGGGACAGACTTACAATATATTCATACTTATCTAAGCGCAAATATCTCGATGTGCAATAAAATAAATCAGAATTCGAAGTATATTATTCAAATTTACTCTAAAAATCGCTTTTGATTGTCATTTTTACAAATGTGTAAATGTCAGTTCAATATAAAACTAAAATTGATTCTGAATTATTATTGTGGGAATGATATGCAATATGAATCAGAAAACTTGAATCTAATACGTCGCTAACTAATAGCTAAGGTTAATATAATAAGTAAAAAATTCAAATAAAAATCGTTCAGACAATGCCATATATATCAAAAACTTGGTTGTTAAACCTAACTTTCGTTTTGTCCAAATCATATCGAGACCGACTCTTCGGAAGGACTTGTTTAGCCTGGCCACAATTTAGCCTAGCTCATCCAACGTCTCTGCAAAGATGACGATATCGTCGGTGAAACGAAGGTGAGAAATGTTGATGTAATGTTGTATAATCTTCCGAAGAGTATGGATGTGGTTTATGGTGCTTTAGCCATCTCGAAACCCAGCCTGCTCCGTAACGATCGATTTGTAAGGATCTTCGAAAATAGCTTATAGACGTAGCTCAGAAGTGCGACCGGTGTGATTCATTAACAGAGGCTTATCGCCTCTCTTAAAGAACACCACTACCACATTCCTGGACCACGCCTCCGGCGTGGTAGCTCAGTGGATGACGGCGTTAAAGATTTTCACCAAGGCTTTTAAGGTAGGTCACCCTGCGGCTTTAAGGAGCTCAGTCGTAGCTCCGTCATCTCCTGGAACCCTTGGGTTTCTCTTTTTAAACTTATAACTCCGTCATCCCCAGAGCCCTGCCGTTTTTAAGCTGTCCGAGCTCCGCACTAATCTCATCTACTTCGATGTCCAGGATTTTCTCCGAATAATGTCGCATTAAATGCGCACGTGGATCTTCGGTGTCCCAAGTCTCGGGCTTGCGTGCGCTTGACGAGTACAGCTGTCCATAAAATTTCTCGACCTTTTTTCGGATCTGAGGGCGAGAGCAAACGGTTCCTCCATTCGAAATTTTGAGCTTCGCAAGGAGGGTTGGGAACGGAGGAGGACCATTGGGGACAATAGTCTTTGGGTAACTTTGGACCCCTATTCTGCTCAATAAGAGTATTAATCTCTCTCGTATTGAGCATATGGAAATTGAGGATACGGAAACTTGTACGCGGAGGTCTCGGCGACCAAGTTTCCATATCCTCTAGGAAAAAGACTTCTGCTCTAGCAGAGCTGCTTGAGCAGCAGGCAAGTGGCGCCTCCGCCACATTAGATCCAAGACTTCGGGAGAAAGTTGTGTCTGCGACCAAGTATAAACACCGTCTTCACCACGTTGTCGGTAATCTCGTCCACGTCGCTAGTAGTTTCCAGCGATACGAATCGGTTTTGGAGTTCTAGAGGGAATTTGTCGGAGCCACATAGTATTTGAGACAGTGTAATACGGAGAGTAGATGATGAAAAAAATGTACGAACTATTATTTTCAAATCAGTAATGCAAGTCACGTCTTTAGAGTACAATAAAAAAACACTAAAGTGAACTTTCATTTGTTTTGTCCGTTTTATAGGACGCATCACAAATCATCTCGCTCAGACATAGTCCAGTTACTGTTCTAGGAAATTTTTCCACGACACAGAACAAACATGTAGTTCTGTAAACTCATTAGATATAAGACCTAACCCGGGCAGATAATGTCCACATTTATATTGATGTTATAATACTGAAGTTTGTTTGTTTGAACGCGCTAAATACAAAAATAAACATAGTTATATATTAAATTGTAGAACTGGTTTATTAATTCTCTCGTAAATGTTTAAGGGCTAATTTAATGCGATCTCCATTTAAAAAAAACATTACGTTTTTTATTTCTGTGACACTATACATTTATAAAGTTGTGGTTATTGCGTCGAACGTCTCATGTGTGGTGCAACGTTTAATCGGCTGTATTATTTAATCCAAACTATAATAGTAGATCATGAATCATGCAAAAGTCAAATAGATAATCAATAATTAATGGAGTCTAGTAAACTCCGTGGATTGCTGTTATATTTTTCTTTAGGTTTGATAATTGTGTAATTCACACTTCAAATAAATTTTCAATAGTACCTACACTTTATTTTTATCACTACGATAGTATATTTTATCTCAGGAGGGAAACCGGGCGGGTGAGTCGTGAAGTTATGTGAAAGTGAACAATTTATCACCTGAGAGTGGACCGTACGTTTATATAACTGTGTGTCACGAACCTCGGAACTAACGGTCATTGTGATAGACTCTTTGTGGACAAATATGTCTTGGTACTTTCGTAGACAAATGATGTTTAGGATTGGTTAGGTTTCGTCTGTTTATTCAACTAAGTAGTTGCTCTTTGTGTATCATACTGTCTTATCAATTAACTAATGCAAATATAAATTAAATTTAGGTAGGTTTGGTAACTTACTGTATGTACAAGTACAAATTAATTGTTATTCCTTATTTGAATTATGTTATTAATATTGTCTTGTATTTTTTATATTTAAGAATCAATGATAATAATTTTAAACCTCATATAATTTTTAATTTAATATCCTAAAAAAATATGGCTTAAATTTCATTTAATAAAACTAAAATATTTCCTTTGTGAAAATAAAACCTAATGAAAAATAAAAATATGTATAAAATTCTGTACAGATTTCCACGAAATGACTCGTATTCTTCTTTTTTTTTCTCTTTTAATTTGGGTATAAAATGTAAAGCGAACTTCGATATACTATAATTACGTTACGTATAAGTTTCGGTATGAAAAAATAATAGAAAGTTCTTAGGAATCTCATTAATTTTATTACCGTGTGAGTTAATTTACAAGGTTCGAATCAAAAGAATACAATTGTGTTAGATACGAGAGAGAGAAAAACGCTCAAAACCTCAATTTCCTTTGTGACATGTTGAAAGGACATGTCATAACGAAGGTCAATCAAGGGCAAGGGCGAACATTATACGTAGATAAAAGTACATAACTATAAAAAGTCCGGATAGTGGTCCATATCATTGGACCATAACACTGTTCTGACTTTATTATGATAGCTAAGACTTCATATATATATTTTATTAACTAAAATATATTGTCCAGAATGTTTGTATGTAATGATTCGATAATGATGTTTTCATCGATTGTATTATAATAATAGAATCATAAAGAAGTAATTTATTAGAAGCTACGGTATGTAAATAAAATTTTATATGCTTTATATGTATGGAAATTTGGTGGAATTCTTTGCACGTCATCGTTTAAGACTAGGCAATGACAAGAACAAATTAACTATTTATTGAAATATATTTAATATAAAAATAAAATTTGAAAAGTGTATTTAAAGGAATATCTATAGTAAAACAATAAAGGAGATAAATTCATTTCTGTAAACGCGTCAGTCTGAAATCTTCGGTAATAGTTAGTAATTATACATGAATAGTTTAGTTACTTATATAATATATGTGCTTCATGTAATTACTTAACGTTTGATAAAAGTAAAGCAGTAATCAAAAGTGGCAGACGACAGGAGACGTAGTAATTTAGTGCGAATGAAACTTCGGGATATTAATAGTTTTACCTTAAGGGTAAGGTCAAATAAGAAAATATTGTACGTTATAGTAAATCCTGCAGAGCTGGGCAAGTGCGGGTCGCATTCTTACACGAAGGGATTTCTTTAAATTTCTGTCTGAAGATCGTAATCAATAGCCTCGTTCTTCCCATTCAGGCTTCTTCTTGAACTTGCTCTCTGTAAAGGCTGCGAGCTAAAGAACAACCTCCCTGGCAACATTAGAACATGCGAAAATTTAGACTTTCCTTCAAAATTTCAAATTTCATTGGAACTGTTCAAGCTGATTTTATTTTTAAGAGTCTGCATATGTTTTACAGTTTTGTGCTTATGTGTATCCATGTTTTTTGTAGTTATCTATGTATGTATATGTTTATTAATTATTTTAATAAATAGCTAAAATCGTTAAGCTGTATTCCTATCACCGTGCAGCGGAGTTAATTCATAGAAATTAATCTCTTAGATAACAATAGTAAAAAAATATACCACTCAGATGAACTGCTACAGAGTCTACATCTTCTGTCTAATTATTTTTACATAGACAACATGGCGTAGACCATGTTGTCTATGTAAAAATACAAAAACAATACAAAAAACAGCTTGTAACTACCGTACTTGTAACTACCTAATATTCTACTTCTATGTAAGTAAGTGTGTTGAAAGTAAGACAAAACCAGGAGAAGAGAAGTTGATTATAAAAATTGCAACAAAAATAACATCGTAGGTCATTCGTGGCATTAGGTTAATGTATAAATTTATAAAAAAATTGTGTAAATCATTTCGAAACAAACATTACATTATAATAATAGGTATAATTGTAACAAAATTTATGAACGTCTAAAGTGCTCTTAACCATGACTTTTTGCGTTTGAAAAGAATATTAACATTCGAAATATTATTGTAACATTACAAAAGAAAAGAGAAATTTTATAAAACGTCACGTTTTCCAGTGTCCTAGATGAAACTTTTCTTATTGTATATGGTTTTATCGTTAAGCGTGACCCATATTTATTTGACTTATAATTTATTTATTTATTTTATTTATTTGAATTGTTCAATTTTAATTTTATTCTAATAAATAATTAAGTATAAAAAACCGACTTAATGAGAATTTTGATTTTAATTCTCATACACACATAGGTACATGTTGTCACTATTACTAATGTAAACTATTTATTATAGTACAATTTAGTTAAAAACCATGTGATTACGTTTTTATGAATCATGAAACACCCATTATGAAACACACAAATTTATATATATGAATAAATGAAATTCCATAATATGAAAGTCCCATAGGCTCTGATCTAAGATGATAAAACATCCTAAATCCTTTAGGACGAGAACGTTTTTTACATTTTCCTTCTCATACTTATAAACCTCATTCATCTGATGAAACTTGGTAGGTACATATATAGTTAAAAATCAAAATCATCATTTGCTATTTTTTAGCTCGCATTCTCGAAGAAGTCAGGGCATTCCTTCAACATTTAAGGATTTATTATATTTTGTTTATAAACTTTGGTGTACAAATATACTAGATATAAAGAGAAATTGGACACAAAGGTTATGCTCTTCATCTTTGCAGTTATGCAGTCTTATCTACAAGCGTTGAGTTTAAGAAAGCTAGATAAAATCACAAAATAAAAAAATAAAAACAAAAAAAAAAACAGGTCTCTACGTCATTTAACATAAAATTTAATAATTATAAACATCAGGTAGATTAAAAAAACCTTAAATCCAAACTTTCAAGGTAACAAGCTTACCTTTTTATAAAAAATATGAATTATATCTACAAATTTATAATTTTTACAATATTTTTAACCGACTTCAAAAAAGGAGGATGTTCTCAATTCGACTGTATTTTTACGTGTGTTACGTCATAAGTTTTTAGTGGGTGTGCCGATTATGACTATTCTTCTTTTAATAGATAGTTGTTTTGTGCTCCTATTTAAATTGATTGAGATCTAACGAGCAACTTTTATGATATCTCTATTAAGGCGTATTTACTTGACTTGTCGTAATTGAAGTCGAGTTTTCTTTCGTTTACGAGCAAACACAATCACATAATAAATATATTCAACGTTGTTTAAAACATACAAACAATAAACAAAACTAAAACATAAACAATAAAAAAACGTTAACTCAAATTTCATTTCTTTCTAATGATCTAATTATTTAGAATAAAGAAAAAGTAATATTTGTGTGAAGACTATTCACTTCACATGTTCATACTGTTTCATTCCGACTCTGGTAAATTCTTAGCGTCATCTTCTCACAGTCACCAGCTACAACGTACGTTTATCTCTTAAGATGATAAATTAAAGTTTAACTGAACAGATGAAAACGTTTCTGTAACACAAACGCAAACGTTCAATCGCAACGTGTTGTATCATGTTTCTATCAAACACGGCCTAGTTTCTGCCATTCACACCACTAATCGTAGCTAGCGAATAACATCATCACATGTTAATAACGAGATTATGCGCATGTTTCATCGGTTACTGATTAAGTTTATCAGCAGGAGATAAAATAGACCTTAAGAGAACGTTTAATCTAAATAAACAACCTCTGGATTTGCAGATTGCGAATAGAAATCCCCGAACCGGCAGTGAGCCAGAGTATTAAAGTAAGTTCAAATTCTTCTCCTACATGAAGAAAGACGCAAAAGCCCAGCAGTGGGATGTTACAGGTTGAATCGTAAATAGTAATACTTTACAGATAAAGTAGGCTCTTATGGTAAAAAAGAAAGTAAGTCTACAGTTTTGTGTTGGAACAGGTCATAAAACAACACTTGCTACGTTTTTTACATTGCTCTGGTACACACAGAGGTCTTAGTGTAATTTTTTTACGTCATTATCAGTAACGCAAGAAACGTTTGAATTCAGAATTCCGCTTAGAAGAACAATTATGTTTTTTGTCGTTATTATAAACAAACGTTATCTTAATATATATAAATCTCGTGTCACAATGTTTGTCCTCAATGGACTCCTATGGAACTACTTAACCGATTTTAATCAAATTTGAACACCGTGTGCAGTTTGATCCAACTTAAAAGATAGGCTATATTTTATTTTGATATATTATGTTATTATTCAGAAAAGAATAAGGTGATACGAAGTTCGCCAGGTCAGCTAGTTTTATATAAAAACTATTGAGTCTAATACGTAAGATTTCAAATAAAATATGTTTTGAAATATAGTTTTAATGTTAACGATTCTTTAAGTTGTTTAAAATTTCTCTTTGATTTCTTTTCGTGTATTTTATTTTAAACTTTGTACGTTATCAAACTTTCTTAATTTATCTTTGAAAGAGTAATGTATTTTACTTCAAAAAAAATAGTTTTGCTCGTTTAACATAAGTATCAGTAACTTATAAATATTTTTATTAAAAATTTCAAATATATTTTTCAATTAGTGTAGACGAGACATAATAAAAATTAATGTTGTTTGAAAAATCATAATCTACCATTAAAATTATATAAATATGATTGATTGCACGTCTTTTATGTCTAATTTAACCAAATATTTATCACAGAGTACTTCAAGTTTAATAACTTCTAAAGGAGAATTAGATGTTATTGACACTAATATCAATGTCACAGCTATATTGACTCTGAACTCCAATTTTTAGATTATTTTATAGTTTTAGAAAATTCCGTTTCTTTTAATTATGGCGGTATGATAAATGAATCACCTCAAATATGAAAAACATTTTGCGAAGACTAAACTAATTTAGTAAAAACAACAGATTTTTTTTTAAGGTGCGATATATTCCCAGAGCCTAGTGCTTAGAGATAGAATAATGAGATTGACGAGAAAATAAAGATAAGGATGGAAAAGAGAGTGAGAATGCCGATAGCTTTTTTTCGATTACTAAATCGAAGACTTTTTTAAAAATACACGTAACCAAAAATATAAGCAGAGCTCAGTTGGATAAAATTCTACTACATATCAAATATAAGGTGTTAGTGGAACTTTGTTATCCCTTAATCGCCTCTTACGACAGCCACGGGAAGAGAGGATATGACTATATTCTTTACTGCTGTAGTCACTCAGATTGCCACACACCTTGGAACTTAAAAAGCCGACTGATGGCGGGATAACCATCCAACTGTTGGCTTTGAAATACACAGGCTGACGACGGGCAGCAGCTTCTTGGGTGTGACAAAGCCAGTCCTGCGGTCACCAACCCGCCTGCCCAGTGTGGTGAGTATGGTCAACACACATGATTTCACGTCATTTTTGGTGCGAACTTGTCCAGCAGTGGACTGCGATAGGCTAAAGTGATGATGATGATAAAGTGATGATAAAAATAAGGCAAAGAGAAGATAATTTAATAGCAAATTTATTCATAGTAAAACAACGAGAGATTAGTTTAAATTAGAACAGATTAGTCAAACTGTAATATATAAGATGATGAAATGTGTAGGTTTGTCGTTAGAGGAGTGGGTGTTCGAACTATTATTAGACTACGTAAACAAATGTCTATAAACTGTAGACGTAATTAATTTGAGTTGGATCATATTTTGTAACTATCGTATATCAACCAATTAAGGACTCAGTAAAACCACAAATTTAGGCAATTACGATCTTGGAAGCCATTTAGACGAGTAATGATGCATTTGTTTTGGAGATTCTATGATATACCAATGTAAAATTTGATAATAAAGTTAAGTTTGTTTTGACTGTTAATGTTTCTTTGTATTTCATTACCGTATCGATCGACAATCTTCTTATAAAGTACACAATTTGGTACGTAAATTTGAGACTTCCTTTAGAATATAAATTAGGTTTAAAAAGATAAAAGAAAGGGTAAAAAAGCAAAGGGTCTAATAATCAATTTAAGTCAATTTTCTTGAAGTGGAAAGTCGAAAGAAAAAGTTTTTATAGAAGTTTAAATAAACTAAATTTTTGTGTATATTAATCTATTAGAAGCTGGATACTTAACAATTGTCCTGGTGGTCTTGTAGAAGTATTTCAAATCAAATACGCTATTTCATATTATTTTCAAATGACGTTTTATGACTCTTATCATTTTTTTAATTTAAGATTAGCTTAAAAAAAGTTTTTTGTAGCCACAAAAAAATTTTCAGAATACGCATTTTGCATTAAAAAATGTTAATAAAATGTAGCTTACATAGCGAGTGAGGTTTTTGTTACTCAATGAGTATCATTAGATTTTACTTCGTTAAATAAATAAAGTTTTATGATGTAAATGAATTTTAAAGGTGTATTTAAGAGGTGAATGACGAGTAAACATTTGCAATTGCTAAGAAACAAATTCTCCAATTTTATAATAAATTTATAAAAAATTTAAGTTATAACAATAAGTTATAAAATACATATACAAAATACCCTTGTATTTTATCGTAGCTTACATTTATTGAGGTAAAAAACCTTTTATAATCCTATGAACGTACAAAATAATTTTCGTAAAAAAAAAATGTTTAACCAAGTGAATATCGTATCAATAAGCCGTGGAAATAGTACAAAAGAAAAATATGTAGTAAGCAGCTGTGCCGAATCATAGTCAGGAATCTTTCTATCAAAAATTATTTCTATAAAAATGTATTTGTATAAAGATTTATTTCAATAAGTGTTGTAAAAAAGACATAAAAACGGTCTGCTACATCACTTTGTATGCAACAAAATAATAATAAAAAAGAACGTTATAAAAAAAGCACTGTTTTTGTAATTTGATAATTATAATTTTGTTATAATATTTGTAATTAAATAATTTGCATTACAAATCTTGCATGTCAGACACGGAAGTTTCTCTTAATGATGCTTGTATGAATTGCTATCATTTTTATAAATTACTTTACACTTTACACTTTCTTGTTCCTAAACTCAAAGCATTGACATAATAAAATAAAATAAAGTGAAAATATTATAAGATAAACACAATTTTAATGACAATTACGCGTGAGATTAACATAAAGATCATAACTATAGTTCACTAGTATATTGTTAAGTAAATGTAGTTCATTAATTTTATTGTCAAAACTGATTTTAAGAGAGTAGTTAATGATTGAATTCATTGCTGAATTCTTTTTATTAGAATTTGTACAGCAATGTACTTAAAAAATATTAAATATATAAAAATTATCACTAAAAATAAGTCTTAGCTAATAATAAATGTAACATTTCCATAATAAACTAGGAACGGATTAGCAAAGATCACATGTAAATCTATCCTCGTGTGTATGTGTTTAAGTTTCCTAAAAGGGTAATCCTGTTTAACATCTGTGAAATAATACATGGATTTAATATCTATAAAATAGTTTTGTTTTTAGTTTTAATAATACTGTAGTACTGTAAGTGATACAGTACGTTATGTTTAGTCATTGATTATTACATTTTGTTATTAAGCATACCTAATTTATTTTATTATTTTGAATTCAAAAAAGTGTTATTATTTTCTTTCAAAAATATTTTTCTTTCTTTTCTTGTGTTGACAAAAAACACCTCCATTGATACTTTCATATACGGTTCGATAGTTCACAAGTTTATCCTCTAAACGCTTCGAACTTTTTGTATATTAAAAGTACAAAACACATCATATGCTGTAACCGTGCAAGGTAAAGGCTACTTTAGTCAAGTAAAATAAAGACGAAAATTGCTTGTTTGTGTTATTTTCATGCGTTCAGCGTGAAGACGCTTCGCCTCCCAGTTTTCAGAATGAAATGATTCGAAACACAACTTTCCTACGCGTCGCACGCTTACTGCTATCGCGCCGTGATTACGAATTAAACTTATAACCATTGAAATAAAGAACAATTTTAAAAGTAATACGAATGATAAAAATATGTGTCGCTAAAAATGTTTCGTTTTCATGAACTTCTAATTATTTCAAGCGTGTGACTTTGAATATAAACCGTGAATATATTATAGTGATAATAATTAATTTCGAGTAAGAAGTACAATGTTCTTATTAGCAGTGGGTGATTGATAAGAAGTTAAAAACTGTAAATTAAAACTTAAGCCGACCTAAATACATTTTCAGGTAAGAATTATAAAATATTTCAACCTCTTTAAATTTGAAATAAAAGACGATGTTTACTTACAAAATGTAATTACTGAAGAAAAAAAATGCTTTTAAAATTATACCTAGTTCTTTACAAGAATAATGGAGATCTAAGATGGTTATATTAAAAAAAAAATTATAAAAAGTAAAAATCATTGAAGGGGCCCTTAAAAAATCAAAATATCGATTATTAATTTACAATAATGCAGAATGCAATATAAAATTATTTAATGTTTAATAATAGATATTCTTAATTGCGACGATGTCACGTCGTTGCTTAAAACGTGAAAAACGTAAATTGTGTGTACCAGATATTTTTATATACGTTGATAACATTACAAACGTAATGTGTAAACGAATAATTATCTAGCACTAGCCGTGTTTCAAGGTTTCACCCGAGTTCATTTAAAAGAAAACATATAAAAATATATATTTCATAGTATATAGCCTTTCTGGGTAAATGGACTATCCGAAACAAAAAATTTTCAATTCGAACCGATAGTTCCCGAGATTAGCGCGTTAAAGTTAAGAAACAAACAAACTCGGTTTTATAAAATTAGTATAGATTAACGTTTGTTTGTGTTGTGTGCTGTGTGGCTACGGCACTAAAGAATTTAGCCACCCCCTCTCTTCCCGTGGGTGTCGTAAGAGGCGACTAAGGGATAACAAGGTTCCACAACCACCTTGGAACTTAAGAAGCCGACCGATGGCGGGATAACCATCCAACTGCTGGCTTTGAAATACACAGGCCGAAGACGGGCAGCAGCGTCACGTTGTTTTTGGCGTAAACTTGTGGAGGCCTATGTCCAGCAGTGGACTGTATAGGCTGTAATGAACGTTTGTTTTCGCATTAAAATAAAAATATATAATAAAAAAAATGTAAAATTGTAAATGATAGAATAAATACAGTTATGGAGTAGGTGATCTCCATTGATTAAGAAGCTTTTCACACCGCTAACTTGTATTAATTGCTTAATGACTGATATAATAAATTACGACGACATAATGTCTCTTGGTTTGCCTCCACAAGTTATAACCCTTGCAGTGTATAAATCAATTTCGTAAACAGCTACGTTATTACTTCTAAAACTAGCTGACCGGCCGAAGTATGTCGCCGGTTTTTATTTTATAAATATTTTATTATATATTTTTTTTCTTTTTACAAACTTTTCCTAACAACAACGAATAAAGTATTATGTATATTCCAGTACGTAGAGACTCTATGTCACGATGCACAAATTATTTTGAGAAAAATAAACATAAAATTAAACTAAAAAACTGTATTACGACAATTTATTAATACCTAAATACACTAATATTGAAGGCAAAGTTATTTAAATAATGAAAATTAATTAGTAATTCATTATAGATCACTGAGGCTCGTGAAAAAAATAATTAAATCTTAAATGAAAAAGTTTGAGAGGGACAAATTGAACCCTTTCAAAGCATTCAACCAGTTGTAAGCATACCTAATACAATGTCTATTAATATCTGTCAGCGTCAGAAAGCCCTGTCGATTTGTATTCTTGATTCACTTCGAGTGCCACGATTTACACTTAATGCCTAGGATTGTTAGACTAAACGCGTCATTACGTGTGATGATCTCAATTCTTATGGTTTTGTTATAATATTATTATTGTTCTTTATTTCACATTTATTTTTATTTATTTATTTATTTAACAATTTATGTACACTAGGATAGCAAAAGGAAATAGCTCTTGTAAACAATGCTCGTACAAAGGCACTACTTATCCCATGATGGAATCTCTTCCAGTAGTCCTACTACAGGAAACTTATAAAACAGTCGCAAAATTAGCGTGTACAGTCTAAACATATAGATAATAAAAATATAATATAAATAAAAAATTATACAATATATAAATGCACACATACATAATAATTTATACACACGTAGATACAAATAATACGATACTTGTACTTATACATACACGCATACACATATACGATACATAATATAATACATACGATAATAAATTCCAATACGCATAAGGACACTTAATTAAATTGATTTTAGACTAGGATTGATAAAGGTAGTATTTTATTTTGTTTCTAAGCATCTTTCCTTTCGCTGTGAGATTTTATAACAAATTACACAGTTTTAAAACACATAATTATGAATATACAATAATAATAGGTAGCAGTATTATTCATATTGATTTCTAATGTTTACGCGACTTTCACTCATTACAATGAAACAAATTTTTCGGAATTTACTGCGGCTTATTACGTTTTTTTAGATGCTCGAGGTTTCCAATACTTTACACCAACTATAGTCACGAAGAACCCTGACGAGTCTGAGGACTGGAGGGGAATATTTTTCATGTAGAAATTAATGTTTTATTATAGAATTAATGTTTTCATGTAGAAATTTATGTAGATCCACATGCATGGGTTAAAGATGCCAATGTAAAATCGGTAAAAATTAGGCTTCAAAAACACATTCAAATCGTCATCCTATAAATTAAAATATTAATTATTATTAATAGTGAAGCTACCACCGATTCGGAATATAGATTCTGCAGAGAAGAATCGGCAAGAAACTCCACAGTTGTTCATTCTGTATAAGTATGAAACGAAATGAAATTATTTATTTCGCCATACTTTGATTACACAGACTTAATAAACGTCAAAAAAATACATTTAAAATAAATAAAAAATTGAACAAAAATAAAAGAAAGTTAGGTAGCACAAATATCAATCAATAAAATAAAAATTTACACCTTAACATTAGGTACAATGCAAACTTAGGTAATCTTGCATTACCTTCCCATTATATCCTCGCCTTTATTAAATATTACAATAAATAAAATAAAGTAATGTCCGTAGTATCAAGAGAGAAAAAAGCTAGATTAAAAAGCTCTCCGTACCTACTCTTTAAAAAAATTTAAATCATAGACTCTACTAAGTCAACAGTATGACCATAATATGATTATACCACCACATGCTAACAATATTTGTAACTATATTATCTACTAGCTGACCTGGCGAACTTCGTATCACCTTATTTTTTTCTGAAATATAATAATAACATAATATATCAAAATAAAATATAGCCTATCTTTTAAGTTGGATCAAACTGCACACGGTGTGCAAATTTGACTAAAATCGGTTAAGTAGTTTAGGAGTCCATTGAGGACAAACATTGTGACACGAGATTTATATATATATTAAGATTTACAGGGCGGATCATAGATATAGCCTGATCGAGATTTATTTAATCTCATGCCTTTTTACCATTAAGGTATTCATTGGTGTTATAATAAACTTTACATAAAGTTCGTTTGATAATTTTTTAAAGTTCAGTAAAGGCAGAAATTGAATCGCTGCCAGAATTTTATTATATATTACAATAAAAGTTCCCATAAAAGAACGACTTTTTATCCTGAACTGGCATTTAAGAAATATTAATTTGTGGTCATTCCTGAGTGTTATATCATTTGATGCATATCGATCACTATGACTAACAAATAAATGCCTATTTTTCCGTATGTACATTATATTTTCGATATATCTTTAAACTTCTCTTTCAGAGATTATTTACATCCTATTTTATATACATATGTATAACGGATAGTCCTTTTCTGTAGAATGAAAATGACATTACTTTTACAGACAAAATATGAAAATGAACTGCGCTATCGTATCACAGATTCATTTCATTTTAATCTTTTAACATTACAAAGTTGCATCCGCCATGTTCATAGTTAATATCTTTCCAGTTTTTATCGCGACTATCAGGTCAATGCATTTTGAAATGTCTTACTGCCAACTTAATTGTTGTCGTAGAAGTAGAGGAATGAACTCTTCCAGATATTTATAAAAGCCAAATAGTAGGTAACCTTATACTTACCTAATTGCATTTATAATCCGGAGTCGCAAACTTGGCACTTCTATACTAGGAAAAAAAAAATAGAACACACTGTAAAAGTGTGTAAGGAAATATGAAGAAGAAAATAAAATTAAGGAAAAAAATTAGCGGTTTATTGGACAAAAAAAAGCATCTACTCCATACAGTCTGATGAAATATATGGCTATCAAGGAGTTGTTATTCTAATGCTTCAGTATAAACATACAATATTGAGACAGTCGAAACTACTAGAGGTAGAAATACCTATATTTGAGTACGTATAATCTTAATTAAAATATATAATTTAAGTACTTGAAGTTTTGTTAAAATAAATCAGTATACAACTTTTGCAGTTTTCGTAAATTTGTCAATGAAGACGACGTACGACTTCACAAAAAAGGTCATATATAAACAACAATCGTATAATAAACCAGCAAAGCAACCAAAATTACAAATTCAATACTCGGGACACAATGAACGATAATTATAGTATATTTCTTTATAATCCTTACTTATTATAGCTAAAAGAATTTTTTTAAAGAATAATTATTAAATTCTTAGTACTTTTTCTCTCTCAGCTGAATAAACATTTCAAATCCCATGGTAGCTTTTTGTTGAATTGCCTTCTGTTGCTGATCTAGAAAATCTATGTCTTTGCGTCAGTGCCAAGTCCCCAAAAAGTTTTATTATAATTTAAATCTTTTTCAATATTAGAAAGCGGGAAAGTTTGTTTGTTTTCTGGAACATGCTTATCTTAGTTCTGCTGATATGATCTTAAAAAAGTATTATTAAATAACCTATTATGCCTATCGGGCAAAGCTAATTTCATTACTGATTTAAATATATAATTCTATTTCTAGAGTTATTTACATGTCACAAATTCATGTTCATTCATATTTTGTCAGTATTTATCTATGAACCGCTCTGTTGTAATGGTGAATACAGGCGCATAGGTAGGGACACCGACTGTTTGCGGGTTTGATTACCGGTCGGGATGGATATTTGTATTTGTACAAATATTTCTTTTCGGTTTGGATGCTTGTGGGTTTCCCCACCGTGCCTCGAAGAGCACATTAAGCTGTCGGTCCCGGTTGTTATAACAAATACCTGATAGCGATCGTTACTCATAGTAGAGAACATATCCGCCAACCCATAGTGGAATAGCGTGGTGGATTAAGCTTCAATCCTCCTCCTACATGGAAAAGGAGGCATATGCCCAGCAGTGGGATGTACAAATAACTACTTTTTTAGTAGTTATTTCTTTTTTTTAATGTTTATCTTCTCATTATTTTTTTAAAACGTCATATTTTTTTGTCTTTGAATTTTATTTTATATGTAATTTAAGTATCTGCTACTTATGTGATGGCCCAAAATATACATATGCTTCCTTTTAACCGAATCCAGAAAAGGAAATTCCCACACAACTTTTTAGTGTGTGGACCGATTATGATGATTTTTTTAATCGAAAGTTGATATTTTGTCCTATTTAAATTTGATTGAGATCTAAACAGTAATTTTTTAGTAATCTTTGATAATGCGTATTTACTTGACCATTTTTTTATCTACCCGCATTCTACTACTTGTCGATGTAATTGAAGTTGGTTGTTTTTTCGTTTATGTGAGCAAACACAATTATTTTGTTTTTTGTATTGTAAAAAAGGTTTCTTTATAAGACTGGTTTTTTCAGATTTTGTGCTCACTGCATGTATCTTCGTCAACTTTAATCTAAAATTGATATGAGTGAATGCGCGTTTGAAATAAATATCTTGTCTCCAAATAACATGTCGGAAGATCGGACTCAGTTTTTGGCATAGTCTTATCTAGCTTACGTGCGTCGAGAATGAGACAAGGAAAAATATTCTATAAGTACATTTACCGATAGAAATGTGACATGATATTAGGCGGTGATTTTTTTAACTATCGAAAATATTACATAAAAAAAATTTAATCGTCGCCATAAAAAATAACATTTATGGTCTACTGGCCGTAGAATTGACATTAATAGCTACTGTTCCGCTATTCACGGCCACTTCTGGATAATGTAGCGTTTTAACGGTTGAATATTATTAAAATCCGTTTAGTATCCTCAGTTTTTATAAATTATTAACAATGTATTAAATCATTTTTTATTATAAATACAAGATAAAAGCGTCGTGATAGTTTTAAATAATTTTTATATAAATACTGGTTTACATAAACTCTAATGATTTTTTTTTATTATCTCATGGCGGAGTAAAAATATCTTCAAGGATAAATACGAATAACTGAAGGTTTCGCCAAGTTGGTCCATTACCCTAACGAATACGTACGTTGTACGTTTTTCTTTCAAATATGCGTATATGTATTTATAAAATGTTTTATTTCATCACCAAAGAGGAAACTAATATGGCAACTTAATAATTTGACTACGATAAATTCTTTAATTTAGGTACCAGTTGTAACCTAAACCCGGTCTTAGGGGTTATAGCTATCACCTAGGCTTTCGGGTCTTCTGGGACATTTCGATGTTGAAAACTGACACTTTTATCAAAAAAAGTAATTAAGCTGTTATTTTTAAGTTTGGTGAAGGTCCACTGAACTGAAGCATATTTGAACTTTTTTTTTAATTTGTATAAACAAATGACAAAAAAAAATTATCTTACTATATGTTAAATGTAATCTAATGACATAAAAAAACAATTTGACAAAAAAATTATGAGTTGTTTAATATTTTCATTATTTGATAAGAAACAAATTTCTCTCTCAAAATTCTCCTAGGAAACGATATCAACGTTACCTTAATGATAATCTTTATTCGCTCGTTTGCGACTAGATTTTTACATGAAATAATAGACAAAGTATTTAATTTTATATTGCTTAAAATTTAGTCTAAATAATAAAAGATATATTTATTTTGTTTATTTAATTTACCCACTTAATTTGCATCATAATTTACAAAGATGCGAGCGAGAAATGCTTCACTTAATTGCTTCTAGCTTCATAAGATAATTATGTACACAGGAGGACAGATGAAAAACAAAATCTAATATATCATTCAAGTGTGACAGCCATCCCGTCCAGACCCTGGGTAATTAGAATTTTGATGATATCTAACGAGCGGTTAGTATGAGCTTTATTTTTAGCAGTTTTGGTAATAATATTGTAAAATAAACAAGATTGTACGTATATTATTTTAATTAGCAATGCTTTTTGAGATGTATAACACATTACCACGTTATCCCAGTTTGGGTGTAGCAAGTCTAAAATTCGATTACAATTTCTCACATGAAGTAATAATGAGGCATACATGTTGCAAACATTTGTGTCGTTGCAAAACCAATATTTAGGAGTTGAAGAAGCGGCAAAGAAAATGTTGATCGAATCTAAGCGAGAAAATACTGCCAGCATTCTAAAGACAATTCACGGAAACAATAATTTTACCGAAATTATCATTGGTTTTTTTTTAAATTTTGCATTATAAATGCCAGTGGGCTTAACTCCACTACCGGTTTGTAAAAGCCTTCTTAAACTACGTAGAATAATATATATATGCGTGTGATAACAATAAGTACCTACAACTTTACATACTCCGAGTTACGAAAAGCGTATCGGCTAGAACCAACAACCAAAACAATGTAGGAATCTTTTTTCTTCTCACACTTTTCACTACATCAGTCTTACTTCATCAGAATCATTATTTAGAAAATGGGATAACAATATTAAATTGAAAGCGTCTGAAAGGTAACTCGGGTACATAATATTAGACGAATTGCAATAATTCTAAAATTTAATTATTTTAATACGGCAAAAGCTTTTACTCGATTTACTTAAATATAACAACTGTAGCCTGTTTACTTAACGATTCAGCCTATAGCATCCCACTGCTGGGTATATCCTTATCCATGTAGAAGAAACAAATAATCTCTGTGTATTTATATTTCAACTACAATCAAATTCCAAATATTTAATTATAACCTTAATAAGTTTATTAGTTTAATAAAAGCTGGAGATTGTTTTTATAACTAGAGCATTTATATTAATAAAAATATAATGGAGTAGAAGTCTGTCTTGTTTTATTTATTTAGCTGTACAAGTGGATTTGTTCGGACTTGCCATCCCTCTTATTATTAAGCTTTGAAAAAACACCTAGCTTTAGATGAGCTATACTGTTATAGGTTTCTTTTTATTCATAGTTTCGAGATATTTTGGTTTCAATAATATATATATATATATATATATATATATATATATATATATATATATATATATATATATATATATATATATATATATATATATATATTTGGGTATAATACCTATCTGTAATTTAGGATTTTTTTTTAAATATCTCCTTTCCAAGAAAGAAATATGACATAGAGCAATTCTTTGACAAAATACAACTAAATTTAAATATTGACTTAAGCCTCCTCTTTTAAATTAACCGAAGGCCGAAGGAAGGTTAAATTAGCCAACACGCTACAGAAAGAAAAAAATATAATGTTGGCATTAGTATTGCCAGTAAAGCAGTCAGTATATATACAAAAACAAACAAACCATAAAAGTAAAATAAAGTAAAACAAAAAAAAAAAAAGAAAGTAAATCAAACGATATTAAAATTGAATAATTAATTGAATTTATTGACGACTTTTTTGTTCCATTTTCTATTTTCATATTTTTGTACGTTTATGTATTGTAGATGTGCTGATTATCTAAAAAGCGGTATTTTTGAGATAGTTGTATAATAAAAGAGAGACAGACAGAGTTTCTTGGTTGACCCTCATCATCAACATAGACATAAAACTCCGAAGTAGTTTCCAAAGCTTCGTTTATTAAACTGACAGCGTAACGACCTCCCGCAGAGGTCCGCACTATCCAGTGGCTGAAGCCCGAATAAATTCTTTGATTAATTATAATGTTATTGACCTCTTTAATGATATTGAAATAAAAATAAAAATAATTTATTGTTAAATAAAAAAAAAATTACCTTGTTTTTCCTTAAAAATATATGAAATAATACTAAAAAGTATAAGCATATAAGTATGATAGCATATACGTATGGAAATCCACCCTTAGAATTAAAGTTATTAATTTAAGAAAGATATAGTATGAAGTAATAAAATTACAGTAATGTAATAGCAAAGAATAGAATGTAGTAATCACCTCACACCGAATGTTAAGATTACTACTAACCAAAAAAAACCTTTAAAAATAATTTCTATTGGAATATTTATTTATTTAACAATTTGTGTACACTAGGATAGCAAAAGGAAATATATAAACAATGCTGGTACAAAGGCAATACTTATTCCATGATGGAATCTCTTCCAGTAGTCCTGCCACAGGAAACTTATAAAACAGTCGCAAAATTAGCGTGCAAAATCTAAACATATAATATGTAATAAATACATAATTATACAATATATAAATGCACATATACATAATAATGTATACACACGTAATATTAGTAATAGAAAATTTATAGAAACATTAACTCATTGTGAGAACAAATTTTTTTTTTCTTGATTGATTTATTAGAGCTATACGTTCTGCCTTAATTTATAATACTAAATTAAATATCAATTATTTTAATTAATTCTCAGAATATTAAATATATCAAAAAAAAACCTTTTACAATGAAATATCATAAAATTCCGCATTCCATATACAAGTACCTGGGTGACCGAGCTTAGCTCGGTATTTTTAGTAAATCGTGTTTTTTGGAAATCATATTTAAATACGAATTACATATTTATAAAATATGAATAATATTTTTTTAAACATTTTTGAATATTTTCTCCCAATAGTCTTAAAAATATAAAAAAACAAAAATAAAAAAAATAATTAAAAAATAATAATGATAAAATATAAATAATATTTTTCGATTTTAAATACATTATTAAATAAAAAATAACGAGTTCAATTAGAAAAAAAAAGAAAAAAAAAATCGATCGAGGATCTAAACCGTGGTCTTTTCGGACGATCGCGACCGATTTCCCACCTGAGCCATTACAACTTTATTGACAAGTGCGAAATTTACGTTCGTATTCTAACGATATTTTTCCATTGCCTAAAAACTGGGATAAAGCGACATTAGCTAAAAATGAATCCTAGCTAGATTTATTTATCTCCCCCGAAGTCCCCTGTTTACTTCATGAAAATCGTTGGAGCCGTTTCCGAGATTCAGATTATAAATATATATTGAATTGAATATAAGTATTTCTCGTTTAATAGTATAACATAAAATTTTATTTGAAATAACGTAAAATTCTACACACTACTGACCATTTCAACTTTCGATAGTAATGGCTAACAACGTACGTAGCTATTTCCGAAGCAATACGAATTGGTTCATTAACCAAAATGGGTAACACGTCATTTAATAAGAAAATCGTGGTAATTCTCGTGTCCTTCGATTGATCGACTGAGGTATAGCCAATAATATAATAATATAAATAAATTCTTTCTTATCAAACAATGAATATCTACGGGCATAAAAATAAAAATGCGAGTAACACTCCAAAACGTGTACCTATACGCGTGTAAATGTGTGTAAGTTGCGAATGACTGTACTAAATTATTATTTTGTAAATTAGTTATTGTCTACACAAGGTTTGCATAAAATAATATTTAAGTAAAAAATATCGATATATTAAAAAAAATATCACTTGCGAAGTTTGCCGTGTCAGTTAGTTCAGAATATTTGGTAATGTACCAATAAATATATTTAATGTTTTACATTCAGTAAAAGTTAACAATAAATACATATGAGTGGATTAAGGTAAACTATCAGGAGGGTGTCAATATAAATTTATTGAGTGTGTGCTGTCTTTTCTCAACAGAATATGTGTTTAAAAGCGGTGTAGATACTTTCATAACTAGAAATTATTGAAAATGAAGATTCGAAAATCCTTTGAAATCCTATTGAATCATTTTCCTTCAATCAATCAATCCATCAATCCATACTATTTGAATAAAGTATTTCTTTAATATCTCTACTATTAAAATCTCTTAATAGAAGACTAGTAAAAAAGAGTGTTCAGAAAAGCCATTATTTACACCAAATAATAATAGTAAATTAATGTGATTCCTAGATCGGAGGTAAGGAAACTCGGATAATATACAAGCACGTCCAGACCACAACAAATATCTGTATGGCACATACAAATGTTTGGCATGTTCGAAAATTGTACCCGCAACCGTTAGAGCGCGACTTACTAAGACCACAGGGACAACACATAGTCGAAGAATTTGAAATAATTAAACAGTGCTATAATAAATTCGGTTCCGCGATATTACTGTTAAAAATATAGTCTTAGAGCCCTCTTCATTGTAGCATTTCAACTTCCACATACTTAAGTTTTGATGGCGATATAACACTTTGTTTTTAAATATACTATAGTTTCATTTGGTTGGACGTTACGATTTGACACGTAAAAATCAATGACACGATAATATATAACATGATTTTGATAATTTAAAACTATTTTTTTTAACTTTCTATTTATATAAATGATTATACTTTATAATTAAAAAGTGTGTGTCCACTCCGATACGCAACTTGAATTTAATTTTTAAAATTGATTAACGTGAACCATATTGTACCTATTTTTAACCGACTTCCAAAAAAGGAGGAGGTTCTCAATTCGACTGTATTTTTTTTTTTTTTTTTTTATGTATGTTACATCAGAACTTTTGACCGTGTGGACCGATTTCGACAAATTTTGTTTTAATCGAAAGGTGGTGTGTGCCAATTGGTCCCATTTAAATTTATTTGAGATCTAACAACTACTTTTCGAGTTATATCTAATAATGCGTTTTTACTTGACGCTTTTTTCGTCGACCTACGTTGTATTATACCGTATAACTTTCTACTGGATGTACCGATTTTGATAATTCTTTTTTTGTTGGAAAGAAGATATCCCTAGTTTAGTACCATGATAAGGAAACCAGGATCTGATGATGGGATCCCAGAGAAATCGAGGGAAACTCTTGAAAATCCGCAATAACTTTTTACTGGGTGTACCGATTTTGATAATTCTTTTTTTGTTGGAAAGAAGATATTTCTAGTTTAGTACCATGATAAGGAAACCAGAATCTGATGATGGGATCCCAGAGAAATCGAGGGAAACTCTTGGAAATCCGCAATAACTTTTTACTGGGTGTACCGATATTAATAATTTTTAATTTAATCGAAAGCTGATGTTTGTAATGTGGTCACATATAAATTTTATTGAGATCTGATAACTACTTTTTGAGTAATCTTTGATAACGCTTAGTTACTTGACTATTTTTTCGTCGATCTACGTTGTATTACTCGTCGATGTAATTGAAGTCGGTTTTTTTTGTCGTTTGCGAGCAAACACAATTATGAAATTAAAAAGACCAATTCAATTAATTAAAATATAATTAATTAAAATAATAATACTCTAAAATCAAAATATTAATTGACGCTTGCTATTTTAACGCAAGGACCACTTTATTGCATTATATCTCATGGAGCTCAATCCGAAAATGTATTTATTGATATTGAGATTGATATTGTAACGTAAATAATACTTTTTTGATTAGTCTTACTATTTGACAACGGTTGACGTTTTAGTTAATAATAGTAATACGAGTATTGTGAAGAGACAATCACACAAGGCATAACATGACAATTTATAACGAAATTAATGTATTCGTACTTAAGACAGAGGAAGAAGTACTAACTTTATTACGATTTTTTTAATCAAAATCCACTTTTTTAAATTCTTTATACATATAAAATATATATATAATTCTCAAAACACATTATTATATTTATTTATTTATTTTATATATTAATTTATATATACATACATATTTTTATTTCAACAGTAACAATGCCATTAAACCATTATTGGGTTAACCTTTATACACTTACAATAAGAAAAGAAATATATTAAAATATTTGTGTGTGCTACAATCTATAAGTCAAAGTTGGTCTCAGTATTAAGTACAGGAATACAAATCAAAATATAAATAAACAACAATTATGCAGTATATGGGGTAGGGTAACAAAACATTTAAGAGATGCAAGCATAATGTATCTGCGCAAAATGCAGGTACATGTCCAATACCGTGCGGACAACATGCTCACTGACAGGTTTACATATACAGTCTCTTTACTGATTCGATATTATTTAAAAATAAAAAAGCTGTTTTTTTATATGTTATTTTCTGTTTATCGTATATATTCATATATAAAGAGATACATTAAATTTTACTATTTCACAATAAATCAAACTAGAAGTAATAATTATTATAATGATTCAAATTCATTCCTAATATTTTGTGTATAACATTGTTTTAATTTGTATTTTACGTTTGTTACGCTTAGCTTGTTTCTAAAATTCACTGGCAATTAGGTAGCTACACGTTCGCCTACCGTAAGAAATTCGTGATCATATCTTTCTGATGAGTCCTCCTTGTGACAATTTTAGCATCTAGAGGCATAAGAAACCGCTGAGAGTTAAGGAATTGAACACACTCAACTTTTTCAAATATCGGCATTATTTCATAGTAGCCAAATAAGGCGCGATAGTTTTCCTTGAACTTAATTTTAACCTTATTAGGTACTATTAGTTTAAGCAGTCTAATTTGTAAGTCGTAAATTTTGCTTGGTATGTTGTATCGGCTCGCCCATAATTTGTAATACCATATGATATAATGGAATCTCCCAGTGAAATATAGAGATTTCGTTCGTAGATTCTTTTGCATCTATATAAAAAAATATATTAACACTAGCTGATCCTGCAAACGTTGTTTTGCCATATATGTTATTAGCCCCCCTTAATCTCCCCTTATAACTTAGGGGTATGAAAAATAGATGTTGGCTAATTCTCAGACCTACCCAATATGCACACAAAATTTTATAAAAATCGGTTCGGCCGTTTCGGAGGAGTATAACGCAAATTTTCTTCTTACTATGTTTTACCTGTACAGACAGTTCTGTTTCGTCTCATATTTATACGAGAATGTGTTGAAATTCCTTTACAAAGCTTTTTTAATAACTTATCTTTGATATTATTAAGGGGTTTCATAAAATATTTTCTTTTGTTTATTTTCTTATGTTTGAAAAGAACAAAATTAATTTTTATCGATAGACAGTTTGTTAATTTATTAATAAGGATATATATTTTTAATAGTGTTTATTTATAAAGTAAAGGAATTAAAAATTTCTACTTTATTATTAACTTAAAATTCAAATTCGGAATCTATTTAAAAAAATTGCTCTTACTATTGCTGATTTATATTGAACGTGAATCGAAAAATGAAAAGATTATATTATTATTATTATTAACAGGACTCACTAACGTTACTAAAAATAATAACAAATTAGAAAATTAACAGACCAAGTCAAGTAGACTAGTGTACATAATTGCGTAGAAAGCATTGAAAAATGAAACAACAGTAAAAAAAGTAAACGTGTTCCTTAAAATAATAAAACCGGCCAAGTGCGAGTCGGACTCGCGCACGAAGGCGTCCGTACTGTTGACTAGGTAAAATATTTAGACAAAAATTTTTTGTCTAAATATTTTTTTATTTTAGATTTTAATTTTATTATTTATTATTAAAGTAACCATATAATTAAGTATGTTGTGAATATTTCAAGTGTACACCTGTTACTATTTATTGATATCGAGCAAAAATTGGCAAAAAATGACGTTTTTTGTATAGGAGCCTCCCTTAAATATTTATATTATTTCAGTATTTTTTATTATAGCAGCAACAGTAATACATAATTTGTGAAAATTTCAACTGTCTAGCTATCGCGGTGCTTGAGATACAGCCTAGTGACAGACAGACGGACGGACGGACAGACGGACAGACAGCGAAGTTTTAGTAATAGGATTCCGTTTTTACCCTTTGAGTACGGAACCCTAATTACAGACATTTATCCTAAAATTTATTTAAACTATTTTAGACTGTCAAATAATATAATGTATAGTTTTATTAACTCTTTGAATTTCACGAAATTTGATTCTGAAATTGCATTCGTAACTCCCTCCACATTAGTTTTAATTGAAATGACAATTCTATTTTACAACACACAATTATCGTTTACTGAATTTACTTCTTCGTGTATACAAAAACAAATGACGCAAATTCTTTGTTTTTCTTAGTATTAATAGTATAAATTTCAGTGGAAAGAAATTAATGTAACAGCACGCTTCGAAAATTTCGTAGTCTTCGAACTAAATTGTTTTTAATATGATGATATTTACTCAGGTTTTAATAATGCGTTGAACTTTATTTAAATTTTTAGATGGCTTTATTTAATATATAACTGAATTTAATGTATAGATGTTTGCTGTTTCAAATCCAGGCCACGGTTGAATTTTAGAAATGTTTTGTATCATCGTGAGAGATTGCGTCAAGAGTAAATCTGACTGAGACGTTTAATCTGCAGTCCAGCTTTGCGAATCGGGGTCAACTGACTTACTTATATATTGTTCCTTTAATATGTCCTACTTCAAATAAAACAATTATTATTATTATTATAATAACCATAATTTTATGTATTGGAGAGATTACGAAATACATTTCTGTACTACTACACTCTACAATCGATACTGAAGTCACAATGTGAATGTGCATATGCAATTTAATAACGGACAGTCTAATTTCTTTTAATTTTTTTTTATCGTAAAGAAGATAATTTTTATGTGAGATATAATAGATTGTCTAGTCCTTTACATATGAAATTGCCGTTTTTAATGAAATAAGTTAACACGCATTTTTTCAATATTTTAAGTAATTACTCATGGAATCAATGCATTTTTGCCAACGTAGTGGTAACGTATTGATGCCTTTCTTAAAAAACGCTGCCGGACGGGAGGCAACAAACTCTCCAAAGGCATTTTGTACTGCCTCTCGGATATTGAATTTTTTTCCCGACAAAAAGTTTTCCAAATTCTGGAAAAAGTGGAAGTCTGTAGGCGCAAAGTCTGGTGAGTACGGTGGATGACGGAGAACTTTCAACCCCAGCTCTTATAACTTGGAGACCGTCTGCTGTGCAGTATGATGTCGCGCGTTGTCGTGCAGGAGCAGTGGAGCCGAGCGATTGACCAAAGCTGGTTGAAGACGTGCTTCCCTATTATTGTGTTTAGTTCTTCACAGTACACATTTTCAGTAATGCTCATGCCGATTGGTAAGAAGCTGTGATGAATTACATTGCCGCCGCCGCTAGACCACCAAAAAGTTACACCGTAGTTCGCACCGTAAACGTCGTTGATGTTGCGTGCCGCTTCTGCCGCTTTGCTACCACGACGGAACTCATACTCCATAATCACTCGAATTTTTAACATATCCATGATGACGAAAAACGTACAAACACAATGTAAACAGAACGTTAACCATTAAACAAATGACTAATTATAAAAAAATAGTTCTATATTTGAATTTCGTGTTCTTGGATTTTTTTTTTAGCATTGAAATAGCCAGTACGACGAAACGGCAATTTCATAGGTAAAGACTTAATATTTTTCATTACAAATTAATTAAGTTATGGTAAATATTTCTATGGAATACAAATTCAGAATTTCAGCCGTACTAAGGTTAGAATGAAATAACTGTCGACCCGGTTCTACTCATCTATACTCTCTACGTACACTATATCATAAAACATCTACTATCTCATAAATATTTTGGAAAAGATTTGCTTATTTATTTATTTATGATTTATTTTAAAATATATTTTTACACGCAAATATTAAATGACATATATAGGTTGATGTCTTATATAATATCACATTCACAAACACAGTTATTTTGTAGAAAAATAATAATCTACCGTCTTCAACTTTCGTAAATGTTAGACATGGGGCGAATTTAACTTAATAAATGGACTAGCGAAAAGTTTACTAATTAAAACCCCGTTTTACCACAGTCATTCGGAATAATTTATAATCCGGAAACGCCAGCAATGGCTTATCATAAGCCTGTAGAAAGTGTTAGTATAGTATAACATGATAAATTGACATAAGAACAATAGCTATTTTTTGCATTGCAAAAAGTTTGTATAATTATTTTTTTAAGAAAATATAAATTGTCTATGGAAATGAACAAAAAAGAATACTTTTTTGCAATTTTTAACTAGTCCTATTTAAAGTTTTCTTAGTATTCGTAAAAACTAAAAATTCATTTTCTAATATAATTCTGTTGGTTTTTTTATGTTTAAAAAATCTTTTATAATTTCAAAAACACTACAATGTTTTCATTTTTTTTATATTGCTACATTGGCAGCCACTTTTTAACTGAGCAAATATGTTAAAGCTGTTAACAAAGCTTTAACATAATAAAAGAAATACTACTTACTAATTTACGAGTACTATTGTTATCATTTACATATATATAAAATTTAATACTGGTAAAGAAAAGTACCTAATATACTTTCCTATTTTAAAATTATGATAAAATTATTATTTTTATTTTCATATAAATTTTCACAGAAATGAAACTTAAATAGACAGAAAAAATATTTATATTTATAATTTATAATAATATAAAGTATAATCAGGTATCCAATGAATTGTAATAACTAGAACAATAATATTTAAACTTACATATACATAGTCCAGTAAGTCTTGAAGATCTCTCTCTCTCTCTATGACAAATAACCTAAAAGAGATTTCAAAATTACATCTATTAGCAAATAAATTTAAAAAAAAAATCTTAAATATCACCAATAAAAAGCAAATAAAATACATTTTTTATTAGTAAACCAAAATGAGTGTTACTTTTTTGCTGTCTGATAATAAAAACAGCGATTAAGCTTATTTATAATTAAAAATATATATTACTTGACATTTTTAAAGTAAAAAAAATGATTATAGTAAAAACAAACATAAGAAATGTTCCGTAGCTTTTACACTTTGAAAATCCTTTTGTTCATGAGAAAATATTTTCGACCAAATCGCTGAAACTTATCTTGGCGTTAAATCTTAAAACCTTTGCGCTATTGTCTTGGAAGCTGGCGATTTTTGCGGTGAAAATAAAAGCATGTGACTTGTTTGTTTGTCAATGGTTACTAGCCGTTTCAACTTTTATCGTTCGTGTCACTTTATCACTCGTGTCACTTTATTGGTTGCACTTCAACTTTTATATTAACGTCGCTAAATGCAATTAAGAAAGTTTTTTAAAATTATCACTAAATGTTTTTATATACACGATTACTTATGTCCATTTTTGTTTAAAGATAGAAGTTAAAAGAATTATCAGACAGGACCAATGAAATATTTTTGATAGATATTAAAAAATAAACCAAAGTTTTTATCAAGCATTAAATTACTTATAATATTTAAAGTTCCTATAAGAGTTCCATACAATTGACGCCTACAATTAGATTTTTTTAAAATTAATATTATGCACTATCATGTTTAAAAGTCATTATCATAAAAATGTATTTTTGTACTGCTTTTATCACAAAAAGTATTCTTTCTAATCTATTTCTAAACTTCGTCTGAAATTGTTCATATAATATGTCGCAAAATTTCTTACCTGAAATACAAGCACTTTGAATATGCGTTTTGTTCTACATCCCGCGCATTATTTGACAGAATTCCTGTTCTTTGTCTGAAACTCGCCAAGATGTTGCACGGAGGTTAGATATTTTCACTAGCATTTACGGTGGATTAGATGTTAATTACAAAAACAAAACTTCCTCGATTGATTCCTAGATTAATTAATTTTGAAATAATTGTTTATAGAGGAAATATTGGTTATAAAATACAACTAGATACAAAATCAGAATATAAACCAATTAATAAATTAAACTAATAATTACGCCATATATTGCAGAAGAAAAATTGTATATGATCACTCATTACGACAGTATAAATATATTTTTACTTATAACAAAAATTGTTGTGTATATAAAAAAATTAAATGAAAATGTCATGAAACCTTGATATTATTGATAACATTTAAAAATAAAGATAAAGCTATATTAAAGTGGAAAGTTTTAAATTTTCTTGTTATCAAACACTCGTTTTTTACGTGTGAGAGAATAAAACACGTAATTTTTTACGTGGACAGTAAGGGCATGAATGATGTGATATATATATAAAAGAATATTTGTCTGTATGTTCTTTATATCGAATCGTAAACTATGCATTATTCGTGTCCTGATTTTCAGCAGTGTTGTGTATGAGCCCACAAAGGTTTCTGAGTTGATACGACCAAAAAAAAGAGCGTAGCAACGGGCGCAGGGTGCAGCTACTTCGTTATAAATATAACAAATATTTTTACAAATTGAAATCGTCTCTCTATCACGTCTATTTTTACAGATTAAAAATAAGTTTCGGGTCCTGTGCAAAAAGTTGTCTCAATATTCTAGTGCTAAAATAAAATTCGACTTAAAAAATTTAATGTTATCTTTGTGAATAACAATAAATCTATAACATACTAACGTATGTGCATAACTTCTACTCTAACTAATTTTTAGACAAATTTGATAATTTCTTGTTTATTATTCATCAGGTAAAGGTTTATGGTGGTATTACTGTCCGTGTATTTTACTTCTTCAAAAGGAAAGCTTTAACTATTTAAGTACTATGCTAACATGTGAAGGCGAAAGAGTTAATAAATATCTGGAACGCGCTAATTTCTCAACTCACTGGAATTTAGAAGCCAAGCTATAATGATAACTTTGCATAGTATTAGATATGTAGGTTAAATACTAAACTAACAGCAGCTATACAGTGAAAATGTTTATACATATTTGAACTAATTTTGGAATCTACTTTGGAGTTTGGAAGCCTGTTATGATAATAACTTTGGTTAATATGAAGTACGTAGGTGTAATTATGCTACTAATGTAAAATTTTGATTAATTTGTGATGATTGGTAATATGTTAATAAAAGGTTTTAATCCATCACGAAAATAATCAAATTATGTAATCATTAAAATTCTAATGTCAATGAGTACGTTTTAATATCATACGTCGCTATTTTACGTAATTCAACTCGTATCTTCAATTAGCTGTAACATAATATTTCTAAAGTGTTTTAATGACATTCAACCAGAACTAAATTCATTCACTGACTGTAGTTATATGACTGTCATATTAGTTATATATTAGAAAGAAGAAAAATGTGAAACTTGATTTTTAAGTAACATAATTATTTACTAATTCTTATGCATACAATACTTGATCTGTTAGTACGAATCTTAAGTACAATGATTTATATTATAGCAAATAAATCTATAATTATGAAGATTTATCGAAAATATACTAATTAGCAGTCTACTGTAACCGACTGAAACAAAAAATTAAAATTAAAATTCTCAACTATATGTAGTATAATTTCTTACAGAATGTATATAAAAAAACTCATTTGTAATAAATAAATTCCTGTATACAGCAGTGTACATAAGGCTTTAAAACGTAATTCCGTTCACGGGAGATTTCGCTAGTAAGGAAATACTGCGCTCAAAATAAGAAGGATTTCAGACTTAAACTAACGTGAATCTCATAATTTTATTCGTTACCTTTTCGCAAATGTTTTGTTGGTACTTGAGCTTATTTAAATGAGATTTAAGGATGTATTGCGCCTTTAGTAGACTAGACAATACAAAAAAGTATAGTAAAAGTTTAAAATATCTCATTTAAGTGTGAAAGCATATTATTGTTCAATTAAGAAAAATATTTATAGTTGACAGTAATACATACTAGCGAGATTATATTTTTAAAATTCATTTGAAGGTGTAGAAGATATCTCATAATATCTTTTTTTGATTGCGCCACGTAATATGATTTTTAAACTAATGCTTTTCTAAAATTTATGCCCAAAATCTCAAGTAGAGTTGAGTTTGTGGGGTTAGTAAGGAAGTCAGAGCTACAGTGGTGGGGTAGGTTGTCACCATTGCTTGTTACTCTAATTGTATAAAAATGTATAGCACAACTAGTGACCAAGACCAATAATTTTATTAAATAAACTATATAAATAAGATACACAAGTAAAATATTTGCATGCTTCACGCAAGTGTGTAAATTTATGTCAACTCACTTTAAAATATCTCTATATGAATAAATTTATTAGTTCAGGGTTGTTTCAGGTATCTTCCACCCACCTCATAGCTGGTGTGGCAATTTCTCACTTCATTCACTGTGTTACTTGAGTATAAATATCGTCGTTGAAATTAATACACAAATATATACGCGTAATAATACACGTATATATACGTAGAATAATGAAATAGTGATACGTAGTATATCGAGAAAAAGTCAGCCATTAGAATTTTAAAATAAATAATAAGCAAACTGATCTGATAAATTAAACTAAATGCTAATAATATATGTCTTATTCTATATAATATCTGAAAAAAATTACCGACTACAAAAAATACATATAGGCAAACATAAATCCAGTTTTTTTATTTGTTAATTTATTTGCGGGACTACTAGTAAATAAAATTAATTAATTTTTAAAATACGAAAAAAAAAAATTAACACAAAAAACTTACACACACTAAATTGTTAACTTATTACATATTCATTAATTTGAAATCGTTTTGAAAAGTAATATGCAAATATTCAAATAAAATAAATAAAATCCTTTTCTATTTTAAATTTTCGCGACAAATTTACACTAAACGGTTTCGCCTTATTTCGTTTGATATCGAATCTAACCTCTCGAGAAAGTTCTTGAAAACTCTTATAAATTTCTCGATAAGAAGTTTGGCTATAAATTCTATTAAAAGTTTAAAGAAATCAATTAGACTAAGATTCAAACAACTTAAAGCCTCAAAGTCAATCGAGTGTAAAATCGAAAACACTAACTTAAGTTTAAGTTGTATTCCAGTCTCAAGTTGTTACAGTTTTGTAAAACTTATTTACCATTATAATTAACTACTTTAGATTACTTTTTTGTTAAATTCTAACACAAATTAAAGTTATATATTTAACACTATAAATATTAATATGGCTAGGACAAGGCTGAATAAGTAGATTAGTGGCCTTTGAGTAGTTACGGGATAAAAAAACTGCTAGTATCAAGGCAAAGTGCGAAGAAATAATTGTGTTTGCTCGCAAACGAAAAAAAAAACCGACTTCAATTACATCGACAAGTAATACAACGTAAGTAGACGAAAAAAATTAACAAACGCACTAGTCGTCGTAACGATTTTAGAGGGCTTCCCTCGATTTCTCTGGGAATCTATCATCAGATCCTGGTTTCCTTCTCATGGTAACATACTTGGGATATCTACTCTCCAACAAAAAAAAAAAACAATTATCCAAATCGGTGCATAAACAACGAAGTTATCCCCGAACATACATACGGTCATTATATATATATATGTATATACGGTCGAATTGAGTAACCTTCTCCCATTTTTAAGTCAGTTGAAAAAAGAACCGAGATCGAACATACAATTGCTTTAGCTTGTCTGCGCAAATAATAATTCTATGCTATACTGATCGCTTGTTTTTGTGGAAAAAAAAAACTATGCGGAAACCTGTACTTTTTTTTCACTGTAGAATTTTTTTTATATAAAATATAATGAGCGAGTGAACTAAAATTCCTTTTATAAAAATATATCAAGTGACTTGAAAACATTTTAATTAAAACTTCGTTTCTTAGCAATTACGAAGACCATCAGCAACAAAAACTACCATAACACAGGAAATAAATTTTTCTACCACCCAGTAAACAGTTAGTCAATATTAAATGGCAACACCATATGAGTGCACATGTGATGGTAGTGGGGACAAAGGTCGATACAAATATTGTGAATTCGGTTATTGAGTTTAGGCGTAAGTCTATAATAGTCAAGTGCACAGTACAAAATCTAAGTGCAACTCGATAATGACAAAATTCAATTTTAAAACGAATTGTATTCGACAGTTAAATTTACATTTTTAAATGTTTTTGTTCACATAAGGACAGAGTAGAAATTTTTATTAGTATCTTAAAGTCGGAAGGCTGCTTTGTTTGTAAGTCTTTCGCGTTCACATAAAAGTTGTATCTTCACAAACATATTCATATACGGGACTAATAGCAATAGTCATATTAAGATTTCCTAAATTATAAAAAAAAACGTCTGTACGTTACAAACACAATGGGTGCGTGTGACTATTATTAGATTTTAAAAGTTCTTTTTAGATATTTGCAGCAGTATACCACTCATAAGAGTGGAGAAGCCAGCATAAAAACATGTCAATTAATGTATAATATGACGACTACCGAAGAGTCTAGTAACTTCTGTATTTATACGTATCAGACACCAGAGGCCGTATTGTAATTAAATGGAAGAATGGTTGTTGTTTAACTTTTTTTTTTTTGCTTTAGCAGCCATTGTAATGTGACGTGTAACTAAATTTAAAGGTTACAGTCAATAGCGGAGCGAAATAAATAAAGTATTAATAGATCCCATTGATTTTGGTTATAGACAGAAGTAAGGTAGTGACAGTAAAAAAGGTAGTGTTCTATAGCGTCTGTTATGTACATCTAGTGTTTTTTTTTTTTGTAATATATCTGTTTGTAATTTTAAAATAACCGCTTTTTACTAAATCCACGTATATACACGGTACATATACCAAAATAACTTTTTTTACAATCTTTGCCTGTCTGTCTATTTGTTTCGGCTAATCTCCGAAACGGCTGAACCGATTTTGACGAGACTTTCACTTTCAAACAGCTGATATAGTAAGGAGTAACTGAGGCTAATTTGTTTTAGAAATTTATTTATTTTATACCTCTGAAAACTGAACAATAACTTTTTTGTAAATTCCACGCGCACGAAGTCACAGGCACAGCTAGTAATAATATACATATATTCGAACACGCCTATCAAATAATTTCTATGACGACTGCTCTAGGATGACAACGTTTCAAAAATTAAATAAAATTTAAATTGTAAAGAGTTTTTGCAAACAGATTCTGAGGATAGAAGATAGAAACAAAAGACTCTTTATTATACCAATTTAGATTGTATGCCTAATGTTAAAGTTACTAAGTATAAAAGTAAGTATATATTCTGAATGAGAATTTTAACATTTCTCAAGAGTTCTTAGAGTACACTTGAAACATTTTCGCCTAATGTTCGTACTTTATTATCGTAAAAGAAAACAAACAACTCTTCAGATAAGTTATTTTATTAGATAACAACCATTTTACTAAAATATTACAGACAGTAGGAATAAGGTGAACTGTGGTGTTATATTTATGATTCTGATTTAATAACAAATATTTTTTACTATGTTTAAGTAGTTTCGTTTCGATTTTAATAATTTTTTTTATTTTTTTATTTATGAATAATTCTTTGGTTGTCTAGAAGAGATTGCTTCTTTATTATTAAGGCTGCCTTTTGTATATTTATCTTGTGAATATTGCTACACTGTATTAGTAATAGTTTTTGATGTGCAACGAAGAGTACTTTTATTGTATTGTACTGTTCTTTAATATATCACTTCAGCCTTTCGCAGCCCACTGACAATTGGACGTCCTTCATTGGTAACAGATCCAGTTTATTTAGATCTAGAGATCTACTATAAATCTGTGTTCAAATACAACCAATACCTAATAGGATAATTGATGGCGTAGTAAATTTGTTATTGTTAGTCTCGGCGTGAACTATGTAATATCTTACTATTAGATAGAGTAGCTCTACATCATCAGAAAAACAGACTAGCTATAACGTTGTTTACTACCATTTTTTTTATACGGCTAGGTCGGCAAACAAGCGTACGGCCCACATAAAGGTAATTGATTACTGTAACCTACCTATAGACGCCTTAAACAGCAAGAGGATTGCAAGCATATTGCCGACTCTATCCCTAGCCCTGTCCAGGAGCTTTGGCCACCTTACTCAATACTACATTTTTTAACCGACTTCAAAAAAGGAGGAGGTTACTCAATTCAACCGTATATATATATAGTGGAGAAATCTTTGATAATGCGTATTTACTTGACTATTTTTTCGTCTACCTACGTTGTATTACTTGTCGATATAATTGAAGTCGATTTTTTTTCGTATGCCTGCAAACGCAGCTATTTTTAAGATTTACAATTGCGAATAGAAGTACTCCAAAAATAAATTAGATTTCAATGGTGCAATAGAAATAGATATACATATTAAACTTTTATAAGTTGGATACTGACATACGTCGTTGTCATAACCGTTGAAACAGAACAAAGACACGTGAAATAAAATAAACTATAATGACTAAAAAAACCTAGTACTACAGAATGTTGTAAAATTAATGCTGAAGATCCTTTTTGAAGTTTTATAATCGATATTTATTACCATAAAATAATTGATATACGTTTTTATGACAATTAAAGCTGTTGTACTCTTTCTTGTATTACTTTTCTTGTTTAAAAAGAGATTGGATTTTTGATAGATTTGCCGAATTTCTCATATTCCAAAAGCCATTCCATCCTAAACTCGAAATGCATTTCTTGCTGGTTCTGTAACTCAATATTATAATTAATCACTTGTATCACGTGTGTTTCATTTGTTTTTATTTTTTATTTAACGAATAAGGTTTCTATTCATACTTTCCAGGAAATAAAGTACCGTTTATAAATATAAACCTATTTAACTTTCTCAACAAGCTACTAACTTAGCACCGGGTAATTTTTAGCAAAGTTAAATAAGGATATTACGTCGACCTAGATTGATTAACTCAACAATAATAATAGATGTCGCGGGCATTCTACGGTTTCTTTTAAACATATCTTGATCAGAACTTCAGTAGAGTTTATTCTTTTCATGGTATCTTTTGTGATTTTTTTTGCTTCTACTTATTAGGACGAATGATGTAATGTTGATTTAATCTACAGTAGAATGTAGGTTTTCTTTGCGAGACTGAGGTTCACGTGAGACATAATAGGCGCTATATTTTAGGTTCATACGACACAGCTAAAGTAATGCATCTATTTTTTCTGACAATAAATATAAATATATACATAATTAATCAATATGTTAGATACAAACTTTTTCTGAATTTGCAAATTTTAAAACGATGTCATTTTAAAATTTGCAGCTACCAATGCTTCAGTATAAAATGACATAAAATCAACATAAGTGATGTTGCAGTTTAGAAAATAATAAATTAATAATTTCAGAGAGCAGGTTTAGCTGTAGCTCCCGGTTGTTATCATAAACACTCGATAGCAACAGTTACTCCTAATAAGGTATACCTGGTATGAATAAATAGTAATTTAATGTACCTAAGGAAAAAATAGGACTAAGGAAAAAAAAGCAACTTACTAATAATAACATAGGTTAAGTGTTAATTGTAAGTAGGCCATGTAGGTCATAAATGTACACACACAGGTAATCGCTCTTGCGATAAAGCCCTTAAATTTGATTAAAAAAAATGTACACATACGTTAACTAGAAAAAACCGGTACATATATTATAGATAAGCAAGTAAGTGTATATATATATATATATATATATATATATATATACATAGACAATATCAATAATAATGACAATAATTAAGATAAGGCACAATATAATAAAAAAAGAAAATAAAAAATAACAATATTAAAAAAAACTGTCTTTTTGCATATAAGATATCAATTAAGTAAGCATAATTTTGGTCGGTGGACTCACGTCTGCATTGGGGATACTAAGATAGCCTAATTAGTTTTCTTAATGTAAGTTTCAGTAGTGTACCAAGTAAACAATCACTAACAAAAATAAAAATCGGAATAACAATATCATGGGCATTATAAGCCTGTGGACAAAACTTTATATAAAAAAATAAGGTATACCTATAACGATGAACTCGAAGTAAAGCAGAGTGCTGAAGTAATCTCCGATCCTTCTCCTATGTGGATAAAGACGCGTATGCCCAGCTGTGGAATCTTATAGTTATTATTTACATATTATTATACTCGTGTATCTTCTAGATTCTACCACCCACAAAACCACATTTACTATTTTTACTTAAGAAGTGGCTGTAATAATTTTCAATTAGATCGGAGATCGTGTCCAGCTTACCGTCGACTGCCCATAAGAGGCTTACCCAAATTGAATTAAGTTGCTATAGAGGAAACGTTGCTCCTTATTCGATCGAGTCTGATTTTAGATTTGTTATGTGACCTTGCCTTTCGGTATGTTTATTGGAATGTAAGGTCAGGATTAAATTTGCATAATCTTTATTAACATATTCATATTGCTTAAGCACACATATTAGTTTTAGGAGAATACAAAATTGATCTCTAAAATAATGAATATAAATATACAGGAATACTTTTTATAAAGTCAGTAACGTATAAGGCTCAAATTCGTACAATTTTTTTTTGTCCCCGTGGTACAAGCTCTAATATCTAGCTCGCTTTGACTATTTCGCTTTGTCCAAGAACTATATCACATCTAAGCTTCTATTCTCAATGATCACCTTCTTGCTTTCCGTGCCGACATAATCTTATTATTAATTTTATAGACAAACGATTTTTATATTTACAATTTTTTTTTGAAATAAACAAGTTTTAAATTTAAAAAATAGCGTTATCTGAGTGTTTGATCAAATAATGTTACTTTATTTTGCGTATACTTTACTTGTAATTTTTATTACTTTTAGTCGCTTAATTATATTTTTAATTTTGTAGTCAAATGTTTAAAATTTTGATCTTATTAACACCGTTTTTTACTTTTTGCTTCTTGTTTGCATTGGTTATTAGAAACAACTCAATAGGTGTGTCATTTCGTTCTTGTTTATCTTAATTTTAACTATCGTTTTATGTCACAAAAATAAATAAAATAAATTACAAAAACACAGACTCTATCAAGCATGAAAATAATTTTGTTTTAAACTCTAAGAATTTTATTTGTATCATAGGTATTACTGCGAGAGAATTGTGCATAATTTTTTGCAATTCAGAACATAATTCAAGAAAAGCATGTTCTTAAATGAAATGAGGTTCACAATTGAATTAACGTGAAGATAAGACGCGACTTACGATCTTTCTGCGAACTTTGCGGACTCTATATTAAAAAGACGACTTTTTTTAAGAAAAATACAAATTTGTTCTCTAAAATCGTTTCTTTTTTATTATTATTATACTCTCACAACGGTAGTTAAATTATTCTATAAATTTTATATCGAAACTCAATACATATGGCTACTACTCGTATATGACTGATATCTCACATTGATAATTAGTTGTAGTGACAATAAATAGTTATTTCCATATAATGAGAATGAATTTACTAGTCACCGATTAATTTGTAAGCGAACAATTACTAAAGTATTTTCAACGCGCAATTAATCTTTTTCGGATAGAAATATTGTTTCGTTAGGATGTTGACCATCCTTTCAGCGTCCTTGTTTTCTCAGGCTTTGACACTACTTAGTTGGGGCCTTCAAAATAAACATAAGTAGAATCTTTCTCACCAAGCACACTTCAACATAGATTTTTTTACCTTCTATCAAGAAAATGTGTGTGTATCAGATTCCACACGCGACCGAAGCTTTCCTTAGAAACGGTTACTATGATGTTATAAATCAAGATATTCTACGAAATAAATCAAAATAATTCTTCTTCTTCTTGTGCCTCTCCACTACTGGAGGTTGGCCGTCAGCTCAGCGAATTTTTCGCGGTGTCGCGCCAAGCGAAATAGCTCTTCCATGCTGGCGATCTTCATCCATTTGCGGATGTTGCGCAACCAGGACTTTTTCTTCTTCCAACGCGTCGCTTGCCCTCTACTTTGCCCATCATTACAATTTGGAGTAGTTGGTATCGCTCGTGTCTCAAGACAAAATCATTAGTAGCTTTAAAATCAAAACATTATTAATTGACGCTTACTATTTTTTTTTTGTACAGTAAATACGTCCAAACCATTATGTCTATCTTTATCTTACTTAAGCAGCTACAAGAACTGTAGAGCCTCACCTTAAGTATCACTCAGCGTTATTTCACACGATTCAACTCGCCAAATCATTTATATCTAAGGATCTTATATCATTTCTTAACGAGTGAACTTCACAACTGGTCATGAAAGCCTACGTATACAATAATAGTGCCATACTCAATGCTCATGGCTATTGATTACTCTAGAGTTCGAGTCTCTTGAGTCTAGTCTAAGAACATCTATCGGTAATCAATTAAAAGATTCGATCTGCGGCTATCAAGGTGAATCGAGTTCTATTAGTTATTTCCGAAGATATGCTATTATTCTTTTAGTATAAATTACATACATCATACTAGTATTAGTAATAAAAATGAGATTTAATAAAGTTTTGCGAAGTTTATCTTATATTTGAATACCAAATCATTATAAAAAGACTAAATAAAATGTTTTTGATAAAAATAAAACAGTAATTTTTACTCTATTATCGGTTTACCTAATACCAATATTATAAACACGATTATAGCCCCCTGCCTATCAGTCTGTCTTTAATAAAACCATGAAAGCGGTGTAATAGTGAGTGCTTAAAGAATAGGATGGGATGCTTAACTAAATATTCTACGCAAAACAAGTCTTAGATGCCAGCTAGTTCTTATTAAGTTACAATATCTGTTCACCAAACTTTCTATCTTATGAGTTATAAAGATAAAATTAATAAGATCGCTTTTTAGTCGCTGATTGGAATGGCTGTCACATTGATTGATTGCACCATCATTGATAGTTACAAGGACGCAAAGGAATAAAGCCCTTAAATTCATCTGTAATAAGGCTTAAATTTAAAATAATAAAATTTTCGTTTGGATCTAAGCCTCTCCGATATTTACGGATTCGCGTCAATGTATGAATGAAGCGCACCTTTATTTACATTTTATCGTAACTTTATCTTAATTTTACTAAACAAAACACAAAATCTTGTTTTTATTAAAATAATTTTAATAAGTCTTTTTAATCAAATATTAAAAACGTTCCAATAATTACATTTTCAAATAATTGTAAATTTTAATGTACTTTTATCTATTTACTTTTAATAACATACAAAAATAACTATAGAATGGAAGTATCAATAAAATAAATGTGTTTAAAAAAAATCAACTTCATACATCGACAAGTTATACAACGTAGAAACAGAGATACACGCATAACAGACAAATAAATAGTCAAATATGCATTATAAGAGATAACTCAAAAAGTACTTTTAAGATCTCGATTAAATTTAAATGAGATTACATAACAATTACCTTTCGATTAAAAAATCAAAATCGGTACACTCAGTGAAAAGTTATGCGAAATAATAAAACGTAAGTCAACGAAAAAAAGTCAAGCAAAAACACATTATTAGATATAACTCGAAAAGTAATTTTTAGATCTCAATCAAATTCACGTTTCAGTTAAAAAAAGAACCATCGAAATCGGTCCGCCCAGTAAAAAGTTACGAAGTAACACGTAAAAAAATATAGTCGAATTGGTAACCTCCGCCTTTTTTAAATCGGAAAGAAAGAGTTTTTTATTGATTTAATTTTGATTTTAAAACTTTTATAATCGACAACCAATAAAAACGATAATAAAAAGAGATTATTATAGTTTTAGTTACATTTGGTATAAATAAGTTAATTACGAAGTATGGAAAAAAGTACTAATGTTCCTTTTGCCAAAAAATTTAATTAACTTTGTACGAATAAAGTAATTTTTAATAAGTAATTTTTGATAACTTTCAATAGTTTCACACATTTGGTAGTAAAATTTAAAATTTGAAGTTACAACAGATGGAGTTTTTAGCGATAAACAGTTAATAAAAAACTGAGAAAATGGTCTTCATCCTGTAAATATGAAAAGTCAACTATTATGAAGATAACACAGAAATGTATTATCAAGACCTTACCTTTATAATGTTTTTCTTTTGTATCAATTTGGTTTAGATCCGGTCTCCTAGCAAATCCACAAATATATGTCGAGTAGTCATGTGAATCCCTTACCTAAAGTGCTTGAGACAATAGGGAAACTCGTGTGAAACGCCTATTACGAACATTTCGCTCTAAATGGAGGTAAATCTGAGATGAATGTATTTGTACGCGTCTATGTATGTCTTGTACAGTCGAATGGTTGTATTTGAAAATACATTTAAAAATATTGTTTACAGCTTTAAAAAGTAAGTAATTTTATTACTGCCAACGAAAGTGAAACAATTTAACGCAAAATAAATTAATAAGGGTTATGATTCTTTGTGCAAAAAATTATGTAAATTCTAAAAGTCAACTTTCGTCGAAATATACCAAAAGCAACCAGTCATGTAATACGTACGCTTGTTCTAAAATGAACATTACTGTTTTAAAAACAACAAATGAGTACATTATGCCTTTAAGCGGTATTTGATATATTATGTAAGTATTATGGATACGATGTGAACGAATTCCTCTACCTACATTATAGGTTCTTCAAATGTGACATTTATTAACAAACACTAGAAATTGTTCTAAACCAAGCAATTTTAATTCAAATGTGACATTTATTAACATGCAATAGAAAGTGGTAGAATTGCAATGTTAAAAGTGGCGTGCGTAATGGGACACCGTATGAACTTGTTATAGATATTATAGAGAAGATATAATTTGCGGTAAATACTGTGCTGTTAATTTGAAAGCTATTATTTTTTCCTAATAAAGATTAAAAGTGCTACAAAAAATTGTATACCTTGAGTTCAACTGACTTCGCTAACTTAGTTCTAATTTCGAACTTAATTTTATATCTCTACTTATAAAAAAAACATTGTAGATATTCTACTTATAAAATAAAATGCATTATTGAACGTTACTTCTTAAGCTTAAATTTTATTGAAAAAAATATTAAGAAATTATTACGTAAAACAAAAATACATACATTATGTTGTGATATTTTATTGAATAAAAAAAAAATATATTTTGCAATCTATTTCGTTATATTTCAATTTATTATGTAATACATACCGACATGTTAATAATTCTGTTAAAATTATTACAATAAAATCGTTCTATTTTAATGATAATACTGAAACAGTTCATGTTAAAGACATTTCACACAATTACATTTGTCGTAGCAGTTGTCACGCACAGTTTCGTAGCTACGTAGCAGGTCGTAGCTGCGTAATAAGTAGAGCCATTTTCGTAGCAACGCTACAAGTTTATAATTGCCTACAATACTATTGTGTATGTTATTCTACCATGAGCAGTAATTGTATTGTATTGTAGTAAATGTAATTGTTTTTTATTATTATTAAGTGTACCTATATTACATCACCCTAAACAACAAAAAACATTGTTTTCCCTTTTTTGTTTAATTATTATCTAGATATAGAAAGGTATTAATAGTATTCTACAAAGACGCAAACGGTAATCAATACCTTTGTAAAGGTTTCTTATTGGATATGATAATTGAATAAAAAAATGAAAATTCCTTGACAAAAGACATATAAACATTGATGACACAACATATAAACTCAATAACACACATTCATAGATTACAAGTGCTTTTGATAAGGAATAACAATTTTGCGTTCCATCTAATAGGAAGAAAAAGACACTAAATATTTTAAATGATTTTTTGAGAAGTTAAATGACTTTAAATGCATCCGTAATTTAAAACCATAAATCAGAACTCATTTAAGACTTTCTATGTAGTTAACTATATTGAAAGGAAATTCTCAATTTTGTCTAATTTTTTTGTTACACTGCTTAAGTCTCTAAGCCGGAAAACAAAATAGATCAATAAATTACAGTAATTGGCTTACAATGTATTGTGATTGAGTTTCTATTTGTTTGAAGAACATATCCGTAGGATAGACTGGTCCAATTTAAAAACTGCTTTTTGCATTAAAACACCTATTCATTGAGAAATAATAATATAAGCTAAAATACAAGTTTTCACTTACAGAAACCTAGGAATAAACATTGTGAAACTGTATAATTCATTTTGGACTTATAATCAGTGCTGTGATACATAAACTGTAAGTTCCTTTACCAACGCACATTAAACTGTAAATGTCAACATATAAAATGAACGCACGTCATTTTATATTAGTATATCTTTATATCGAACCTAAAAATTTACATAATAGAGGAATCGAGGAGTATGCGTCTCAAACGGGACCATTAACTCAGTCGTAGTGTACATCTTTCGTATCAAACGAAACGTCAACAGTAACCTTATTCTTTTGTAAAAGTAAATAAAGAATCAGTTAAAGGATCACATACTCACGTTCACAAATAATAATTATCGTTATTCCTGTATTTGTTTTCCAAAGTAAAGTGCCTTAACGAACCGTTATTGTTAACAATAAAGTTGTTAGATAATTTCACTTTAATGTTACACTATAAATATAATTAACTTGTAGCGTATTGTTACGTTATCTGACATTAATTACGCTATATCATATTTCACATTATAGAAATTAGTTAATTTTAAGATCAAAAGCCTTTGTAATTATTAGAATATATAAATTAAAATGATGCTTTATTTTGTTCTAATTGAGATCGAGTATGTGCGTTGCGATAAAGAACATGTAACTTTTTCATATACATATATATATATATATATATATTTCAGTTTCATATGTTATAACTTTTTCAAGTCCGAGGGAACGACGCAACTAATTAAGTAATTCGGTTTAACTAATGTTTATAAAATTTTCATATTTTAAAACCAATAGTGTTACATAATAAATAAAAATCGGTACTCTTCTGATTGGAAAATACAAAGGGAACTGAATACCCAAAACTCATAAGCTATTACATTATACTTTTAAAGGTGTAATTTTATTATGAGGCTACTCTCTAAAACAACTAAACCAATTCTCGAAAAATGTTTATTGGCATATTGTGTTCTAAAGGTTGACTATGTTTGTAAAAAGAAGATTTTGAATAAATTAAATTCGAGGTAAGGTGTAAAAAAATAATTCAATGAAATTTTAAAACTTGATTAAAAGGTAATATTTACCAAATAAAGTCGTCAACTATCCGCGATACTTCGTTATACCATTTTCTTTATGATGCTAGGGAATATTCCTAACTAAAATGCTCATATCTTCGGACCCAGTCATATGCGTAAAAATAATGCTAATAATATTTTCATCACACATTGTCCCTAAATTAATAAAAGTCACCGGCGACTGCGGGACCTCGGTCTGGATTCATGTAGACTACATTTACATAATTTAATAAAAATATTTTTACTAGATATACCACATACCTCGGTATAAAAACATTACTTTAAACTATCATCTTATAGCATAATTTACGTTCATTATTATTGTAAAGAAAATATATGTTTGTTTCGACTAACGATTAAAAATAATTTTATTTGTTAACTAGTGACTTGTCGTTATAATTTTACTCAATTACGAAAAAAGAGATATAAAATAAATTTTGTGGTACAGTGTTCATAAACGTCTATTTTATTATGTAAATGTATGTATAATATAATTATATATTTTCAATAACGTTGTTATATATTCATTTAATACTTATAAACAAACTAGCTGGTACCCGCGACTTCGTCTGCGCGGAATTAGTAAGTACTTCCAGTAGCTTATTATCTTCTCAATACCTATCTTTATTCCAAAATTCATCAAATTTGGTTCTGCGACATAAAAACCAATTTGTCACTACCAAATGTGCATTAGAAATATATTATCAATTTTTATTGTATTTATGGTTCGCTGTTTATGCGATAATAGCTTACTCATAAAAGATAGACATGTGCTGTCGCGGACTATTTTGTAGGACTAATTAAGATAAACATTTCTCTTAAACATTATATACGTGTTAACTACAGCTTTTGCAGCGCACGCCAGAATAGTTCGCAGATGGCTTTTTTTTTACTTCACAATTAACGTTATATTTTGGATAATACACACACTATTATTAAAAATTATAGCCTATGTGTTATTCTAATGTATCAACTATATTATTAAAATCCATTAAGTGGTTTTTGCGTGAAAGAGGAACAAACAAACATCCATACATCCATACATATAAACTTTCGCGTTTATAATATTAGCAGGATTAATAGACTTTTTAATAGAAAGGACGTTAAAGAACTACAACACAATATAGTCTAAATCTTTATATATAAAAAATAGGTTAAAAAAGTGAGGTTAGGTTAGGTTACTGTCAAATATCATCATCATCATCATCATCATCGTCGTCGTCGTCGTCGTTGATGACGATGACGATGATCGTAATTTTTAAGACTGGAGATATCAAAATTTTATTTCTGGATTACTGCTTCAAAACAAGCAAGCACGCGTTTCAGCTTTTCTGGAAATTCTAACCACAAATAGATGAAATAGGAGATGATGTTTGTATGTATGAAGGTCTGTTATTTCTAGAGCTAGAAGCCTGAAACTTTCTTGTTCAGCTAAATATATATTTCATCATTTTTGAAATTAAGAGAAAATCACTTAAATCAAAATCATTGACAGTTTGTATGAAAGTGTGTCTTATTTTGGCACAAGCCTTTATTTCTGGACTTTTTTTAGACTTTTTTAGAAATTTCGTTTCGTTAGCTTTTGATTACATTAAAATAGGTTATAAAATTAGGTTAATAAGTTCGTTTAATTTATTTAATAATTGTGTTTGTTCGTAAACGAAAAAAAACCGTCTTCAATTACATCGACAAGTAATACAGCAAAGTTTCAGTCAGTAAATGGTTATTATTTAGAAGAGCAAGTATAAAAATAAATAAAGTTGAAGAGACTGTGATGAATTGCGAAATTCTAAGAATCTAATCATACGACATATAATTGTGTTTGCTGGCAACCGAAAAAAGAACGACGTAAAAATAGTTAAGTAAATACGCGTTATCAAAGATTACTCAAATAGTTGTAATTACTTCCCGATGAATTCTAAATGTGACCACATGGTAAACATCAGCTTTCAATTAAATTAAAAATCATCAAAATCGGTACACCCAGTAAACAGTTATGCGGCTTAATATAACGTAGGTCAATGAAAAAATAAATAGTCAAGTAAAAACGCACTATTAAATATAACTCGAAAAGCGGTGGTAAGATCTCAAACAAATTTAAATGGGACCAAATGACACGCCACTTTTTGATTACAAAATTTTTTGTCAAAAATTAAGCGAGCGGAGAGAAAAATGAAAAATTATATAATTATTACAACCTACAACATTTTAATTTTGAATGCTTCAATTTTAATTAAGTCATTGTATAACAACAAACAATAAACAAAAGAAAAATGAAAATTTAATTTTCGAATCATCGTCGAAATACATTTAAACGTTTATAATAATTAATAATAATTATAATTTATTTCAGACGTATGTCCATATTTTTGTTAGTTACTTTTTTTTTCCTTAACTATGTTAGTTTCAATAATTGTGACAAAACAAATAATACTAAATCAAAAATCCAATCAAACAACACTAAACTTAAAATCAACATCAATATATTAAAATTCAATTAATACCCAAAATTACAATCATCACCGAATTCAATACTGGAATTCAATCAATATTATACCAATAATTAAAAGTAAAAATTAAAATAAATACTAAAATTCAATCAAAATTACAATAATTAACATTAAAAACAAAATCAGTACTAAAATTCTATCTTAAATGAAATTAAAATCAAAAACAAAACAAAAATCAATATTAAAATTCAACCAAAATAAAAACTAAAATCAAAATTCAATCAATACTAAATTTAAATAACAATTACAATTCAATCAAAATTAAAATGCAATTAATTAAAAGCTTAAAAATTATTTTATTATGATAATTTACGTAAAATAAATAAGAAAATTCGAGCTACTCATGACAGAGTCCTTATATAATTTATTTTTATTACTGAAAATCTCAAGCGGATGAGCATTCTCATTACGTGTAATGGTGTCTCGCCCACAGAGCAAAGATAAAACATTCGTTGGACACGATGATGAAATCCCTAAAATCCTTGAAATAATAAATATGTTAAGCTAGCGTTTTTATTATTTCAGGGATGCTTTCAAAAATTTATTCACGTTTAGTTAAGTTTTACTTTACATAGATGAGACTAAAACCAACGAATTTTAGATTTCATTATACGCATTTGGTGCTACCGACGTCCATGTTTCATTTTTTATTAATAGACAAAAAGTGCCTTAATAAAAAACCAGTAACATCGTATTGTATAACTGTAATAGAATCTATTTAGAATTCCGGGAAATAAGAGATTTCCCAGGAGATTGACGTAAAACCGTATTTTCATATCCGCTGTCCGCGTAAACAAAGTGTCTAGAATGCCGGTCCGTTCTTAAAATAAATAGTATGGAAATAAGCATGCTGTTAATTGATAATTGATATTTAAAAAAAGAAGAAAAAACATAAATCAGTCAATCGTTTTTTGTTAAATTCTCATCATCATCATCTCATCGTCATCTTTTAACAAACATTATAAAAATCATATATATTAAATACGCTGAAGTTTAAGATATTTGCCTCCCTTTTTAGAAAAAGCCTCACAATTAATCCACATAAATTATACGAGTATATCATTTTATAGATAGTTGCTTGCTCTACCGGAGACAATAACTAAAAAAGTTTGTTATTGTTTTTTGTATATCAATTAATTATAAAATTATATATATGTAGGCTTTAATTTTGAAACAATGTCAACAGTTTTATTGTATTGACGGTCGGTAATTTTTTTGTTCAATTTCAAATCAACTTACGTATAATTATTTTTTGTAATTTTGTAAACTGATAATTATTATAAATAAATAAATAAATTATTATACTTATGTAATTCAAATTATTCGCACGGGTATAAAAAGACTATTAAGAAATACGATTCAACGCGAAACAATGTGATATGATGTGTCATACTAGAACTAATATTTTAAATATTTTTATGATATTTTAAGAAACGTTACAATTATTTTTATAAAACGTATTTTTTAGTAATTAATAAAAATAAGTAATCAAACCGTTACAGCTGCGACATGTACTATATTAAGGAATACGATACGAAGCGGAACTATGAGATATGATTCGTCATAGTAGAAATAATCCGTATAGCATTTTTTATGAATCTTCCACTAGCTAATTTCTTTTACATCCCAAGTCTATTACTTATGCTTCTCGTACTTTTGTTCTGCACACTTAATGTTTTTTCTCATTCATCTATCATAATCGAGTATTTATCCATTCGTTGTTAAAATTTTACGCTGGCGGAAGACAGTTTATAGGTATTTCAACTACGATCTTCACGTTAAACTGTTTTTCGCTTAATTTGCACAACAAATCACGTGTCTGAAACATATATAAACTTTATGGTAACCTTTATATTTATGCATTGTCAACAGGTAAATTCGAGGCAAAATGTGAAGATAACAGTCATGGAAGGGTGCGTAAACTGCAGCGTCTACACGGAGCTGAACGACAGCTTTTACAGGAATGACACTGGAAATGTCACGGTCATAAACAAGTTTTATTTCTATCAGGTACAAAAATAGTCGACGACTATTTTGATTTATATGAGGCTTTTTTTCTATGACGTAGTTATAGTAAGATTTATGAGGAACGACGAAGTTGAATACTTTATTGACTCTATATCTCTAAGCGTGTTCAATTTGTTGTTTAAATGATAAAAAAAAATTAACACAAAATTTTATTAAAATAAGAAAAGGACATTTTTGAAAAAAAAATACCAATTCCGTAAAAAGTATTAAATTATGTCTTTTCGAGTCAGTCTCACAGAGTAAGTCCAGATGTTAAGTTTACCAATCACCAATACCAATTTGAGAAATTAAAGCTTAAATATTAAGTAATAAAGTAATTTAGTTAACTTAGCCACACAAAATATATTTTTTATCTGTTCTAAGGTAATGAATATTATTCATACCTACTAATTTTACACCATTCACTTTAAAATACATATTTAATATTCGGAATATGTGTGATAACTGTCATTATTTAAAATTAGGAAACTTACTATTGCCGTGATTGCCAAGTAATTTTCCATTCCGAACCTTTACAAAGGCACAAAAGGTAATATGCAAATAATTAAAAATATAAATAATGTTGCAACTTCAAATACCTTTCACATAATCGAGTGTCAAAATGCTTACCTAATATTTACTGGAGAAATTTCAAACATTGAATAATAATCGAATTTGAACGGGTTGTCGTTATCATTCCATTCAATTGTTAATATTTACGAAGCCGTCATAAGATTTTTTTTTTTATAATTTACTAACTTTCTTACTTTATATTTACTTTTTGCTTTAAACCTTCATTGTAGTGCGACTAAGTGACAGTCCCAAGCAGTTAGTGCCAAGGCATTTCAGATCGTCTCGCTAAAGTATGGGTCTAGACTTTCTGTATTCTAATCTCAAGTTAATTGTAACATAAAACGATCTAAAACCTGATATAACATAAAATTCGTACTAAAATAAAATAGTAGAAATTAAATACAAACAAAAAACTATTCTATGATTTTTAAATTTCAAATTACAACTTAACAAATTGTGAATAATAATATTATTTTATTAAATATATAAACGAGACGCTTATACTGTTTTCCTCTAGTTTTTTTTTTATTTATTTATTTATTTTTTTTTTTTTTTTTATAATACTGTATATTTGTTACAGCAGTACAACCTTTTTTTACCATATTTTATTTGTAATATAGAATATTATATTACATCTTCTAAGTAGGTATCCGTATTTGTACAAATATTTGTATTGTAGGCCCCACTCAGTCGTTGTGTTGTCGTGTCTAAGTGCTTTCAAAGCCGGTTGCTATCGTAAGCACCTGCTAATGATTGTTTTATTTTTGTACAATGTAGTGGCAGATTGAGTTTCAATTCTACATCATCGTATCAGGAATGGTCTATGGTCAAAATTTATTTTAAAAAAATCCAATATTGTTAGTAAAAAAAAATTGGTTGTCTGTAAAGTTGGTTTACAGACGATAGTTTAACGTGACAACGTCATAACAAAACATAATTCTCCTTGGACGCATAGGTCAATCGAGTGGAAGAGAGATAGATGCGGCGTAAGCATACAATGGACGTAACGAGACAATGAACGTAACGCTACAATGGGTCATCATTTTACGTGCATGCAGCCGGGGTTCATCGATTTATTAGACGTTGTCACGTCAATAACTCTTGCTAATTTTAAATATTTTTATTAAATGTAAATAATAAATTTGAATAATAAATATCAACAAAACTGTTTTAAAAATGATATAAAAAATGTAATAAATAAATCCAATCTAAAATGCTCAACACAATATACATCATTAAAGTTTTAACAAGGAACATCAAACACAGCGGTTTATTCTTATGCGATCGGACCGCCTACCTTACAACAGAAAGCCATTATCGTCACTGGAAGATTAAAATTCTTTGTTAATCTCTTGGAAAATATTATTAGCCTTACATAAAAGGATTATGTTATCGACATATTATAGTTTTACTACTAGATTATTTAAATTGAGCTGAAAATTAATTTTTGTGCTTTAAAATACGTTTTGATATTTTCACCAGTCAAACAAAATAATAAATATTCATTCACTAGATTTATAACACTGAGTCCATTACCAAGTTTGTAATATCCTAATGTTAAATTGTAGCAATTTTAAAATTGTTCGTTGGATTACTACACGACACTATTATTTTCTTTTGAAATGTAGAATTTTTTGACATTCATTTAGCTTGTTTCACCTTATGACGATATATACCTATATTTCATTTCATTTGCCTCAATTTGCTTCCGTTTATCCTATTTTTCAGCTAGCTTTACATCATTAGCTCTTTAACTTATTATCATCTACTAAGTACCACCTCATATACAAGAGCTACAAGAGATATTCTACTTTTTTAACAAGTAGTATGTTTACTAGAACTTTAGTTTTTACTTTAACAGAGCGCACAGCTGGCGGTGCTATGGTTGCTGCTGGTAGCAATAGTCGCGGGGAACGCGACCGTGGTGCTCGCTTTGTTCCTCACCAAGTCCAGGAAGAGTCGAATGAACTTTTTCATCATGCAACTTGCTATAGCAGGTAAGAATAAACATCAATAATTTTTTGTATTATTTTAGACAAACTCTAAACAAGCACTCGACATCATTCACATTTGACATCGGCGAAGACCAGCCAATAAAATTTTGAATTAAGAATCAGAAGGCTTGACTTATACGAAGATATCATGCCTTACTCTATTAAATTTGGCCGAATGCAGATAATCGCGTCGAATTTGTTGCCGGAAACGCGCAAAGCCTAACTACAAGTAGACATCCAAGCTTTATAAAAATACGCTTGTTGTGCTCAGCACCATAAGTATTTGAATAATAATTATAATTATAGGGACACGACATTTTAACTACGCCTATCTGTGTCACATGTCTGGATCAAATGAATGAGGTTTTTTATAAAAAGAATTACTTCGTTACGGCCCTTTTCGTTAGTACCTTGGACATTTTTTAACTCGGGTCTTAATTTATAACATATGTTACCCAGTTCTTTAATTAAAAACCATTACACATAATATGTAAACACGATTTTTTTTTAATTTGGTAAATCACTGACAGATTAATGTATAGATTTTTTGATCAGAGAATTGATATTAACAAATTCGAATTACTAAAATTTTAATTTAGTTTCAGTTTTAGTAAAATACTTTAGCTTAAGACCATTGTAAGTTAATCATATTGTAATAAAATAATTCGTCAAAGTTAGTAATTGAAAATCTCGTTTCAGAATATATAGTCCCGGTATTTAAACGAAGTTTTGTTTGAAGTTCTACTTAATTTACTTTCATAATAATTCTTGAAGATTGCCCAAAGACATAATTATATTTTACTCTTATTTGAAATATGCTAAGAACTTAATTTTGTAAATTAATTCAATACTGTTCGCTTGTAATTTGGGTATAATATGGTCCATTACTGTTTCTTAAGTATAATGAAAGGGTAAATTTTAGTTCAAGGTTAAATTAGATTATATAACTGATAATATATAGATCTATATCGTTATGAATACCCTTTAATTAAATTTATTAATTTGTACTGCCTAAAGTAACAAAACTTTAAAAGTAATTTTCGATTAATTATTTATGTTTTTTGATTAAAACATTCTAGGTATTCTAGGTATCTGCAGAATTTACATTCCGACTCGGTGGTAGTTTTACTTTTACAAAAATAATAATTTATTTTTAAAGTTTTAATTTGTAAAATGACGATTTGAAAGTGCTCATAGGGGCTCATATATTTGAATAAAGTTGTTTTTGATTTTGATTTTGGTAAAAATATTTGGCCATCGAATATATTATTTATAAAATATTTACAAATTATTCTCTTTTCTAATCAAGCGTGGTCGTTAAATGTATTGGTGACGTGTATTTGTTTTCAAAACAATATTTCTATTTTAGATTTATGGGTCGGACTAATAAGCGTTCTACCAGATTTAATACAGCGAATAACAATTTCTTGGTTCGCTGGTTCCGTGGCTTGCAAATTGATGAAATATTTACAGGTATTTGAACTAATTACTATAAACTTACAAACAAAGAGTTACAAATTATGTTATTTTAAATTTGGATATTGCTGTATCATTTCTATAGTGCAAAGTGGAGTATAATAATTCTGTAATGACTTATTACATAAATAATAGAAACAAAAGTTTGACTTATATATTTTTCTTAGTGAATATATTAAGAATTATTAGATATATTTTCTGTTATTAAGACCATTTAGTTTTGATTTTTTCTCACAGGGTGTAGTTACATACTCATCGACGTATGTCTTGGTAGCGCTTAGTGTAGACCGTTGCGATGCGATCACGCATCCTATGAATTTTACAGGAAGCTGTGAGTATTATTACACGAAACGACATATAAACAAACAAACAGTAAAGAAAGTTAAACATTTGTTCATTTCTCGTCAATAATTGTTTTTATTAGAATTTACCTTTTCGTTTTAACCTAAATTTAATTCTTCTTGTGTAACGTATTTTTAAAGATTCTAACCTAGAATACGTGTACGAATAGTAATAAATAATTGTAAATAGCTGAGGCAATATATATTAAAAAATTAACAAGAATCACACTTTTTACTTTCCTTACTACAAATACCTTATGTATTGTCTTTGTCTCTATAAACTGTAGAAAGTAATAAATAAATAATATTTATTTTTATTACACACCGTTACCTTTCCCAATGGTAAATAATGTAAATTTATATAACATACTAGTAATGTAAATGTATGTAAATTAATGACAAAACTTACTCGCAGGGCGTCGCGCACGTGCGCTCATAGTAGGCGCGTGGTTTCTTAGCTTCTTGTTCTGTGTACCGATGCTGTTTCTGTTTGATGAAGCTGATATTGAAGGTACGTTTATATTTTCATGATAAATCTTATTTTAGTAAATTACTTATTTTTGTACTATCCATACATTAGGGAATTCTAAACAAATTTTTAATATCATATCAAAAATCGACCGTTCCAGCAGGGACCGAACCTACATCTCCAACTGACCGTGTCGGTGCTTTAACCAATTAAGCGATGGCATGATGTCACAGTTAGATCGATATTTTTGATATAATGATTTTACATTTGGTTCTAAGCAACCGCAACGCCGTCTATAGTGAGTTCTTATGTGAGTCGATTTTTGATATGATATTAAAAATTATTTAAGTACTGAAATGTTTCAAAATTATTTTATTTGAGGTAGATTTTTAATTTCATCTATAACGATATATCCGACCGCTGCAATTTTAGTAATTATAAATATTTTTTGTCAAAAAAGAAAAATTTGTGTTAAAATAATAATAAAAAAATATTTATTATTAAGCTGTTACTATGTAAAAGTGTCTGTTTGTACAAGAATACTTATTTATATAAATAAAAAGCAAAAAAGTAATGATACAAATCATTTAAAAATATAATGTTTTTTTTTTTTTAATAGGAACCCTACAATGCTGGTCCAGTATAAATGAAACCCAGTGGCGGATATGGATGACGAGCGTTTTCTTGTCACTTTTCGTAGCTCCCGCAGTCACAATATCCGCCTGCTACGGTGTAATTGTCGTCACGATACGACAAAAAAGTCACAGGGTCCTCGGAAAAAGAGCAGCAGCTACACGACAATGTAAGAAGTTTTATTAATTAGTAGATATAGAAGTAGTGGTAATAGTAGTGCTAATAATAGTAAACACAGTAGTTGAGAACTTTAAATATCTCTAACTTTCACATACGATCGTATGTTCCTAAAGAAGATAACTCAACGCCTGTTCTGACTGATATATGTAGCTACAATTTTTGTTTTTCGTTAAATATACAGATAAAGAATTACACCCATAGTGATGGGAATCTAGTCAATGATCATTGGTGTAGAAATCAGGGCGACTGCTAACTATTAGTAGTACCAACATGCCTACATGTTTTTATTAGTTAGGCCTTTTTAGGTGCCTGTCTACAATTACAGACACACAAACTGTAAATTAATTATATACTGATCGCTTGTAATTTGGGTATAATATGGTCCATTACTATTTCTTAAGTATAATGAAAGGGTAATTTTAGTTCAAGGTTAAATAAGATTATATAACATATAATATAAAGGCCTATATCATTAGGAATGTCCTTTAATTAAATTTATTAATTTGTACTGCCTAAAGTAATAACATTTTGAAAAGCAATTTTCTATTAATTATTTATGATTCGATTAAGACATTCTATAGTTAGGGTAACATGTAACAACTAGGGTACATGTTTTTATTAGTTAGGCCTAGTTTAGTTAGGCACCTAGCCTGTCTACAATTGCAGACGCACAGACCGGAAAGAAATATTTAAAACACAAATATCCGTCTCGTGTGGAAATCGAACACACAACCACCAGCCAGCGGTGTCTTATTAATAAATGTTTTAAAAAGTACCAATTAGTTTAATTTAATTTAAGTTACAAGAACTAAACCTTCTGATATCAAAAATGTTTGTATTATAAATCGATTTTATATGCGTATTATACGAAATATCTTCCAATATGTAATAAATAATATATTTCATGCGATACTAAATAGTGTAATTATATTAATAGGATGGATGACCACGAGCTACTGTTAAGAGGGAAAGATTGCGTAGGCTATAGTAAACAACTCGTAAAATGTCTCATATTATTCGTAAATGTCTTCTAAGAACTGAGCAGTATATGACAAAGTCACTCATTTTAGCGAATTTTTTGCTACTAAAGATATCATAATTATATTTTTGAAGTGAAACTTCTCTATGCGCTTGAGGGTAAAATTTTTACGGATGAAACGGCGACGTTTTGTTGAAACGGCAACGTTTTTGTCGATGGCGCTGGAATGGAAATCTAAAACTTTAGATTTGTATAAATATAAACGAGACTTAAAAATTTGTTTGCCAAAGAAGTTTCACTACTGACATGATTGTGTACTTTGTACGCACGCACATTTTTATTTATATTTAAACGGTACAGTAGTAAACTAAATAATGTTATTGTGCTAAGGAAGAAAAATTTAAAAGATAAAAAGTTATACTGCATTTTATCGTTAAATGGTAACTTTGAAGAAACATGCACGTTTCAGTTTATTACAAATACAACTACTAAACCTTATACAAAATTAAAATAAAATTAATTTATGCAAAGATACTTAATTACAAACAACTAATAAAACATTGTTAGCACAAGGCATGTAAAACCATGTCAAGGCAATTAAGTAAATTAAATGAAAAATACTATACACATGATAGTAATACAAAGAAACTATTTCAAACATTTCTTTTAGGTTATCTTATTATATTTATTTTATTTTCAATGTATCATTAGGCTCTTTATTATCATATGTATATACGAATATGTACTCTGTTATTTACAATTTATATATATCAATCTAAAGAGAACAAATAATTAAACGGAAAAATAACAACAAAAATTTCATATCGATATTCTTACTTTGTTTGTTGAACACACAACTTCTAATAAAACAAATAAATCTTATTCAAATATGTTCATAAACTTAATATAATATATTAATGGAACAATAAGAGTTCAATTAATTTTTATTGCTTTTAAAAGTAAAAAAAAAGTAATATATTTCATGTTATATACATTTAAACGATTTGTGAGTATGATTTTTATGAGTATGATCGATTCATTCTGTACCATCCCACTGCTGGGTATAAGCCTCTTTCGCTTTGTAGGAGAAGGATATTAGGTGTTAATAAATACTCTTATGAAATTGAAACGTGTACCTATATAAAGAACAAAAATACATAGGTATATAAAAAGAACAATATCTTTATATTTTGTTATTTTAATTAATTATTATTATTAGGATGACTTGTATAGACTACTTGGCCTTTGCCAACTTCCTTCCATCATTCCAGCCTATTGCAGTCCACTGCTGGACATAGGCCTCCACAAGTTCGCGCCAAAAATGCGCGAACTCATGTGTTTTGCTCATAGTCACCACGCTGGGCAGGCGGGTTGGTGACCACAGGGCTGGTTATCTCGCACCGAAGACGCTGCTGCCCGTCTTCAGCATATGTATATCAAAGCCAGCTGTTGGATGGTTATCCCGCCATTGGTCGGCTTCTTAAGTTCCAAGGTGGTAGTGGAACCTTGTTATCCCTTAGTCGCCTCTTACGACACCCACGGGAAAAGATGGGGTGGCTTTATTCTTTGTAGCCGTAGCCACACAGCACAACTTCCTTTGCAATCATAATTTTTAAAATTATTATTTGCTATATAGTATATAGCAAATACTAAATAAGGAAACAACATCCACATCTCTTAGTTGCTCCTGCCTTATATATCATGCAATTTAAATCGCCTTATTGTAAGTTGTATAATATACATCAGACCAATAAGCCAAAGAGTGTCTAGAAAAGCCAGAACGTGATCTAACGCTATTCTAGAGCATTATTTATTTATGTTTTTTTGCAATATTGCAGTGTAAAACGGGCTTAGTGCTAAAAGCGTTCTCTACCAGCCAACTTTAGGACGTACAACAATAGACGTTTGTAGATATATACAATTGGAAACTGAGCCAAATAATGTTTAAAAAAAGGCTAAAGAGACAGTTAAGACAAAATTTTTAGTTTGGCATGCTCTATTTATGTATTGTCATTGATTGTTTCTATTAAGAGTCTAAAGTATCAATTTCCGGATGCCATCGTTAGGGGGAGTCTGTGAAAAAGCATGTAGTTGCTGGCACAGCCCTCTCTGTCTTTCTTTTCTATCCCGATTGCTTGAGCCTCGTCAATATCTCCGATAAATCTACAAAATGTCGGCATTAGTACATTGCACACAAATGTATCGACTGGCTTGCAGTAAAAGTAATAAAAAAATTAGTGTAAATATTAAATCTTACCTGTAACAGTCACATGTTATAAGTTTTATTCAAATATGGGTGTAAATTAAAATATTAAACATTTTTGAATATCATATCAAAAATTGACCGCTCCAGCGGGGTTCGAACCCGCGTCTCCGACTTGCCGTGTCGGCGCTCTAGCCAATTAAGCCATGGAACGATGCACCCGCTCGAGCGAAATTTTCGATATGATAATTTTTAATTTTCGGTTTAAGCGAACCGTGGCGCCGTCTATAGTGAGCTCTTTACAGAAACCCGTAACTATTCAAAGTTTCATATTACAATGAAAATCTTTGACAGGTGACGACACCGTGCTATATATATATATATATATAAGATATGACACCGGCGCCACGGTTCGCTTAAACCGAAAATTAAAAATTATCATATCGAAAATTTCGCTCGAGCGGGTGCATCGTTCCATGGCTTAATTGGCTAGAGCGCCGACACGGCAAGTCGGAGACGCGGGTCCGAACCCCGCTGGAGCGGTCAATTTTTGATATGATATTCAAAAATGTTTAGAATTCCTAATGTGGGTAACACAAAAATAAAAATCTTAGATATTAAAAATAGCACGGTGTCGTCACCTGTCAAAGATTTTCATTGTAATATGAAACTTTGAATAGTTACGGGTTTCTGTAAAGAGCTCACTATAGACGGCGCCACGGTTCGCTTAAACCGAAAATTAAAAATTATCATATCGAAAATTTCGCTCGAGCGGGTGCATCGTTCCATGGCTTAATTGGCTAGAGCGCCGACACGGCAAGTCGGAGACGCGGGTCCGAACCCCGCTGGAGCGGTCAATTTTTGATATGATATTCAAAAATGTTTAGAATTCCTAATGTGGGTAACACAAAAATAAAAATCTTAGATATTAAAAATAGCACGGTGTCGTCACCTGTCAAAGATTTTCATTGTAATATGAAACTTTGAATAGTTACGGGTTTCTGTAAAGAGCTCACTATAGACGGCGCCACGGTTCGCTTAAACCGAAAATTAAAAATTATCATATCGAAAATTTCGCTCGAGCGGGTGCATCGTTCCATGGCTTAATTGGCTAGAGCGCCGACACGGCAAGTCGGAGACGCGGGTTCGAACCCCGCTGGAGCGGTCAATTTTTGATATGATATTCAAAAATGTTTAGAATTCCTAATGTGGGTAACACAAAAATAAAAATCTTAGAAATTAAAATATTATTAGTTGTCGTATAAAATTACAATTACAGTAATAGTATATATATATATATATATATATATATATATATATATATATATATATATATATAATAGCGTTATAATAATATATATGTAATAAAAAAATAAGTACGTGAACTTTTAATAGTTTTGTTCAGCCATGTAAATGTTTGTTTTGGTCTGGACGTTTGCGCCTACAACGCCCGCGATGTGTTTTACGTTAGTGGAATGGCAATTTCAGCGGTCGTGATTGATGGCGTTGCGAACACTTAGTAGAACGAACCCATTGTGTGTGTCGATCCCCGATATAGAAGCAAATCCTAATGTGACCTATTGAGGGTGAAGCGCTTATTATAGGTAGAACTATTTATTATATTTATAATAATTAGTCTACGTAGTTTTCCATTGTTTAAAAAAAACAAGTTTTACAAAAGGTACATACTAGTTTGATAACTCTTTTTCTACATGTGTTAATAAAAGTTTCATGTGATTTTGTTTCGTCTAACAAAATTCATGAAAACTTCTGGGTCTATAACACTTCTATGGAAGAAAATCCGAAAATTAATAATAAAAAAACATACCATTTATTTTCTTTATTTAATAACGTTGATACCCAATTTAATTATTAAGACTCCTCAATGGAACGCTTTATTAAAAACAAATATTAATCGAATGCTAAATCAAACAGTCTGCCGAGTATTTTAGTTACATCAGAAGAATTTTATATCGGGTCACTGTTTATTAGTTTGCTTAGGACGCGAAATTAATTATGCATTGCTTTGTTTTAAAAATAAAACTTTTTAACATGGAAGAAACATTTCGCTTAAAAAAATAAACGATGTTTTAAATTAATCAAAAAGTCAGGGAAATGATTTCAAAATTACAGCATCTGTAAATAGCAATTTTGGCAATAATAGTACAAAATACCTATTCTCTACATAGTTACAAAAGGAAATGTTTTTATTATTTACCGTATAAATACTGCTCTATAAATATTAAAAAGCGTCGACTATTTTCCACCGCAACGCAACTTACAAGGACTGTTAATATCACATTTAAAATTTTGGAGCTCGAAACAAAGTATCGTTAAGTTTAATAATATACGAGAAAAACATAGGCATAACCTCTTTTCCGCTTTAACTATATTAACAAAAGCAAATGTTGAAGAAAGCATAGCCCGTTTTAATTATCTTTAACTTCCATTATTTTGAATTTTAACAATATTATTTATGCTTCTGTAAAATAAATTAATTTATAAAGATTAATATAGCATGTGCTACTTTTTTTGGATATGTTGTAAACTTCTTGCTTCACTTCTACGATATCGTGTCATAATTATATCCAAAAATTGCTCTTTTTGGGATAAAATCGTCTTTGTACATTTTTTATCGCATTATTACAATATTTATTTACTTTTAGTGTACAATAAAGAGTACTAATATTAAGATTAACTGTTAATATCCTAATATGTATAATCAGAGAAATAAAATATTATTTATCTTACAGATAGTGACGACCTGGATAGTCGACGAGCGAGCAGCCGTGGTTTAATACCGAAAGCGAAAATTAAAACCGTCAAAATGACGTTCGTAATTGTATTTGGTAAGTTCATTTTAATTTCTTTAAATTTATATTTTTCATTAATAAAGTTTTAACCAGCTTTGTATTAAATATTTTATAAATTATACATTGCATTTTTCATTCGATATCAGCATTTTTGATTCCACGTCGATGAGCAAATCAAATCGATCGAAGGTATGGACATTTTGATAGATTATTATCCTCGATAGATCATAAACAAAAGCAAACATGTATGCACATGGAGATATCTAAATAAATTCAAAAAAATTGTTTGAGAAAAAAGGGTCTAAGCAGAGGTTAAAAAGGGCCTGGGGTCAGCAACAAGCTTGCGATGCTTGTTTGTGACAACTTAACCAAATTCTAAATTACTGAATACCTTCAATTAATATGATTAGCTTCAAGAACTTTCCATAAAACCTAATCAAATTTACTACTAGCATTCGCATGTGAATGTGAAATCATGGCTTTCGTTAAGTATATTTAAAATGAAAAATTTATGAAACGAGTACTTCATGTATGTTAATATCGTTTCCATGAAAATATTATTATAAATATTACGTATTCGATGACAATGCACAATTTGACTGAACCAAATAAAATAAACGAAAATTTTACAATTAATAATCAACATTCGTAGCAACCGATTTTTAATATCAAGAAAATTAAAATGTTGTTAAGTACGATATCGGTTTATAAATGAACTACTTGTCTCATGTGATGTCACGTGAACTGATAGTAAGCTTCTGTTATAGTATTTTTAATGTTTAATTTTTTTTCGTCATCAAAGTGACTTACTTGTTTTTTTTTTTTGTTATTTTTTTTTAATTAAATTAAAATTATTTCTGTTTATCTAACTTCCAAGCAATTGCTTGATATTAATTTGATTTATACTTACAAATAATGGCAATATTTCGTTTTAATTAAATTGTTTAGTTAATATTGTTATCTAATGTTTACTCGCATTTCACTACTTATAATGAAACAATTTTTTCGGATTTTATAGCGGTTTATTAAGTTTTTTAAATGCCGGACATTCCGGATACTTTACAGCACCTATGGTCATGGGAGGACTTATACGTCCCGTGTTGCTTCTTGTGTCCTTTGTTTCATTTTTATAAGTCATACAGATATTTGTCATGATTGGGAAATTGTGTATGTGTTTCCGTATCCTTGAAATCAGCTCTTTCATTCTATTGGGGATACATGAATAAGAGAATTCCATAATAATAACTCTATTTATTTGAATGAAGTCGTTTTAATTTTAATTTTAATTGAACATTAAGAAAAAGTAACATTAACAATTATTATTTGAAATAAGTGCAAAGGACGTCTTTAATAGTGACTTTCTACAATGTATATGATATATCGCCCGGTTTCACCTGCCTTGTATATAAGTTATTATTAAGTTAATTTATTTAATAAAGGATTAATTTATATTATAATGTTGATCTCGTTTCGATCAAGGCCGTATCGCGTTAGGGTGCTTGTTTATTGAGAACGATAATAGGCTGTAAGGCATTACACTACTATTCATAAAATCGAAGCAATGACTATAAACGTCTGACTAATAGTCATTTAGTGCCTATTTATATTATAGCTAAAAACGGATACTTTGGTACTAAGGAAGAATGGGAAATTTTGATGACTTGGATGGTTGAGGCGTGATACACCCACAAACGGAACGAATTATGATTTTGTTTACGTGATTGCAGACAAGAATCTATTGTTATTTTATTATATTATGTATCCTGATGGTTTTATTTTTTATATACTGTACATATTATGGGGAATCCGCAAACACAGAAGATAAAGAATCATAATAATTGTTTTTTTTTTATTTATTAATTAGCCCTTTTTATGATTTATTTTTCAAAACGAATTACATTAAAAGGTGTTATAGAAATTAAAATACTAGTTTATAAGATGTAATTCTTTGTAAATTTATTACAACTGTGTTAAAGTAGAATTCATACTCAAACAAAAGATTTGAGCTTAATGCCTTAACTATGCCACTGCGAACATATTTCAAAAAAATTCCCAAGTTATCCGTGTTTTCTACCGTAGTGGAACAAATAAGCTTCGAATTTAGTCTAGGTTTTAAAACTCGCAAATTTAAATACACTGACTTTCAATCACGACCTACGTATTATATTAGCTAGACTATCGACTCAAAATCTTAATACATTTTATTTTTCGTGTCAATTTATGATATGAGTATATTCATGACATGTTAAATACAAAATATAAATAAAGTAATAAATCTAATGTGCACGTCTTTCTATACAAACGTATTGACGTCAATTAATTTAAGTGAAAGTATTGGACACATGTTTCTTCTTCAAATATATCGTATATTCCTTGATTTATGTACGATACATACAAAAATATACGTATTTTGACATTGTTTAGTCTGGAAAGTTTTTGACAGATTATGTTGCTTTTATGATATATTGGACTAATATCTGTAGAAGAAAAATATTTACGTTTTTGAAATATATGTATATGGTGGTGATTTATTTTCATATCGACAGTTGAATATTTGATGTATAAATCGAATTATATAAATATGTTCGACACATACAGATGGTCGACTAAGATTATTAACTTAATCCCTGGGTTACATTTATCAGACTTGCATTGACAAACGAGTACAATTGTTAACAATCAATGCTTACATTTCATTGTAAAAATATAAATACAAGTCTTCATTTTGTATACAAGTAGCTGACACGACAATCATGATATGTCTTACGAACTGTCAAAGGTGTGACGCTTAAATAATCGTCATGTTTTCTGAAATTTTTCAATTTTCCGATCAATTTGCGCAATTTTTTATTAAGTAAGAACCTTTTACATAGTATTAGAAAATTAAAAAGAAAGATGGATGAAAGCGGTAAAGTCGTTCTCAAGTGGCGTATCTAAGGGAAATAGAGATTTATTTAGAAAAATAGAGAGAATAGATTGATGATTTAAAAAATTAATTTTTTGTTAAAATTATTTATTTGTATTAGGTACTGTTTATTATTAATGTGATTTTATTATTTTATCACTGTATTTTACAAATTGTCGTGATATTCATTAATTCTTCTAGTTGTTATAAGAATTGTTTAAGAGGTATTATTTTATGGGTCAATTGTTACCTGAAATAAAGAAATTATTATTATTATATTATTATTTAAATATATGGACTTTATTCGGATGGACTAGACGTCTCTTGCACTCTAGCTCCTGGTAACGTCATTTTATTTCCACAACTATGAGGCTTTTCTAGTTGTGTTCATCATTACAGCCTATACAGTCCACTGCTGGACATAGGCCTCCACAAGTTTACGCCAAAAATAACGTGAACTCATGTGTTTTGCCCATAGTCACCACGCTGGGCAGGCGGGTTGGTGACCGCAGTACTGGCTTTGTCGCACCGAAGACGCTGCTGCCCGTCTTCGGCCTGTGTATTTCAAAGCCAGCAGTTGGATGGTTATCCCGCCATCGGTCGGCTTCTTAAGTTCCAAGATGGTTGCGGAACCTTGTTATCCCTTAGTCGCCTCTTACAACACCCACGGGAAGAGAGGAGGTGGCTAAATTCTTTAGTGCCGTAGCCACACAGCACTAGTTGTGTTTTGGACCCATATTTCCAGAATAATGTATCTAGATAATGGTGAAATTAGTGAATCATAACCAAATCAATAAACAAGCGACCGGCTTACGTTGCGTATGTCGATCCATAGCTGAGTTATTTCTACGAGTACATACCTACATTGATTTATTAAACGGTTTTATTTAGCTCACCCCGTTTGTTTTATTTTTTATTTATTATTTATTCTTGGGTCAAATTTAGTAATTCAAATTTCACCCTCTTCCCGTCAACCGATTAATCTGAAATTTTGTATACACTTTGGATTTTGGTGACAATACAATTATGTTTATTCATTAACATTATAAATTCAAGATGGCCGCCGCTACAAAATGGCGGATAATTCATGTTTTATTAATCCCATCAATATGGGTATCAAATGAAAGGGCTCAACAAGCAGAATACAATATACTATAAAAAATTGAAATCCAAGATGGCGGCCGCTACAAAATGGCGGATAACGTAGGTTTTATCAATCCCATCAATATGGGTATCAAATGAAAGGGCTCAACAAGCAGAATACAATATACTATAAAAAATTGAAATACAAGATGGCGGCCGCTACAAAATGGCGGATAACGTAGGTTTTATCGATCCCATCAATATGGATATCAAATGAAAGTGCTCAACCAGTATAATCAATGTACTATATAAAATTAAAATCCAAGATGGCGGCCTCTACAAAATGGCGGATAACTTAGGTTTTATCAATCCCATCAACATGGGTATCAAATGAAAGGTCTCAACAAGTAGAATACAATTTACTATGCAAAATTGAAATCTAAGCTGACCACCGCTACTAAATGTCTGATGACAATTTTTTATCAATCCCACCAATATGGGTATCAAATAAAAGGGCTTGACAAGAAGAATACAGTGCACTATACAACCTCAATATTTAAGATGGGCCTTGCAATAATGAAGCACTAAATGAATTAAACAGAATGCGAAATAAAAACTAAAAACTAGAAAATAAAAATAGGTAAAAAAACTTTTTAAGTTAAACGGTTTTATGTTAAACATACATTGCAATGTTTAAGATAAATGTACTAAAAACCAAAAAATAATAAAATAGATACAGTCGTGGGAATTATAAACATATGCATAGACTAGACTAAAATAAAACCGTGGGGCACGTCAATTGTCTACAAATTATCGACTTAATGTGCGATAGAAGAATCGTTTAATTCGTCGTTAAAATAGGCAGTTGGCCCGCAGACGGTGAGGAAATTACTTACTATTTTCTTGCTCATGGAAATTCCAATAGTTATACACTCCATGTAAATAAAAGAGATGTTTCAACTAGTTTATCGTTGGACATTCACACTGCTGGCTGGCGAGGAATCGTTTCACTGCTCGTAGTTTGTCTTTAATCGACAAAACATATGATAAAAGTACTACTCGCTCACCACTATGAAACCCTAAAACTCGCTTATAATCGAGCTTGCTAGCTTGTTTCCACATTCTAGCCCTACTTATCACACGTCCATCGTTGTCGGTTGAACAACTGCCTAATTATAGTGTAACATTACAAAACAAACATTTTAATCAACGATTGTAGACAATTGACGTGCCCCACGGTTTTATTTTAGTCTAGTCTATGCATATGTTTATAATTCCCACGACTGTATCTATTTTATTATTTTTTGGTTTTTAGTACATTTATCTTAAACATTGCAATGTATGTTTAACATAAAACCGTTTAACTTAAAAAGTTTTTTTACCTATTTTTTTTTTATTTCTATTTTAATTGGGAAATATAAAATTGTTAGCAAATAAGTACACTTTTGTAAATCTTTTTGTATTTTATTTTTTATAATCTTTGTCTAAGTGAAATAAGTATTGTGTAAATTTTAAAAATGAGCAACGTTTTACAAACGGCTCATACGATTAGGCATACTGATACCTGTGAAGTGTTTTTGGTTAAACATGTTTAAACACGTCATGATTACTTTTTCATGTTTCTACATGTATGTTTGTAAAGGTGAGTTAGGTTAGGTATCGTTAGTTTCTTAAATTGTTTTATAGATAGAAAAATCGAAAAAAAAGCTAAATTATTTTTTTATAATATTGGAATGGACAATACAATAACTTTTGTCAAGTTAATCTCCATTATCCATTACACTAATAGGCTAACGACCTTAAAATATGTAAAAAAAAAACAGTCTTTTAAAAGCAGTTACTTTAAACAACATGCTTCATAAAGAGCAAAACTGACGATAAAAACATTTTACGATCTCGTCCATTATGTTAAAGTGGACAAAATTGCTTTTATTTTTGATTGATATATACTTTTTTATATATTAATTTCATATAACACTCGTTTTGTAACATTATAGCAATAACATTTGTTTTATAATAGAGTTTTTGAGAATATGGCTTACTCTATATGCCATAATGTTGTGGAGCCTCTAAAACAATCCATATGATTGGCAGTAAACAATTTTTCGATGAAAAGTGTGCGTGCTTCTTTTGACAACTGGCCTTAACGTTTAAAGGACTCTATGAAAGCCAATGGAGACCACTTCGAATAAGCTTTATATATTATATATATATTAATGGTTTTATATGAATGTATTAAACTAACACACTGTAATATTACGTGCAATAAGAAACTTTATTTTTCTTTGTAATAATATTTGGGGCATGATTATGTATAATATACTTACATGGTTAATATAAGCTTAAACTAAATACCTTATAGCGCCTATAACTAATCCTTTACAATAGTTATCATTATTGAGCCACTCTTTGGAGTGGACGGATTAAAATGTGTACGAATAAATTTATTTTATTTTTATGTTATGTTATTTTTATTTTATTTATGAAACAAACAGTACAATAATATAGCAAATCAATAAATTCATACAGCTAATACACAAACCACCAAAGATTCCAAGAGTAAACTCTTTTATGCCATAGTACCTCAATATGTTTTTTTATTCTCTAATTATTATTATTTTTAAAGAATGTAAAATGATTTTTTATCATCAATTTTACGTTTTACGTTTTAGTTTTAAAATAACAACGACCTTTTCGTTAACGTTAATTTAATTTTGTAATCAATTAATATTATAAACTGTTTATCATTTCAACTGTATGGTCAATTGATCGAGACTTAAAACTACTTTGGAATTGCTTTTAAATGTATTTTAATTATTAAAATTTGTTATAATAATACGTGCTTAAATTAATAGAATCAGTGTAACACCTATAGATATGATAGATAAGATGACGCTTAGGTTTTAAGATCTTTTGTTTATGGTTATAGCTGTCTATTCTTGGATTTTATCTTGTTGGTGTTAAATAAATAAATAAATAAATAAATAAAAATATTAGGATAACTACCTATTTCTATTGGGAGAAAATATTTACTATGGGACCCGTTGAAAATAGAATGTTTATTCATTGTTACTGATTTTATTCATCTATTTTAAGCCACAGTGTACCGCTTATAAACATATCGAAAGATCTAAGAGAATTGACAAGTTTTACACACATCGTATTTAATGCTTTTCTTCTATACATATACCACAGCGTAATATATTAGTCAATACCATTCCCAAATTATCATTTATCATTATTTTCATCATCATTTTAGCCATTAATTATCATTACTTAGTATAAAACAAAGTCACTTCCTGTATGCATAGATCTTTAAAACTACGCAACGGGGTTTTATGCGGTTTTCTTTAGTAAATAGAGTGATTCCAGAGGAAGATTTATATGTATAATACATGCCCCATATAGTAGAGAAACACTGATAGTTGTTACCACCGTGCGAAGCCGGGGCGGTTCGCTAGTGTATAATAAATAGCATTATATTATTAGTAAAAATAATGATATATAACACACATTTTTTCTCTTTTTTTATTTTGTGTATGATGTTCGATTTCAAAGCGAATTTGAGTTAATCGTCACGTCGGCGCCCATATATGTAGGAGTGCTTGGAATCTTATAAATTTACAATTTGAATCGTGACCCGACTCCACGCCGCAATAGGAGGAAATATTTAAACTTTTAGCTGTGACATTATTACTTTTACGAGACGGCGATATCGTGGAAAGAGGTTTTCTAACTTATTCCTCTTTTTATCATTTCATATTTCACAGTAATCGTTTACGTACTGGTATTTGTAACTGAATTTGAATGTAGATTAAGACTATATCGTAGATCTTTTTAAACTACTTAAGTTATTTAATCCCTATGACTTTATTCTTTTATTTATTATATTTATCAATAAAGTAACTGGTTTAAATTTTAAACATATCGAGTCTAAAGGCAAGCAAGTATTAAATATTTGTTTTACTCTAAGTCTAGATAAATCCGCCTGGGGAAGTAACTAGAACATCACAGCCAAATAATGCTGCTTTAAGTAGTGTTACGTTTGGTAAGTAAGGTATCCAAAAATCCTGGGAGAGCAAGGATATGAAAGCAGGATAGAGTACACAACTTATATTTTCCACCATATATTCCAACACTCTAAAGCAATGAATTGTATCACAAAACCGCTATCAAACTTGTTACCCAATATCACTATGAAGTTCCTTTTTTTACAGTATTCGTCCTTTGCTGGTCTCCGTACATGATCTTCGACCTCCTCCAAGTGTACGGCTATGTTCCCAATACCCAAGTGAACATAGCTATCGCCTCACTGATCCAGAGCCTCGCGCCATTAAACTCAGCAGCTAATCCTGTCATTTACTTCATCTTCTCGAATAGGATATTTATCAGTCTCCGGTGAGTATAAAAACTATAATTAACGATTTTTTTTTTTTTTTGATAATACGTAATTCTTCATTTTTATAAGTAAATAAACAGAATTTCACAGAATATAAAAAATGTATATGGATAACATTCTGTAATTTACCAAGTTTGTGGTGTACCTAATGTTAAAATATAGAATTTTTCTTAATTGTATGTATTTTTTTTATTTAACTCAGAATGGGTTGACGTGCTTGTGTAGAACTCTTATCCTACAGAAGCCCATTGTAAATTTACTATTAAATAATACCATATAAAAACAAATATACAAAATAAACTATAATTATTTTTAATTGCTAGTCTTAAAAAATAAGATTATTTTGATATCATGCTTTAATGTAAGTAATTTAAAAATATAATTGTTTTTTGTTGTTTGATATATAGTTTGTATAATATCAGCTTATGAAGAAATAAATGTTTTCATTCTATTTAATTTAATTTTACTGTTGTGTATAAACTATTATTAACAACTGATGTGCTGAAAATAATAAATTACTCGTACATTACATCATACTTAATGCGTCTAATTAGTAATATTATATTTCAAACATTTGATACTCAAATATTCTATTCAGGTTAATAACATTTCATTAAATTAGAAGATATGACTATTTCTAGCTTTACAATTTGTGTGTTAAGTAAATGTATCGAATATATTTCATATTAATACAATTATTCAAGTATTAACAGTGTGACTAGTCTCCGAAAGCTAATTTAGCATTCTAGTCCTATATTCCTCAACCAATTATAGACAAAACATGTCATCTATATATCTTGTCAGAATTGTTATAATTAACACATTTCTCCATCTAATCCACTTTAACATTTTAACAGAGTGATTTGATTTTGAAAATGATTTACAAGAGCATATTAATAAATAAACAAACAGATTTCACGTACTTAACTACTCACACAGTCGTATGTTCCTGTCTGTTAAGGTAGGCATCTAAATATATATAAATATACTAGCTGACCCCGCAAACATAATTTTTTCATATGTTATAAACCCACTTTATCCCTCCCTCTTATAACTTAGACGTATGAAAAACAGATATTGACCAATTCTCAGACCTATCCAAACTGCACACAAAATTTCATAAAATTCGGTCCAGCCGTTTCGGAGGAGTATTGTAACTAGCATTGTGATACGAAAATTTTATATATATAAGATATATGGGTGTGTATATATTTGATAAATAAAATAAAACTGAATAATGTATAGCCTAATCGTTGAAAAATTAACAAAAAATTCACTACCTCTATTGATATAGGGTCGGTAACGCGCATGTAGTGCTCATAATGCAATACTAGGAACATTACAGGGCTTCAAGATGCTACGGTACCCGCTTACCAGCGGATCGTATGCTTGTTTGCCAGCTCTATCATATAAAAAAAATATTTATTTGTTTTTTAAAAATTTATTGCACAGATATATATACAAAAACATATAAGTATGGAAAGGCGGCCTTATCGCTTATAGCGATCTCTTCCAGGCAACCTTTTATGAAAGTATAAGAAAAATATGTCGGTAATAGTGTCCAATCAACAATGCAAGTTTATTATACACTAGCTGTGCCCGCGACTTCGTCCGCGTGGAATTTAACAAAAAAGTTATTGTTCAGTTCGCAGAGTTATAAAATAAAAAAAAATATCTAAAATAAAAGTAGTAGTAAGTAGTATAAATTCCTTGCTAATTGCGTACGACAGGGCAAGTGTCTACAAATATAATATTCATACATTTAACGGTACATACATACAACATATAAATATATATGTAAATACATACAAAATATAAAAAAGGTCGCTTCATTATAATGAGTGAAATTCGCGTAAAAATTATTCATTTTTCCTTTTTCTAACAGTTTGATTCAGTCACAAAATATCTTACTAAACAACGATTGGAGATGACACCAATCTTCAACTATTAAAAACTGCTAATGCACTTCTTAGTATGATTATACTATTTCCATTAATGAATAATGTAATAGCACAGCAGCTTTAGCTTTAACCTGTCCCTCAAAGAGAAAGAGAGTATATACAGTAGCGGAACGATTAACCCGTTACAGTACAGTTCAGACAGCGTTCTTTTTGTTTCAAGTTCAACGTTGACATTAATAAAAAAAGTTAATAGCATAATGTTGTAAGTCTTTACGAGCCAGAGAGTAATAAAAATTTATAACTGATTTTGTGGCACTCTAGAGATGATGATACTTGTAAAATATGACCGAGAGTTTAAAAGCTTTAAAAGGTCATATATACTCAAAAAAAAATTTGCAGATCTACAACAAAAAAGATCTTAATACTTTGTCGAGGAAATATAATACCATAACAGAACTAGTTTCCCATGTCAGTCAACTTCAGGCCATGGATTATAAACTTTATTCCGTTTTGAAGGTTGTCGTTTTTGTGTCAACGCGTACATTTAAATAAATTTAAATAAAAATTTAATGTACAACTTCAAATTTGGTAGAAAGCCAGGCAAGTTTTAATAAAATTACCAAACATTATGTTTTTACAGACACAGTTTCAGCTACCATTACTAACCTAATTTCACTCATTTTTCTTAGAATAGAGTCTAAAGTAGCTCGATTTTTACATTTATATTGTTAATGGTACATTTTATCAAAACATAATTGGTAAAGGTCTGCAATATAAGTAAATATTCGCAAAAATTTTGTAGCAGAAAAATGAACTTGTGATATTGTAACATATGATTTTTATTATAATAACTGAATTACTATCAACCATTAGAAACTTTAAAAGACATCTTAAGTATTTTTACCTTCATTTTCAAATAAATTTACGAAAACAACTAAATAAAAGAAGAATTCAAATTTTGTCATCCACTAACTCAAGAATTTTAGTCACGTTCTATCGTTGTACATTATTAGCATCAACTTTCATACTTATAAGTCTTCTAAAAGTGGACATATTTTGTATTATTCAATGCAGAAACATTCCTCCATACAAGTGGTTGTGGTGCTGGATGAAGACAGGGGACAGCTCCGCGGTGAACGAATCCAGGGCTCACACTGAACTCCTGACGTCATCACACCGACGCACCAGACACGAACTCACAATCCGGGTAAGAAAATATGTCCTTACTCTTAATTCTTTTAAACCAGGTAATCGTTTCAGGAATATATTTTTTAGCCTTTATCAGATAACTTGTTTTGATATTTAAAACTTGTATAACATAACATCCAAAACAATCCTGAATTGAATTTTGACCTGCTCTACTATGTGGCATTCTGCATTTAATTAAGGCATTATTAGTCTAACTTAACTGGTTATGTTAACTTAACAAAAGGCATTACTTAATCGGTAAACCTACATGGTCCTACAAACTAAACTAACTTCTAAATGTTAAGTACACCTCAACACTTCTCTACGTATACACAAAAATATATTTATCTAACCCTAAACTCTTAACTTAAATATTACCATAAAAAATTTCAATAAAAACACGTCCATTTTAGTGTTGAACAAAATTGATCTTATGAACTACGTTTTTGTATCCATTCGAATTTGTTTCTTGCAATTGTTTGTTTCTGGTATGACGCGATGTAGTACACGTTACGTAATACTCTCTTTTCAATGGATGTACTCGCCCATGGTTATAAAAGTAAAGGACTATTGTCACATTAGAATAAGTAGGATACATCTCAGAATCGTTCTTGTTGCGTCATAGCGCAGAGCGTCCTGTATTTTTCTTTTATTTTTTACATAGGAAAAATAACCTATACACAAAATCTGCAGAGCAAAATATGGAAAAAGAAAGATTACTTGTACGAACTAAACTTAGATTTACATATACGTATATTACGAGTACCAACCCGCATTGGAGCAGCGTGGTGGATTAAGCTCTGAGCCTTCTCCTACATAGGGAAAGAGGCCTATGCCCAGTAGTGTAATATTACAGGCTGAAGCGTAATATTATGAGTACTTTCTTAGTAGTAGCTAGGTAATTTCACATCGTATTTTTTTATAATATTATATCACTAATACCCAAACAAAGTTTAGACTTTGTCGGGTTTACTATTAAGTATATTTAGCCAGTAAAAAGTTCATTTGATATTCCCAATACGATTAGTAGAAAAATGCATAACATACAAATACTTAGAAATAAAATATCTTACAAGATATTCCGTATTTATTCGCGTACATTTTATTTTCATATTTTTTATCTTTCGTTTTACATATACTAAAATCTATTTCCATTCCATTATTTGAAGCTTTCATACCCAAAAATGCGGGAATAATTTAATATAAACAAAAGAAAAAGTATTTATGGTCTCACTGATATTAAACTTTTGTAATTATAATAAAATAATGAGCATAATATTTTGTTTTTAAACAACAATCTAATGAAGGTCTTGAAGTGCTGTGCTTGTTCAAAATTAACGTTCTCCATCTATAATACTCTTTTCTCTGGCGACTGTAATATCTTTGGTAAAATGCCAGAACGAGTCACGAAATTACAAACCTTAATGAATATTTACTACAGATATATACTTTTATATCCATGATTTTATCATTATGATAATTAATTTCAATGCTATCACAAGCATAGCTTCTTTACTTGTTATATTGTATTGTTGTCTTAGTAACTATTTTTTGTTTATTTGCTTAAGCTATAATATCGTTACGTTTCTACATATTTCGTGATAAGAAAAAAATTTTTAAGTTAAATTTATTGTATTAATACCAATGATATAATGTCTCGTCTCAATGATTAATACCAAAATGTAAAATTTGACATGACCCTTGGTAGACCACAAATCAGTTTAAAATTACACTTCAGCATTTCTAAACATGTGCCTTTCACACTATTAATGTTTCTTTTTTTAAGATTGAATCATCATTCACGGTTCAGTCTGTAATATCCCACTGCTCGGCATAGGCCTCTTTGTCTTTGTAGGAGAAGGATCGGAGCTTAATTCACCCCGCTTCTCGGGCTTTTACTGCAGGTTGACGTATATATCCCCTACTATGAGTAACAATCGCTATCAGGTGTATATGATAGCATCCGGGAACATTTGCTTCACGTGCTTGAGGCACGGTGGGGAGACCGACAAAGACAGATATCGAAACCGAAAACAGATATTTTTACGAATACAAAAAACCATCCCGAGTGGGAATCGAAATTGCAAAAGCACCAATACACCGGAGTGGTTGTTAAGATTGAATACTACACGCTATTTATATTTTTATAAAAAAAATAGTCACAACTATATTTTTACGCACATATTATATAAATACTTCCTTCATTAGTTAAAATATAAATAATATACTAATAATAATACAAAACATTAACCGATATATAAAATCTGATGAAATAAAATTTAAATTGTAGTCGCTTATTCTTTTATTTTTATAAAATCGTTTACTTAATTTAATAAATAATTTGTCACTACATCATGTCCTTTGCAGACCTCTTCATCAAAAAAGCTGGGCGGTACTTGTCAGTGAAAGTGTCTGTAAGCGTTATACCAGACACGAGATAGCGTCAAGGTTGAACACATAACGTAGCGTCTCTATAGCTACAGAACACGCTTTGTTGTTATATTATTTAGGTTAAGAAATCAAATACTTAGCCTCGAAAATATTTTGAGTGACGGTATAATTAAATATTGTAAATAGAAAAAACAGATGTATTTCTTTAGAAAAATTGTAATGTTGTCTTTAATGTGAAATATGCCATTTTTAATAGTGTTTAGACAGAAATATTACAGTTTTAACAGTTTTTGGAATAAAAACAACTGTAATTACCTACATGTTGCTAAGTCACGGACATACATAATACAACACAATTGAATTAATTACTCAATTAAGTTTGTATTCAATTTATACTTTTATCTTAGATGTGCTATAACGTCTTCTTGTATTTATTTATTTGTTTGTTTGTCTGATCTGATTCGAAAATATTTTTAGCGTCAGAAAACTAGAATGGCGAAAATTAAGGGCAGTATTATTTTCGCACGTCACGTTTTTTTTTTTTAGAAATGGAATAGTTAACGAAAACGTCAAGTTGTCAGTGTTGTTCTGTGCGTTGATTATTTATGAAATAAGAATTAATATTTCTTACGACAGGTGAAGGATGACAGTATCAAAAATCCAAATCAGCATCTACACCAGTGCAACAGTAACTCCCGTAAAGTTAGACTCCATCTCCCTGATACTCAACATCAGATAAACAATAACTGTGACGCTCAAGCCCCAAGGAGACCGGCTGACACGTTTTTGTAGAACAGGTACCAAAATTATAATTCAATTTATATTTATTGAACGATTCATTAATTCTGGACTGACACGTAGAATAACTTTCCTAACATAATAATTTATTTTGCGTGTCAAAACGTAACGTAACGAGACATTTAGTGGTGCTCATTAGAGCTGTAATAGTAAGTACGCAATGCAATATGAACTAAATTGTTGAGTTGTAAATTAAGAATATAACTCCTAAAATATAGGATATAATTTAATTGTTTTTCAAATTGTCTTATGTGTTTGCGATAGCGGGACAGATCCATCTTCGCCGGGAAATTCGGGACAAGCAGCAAACAATTCTGTTCCACTTGAAACGAAACATATGATCATCATAGGAAGTGAGGTGTATCCAACATAGCCCCGAATCAAGGCAACATTAGCGATGTTAAACATGCTGGTTTTTTATACACAAACATACCCAAATCTTAAAAATTATAGTCTCACTACATTTTAAAAATAAAATATATCAAACATTAAATCGTGCTAATATAACAGAATGTCCCGAAAATCATAATAGTATATTTTAAATCAGGTGGATAAAACTGGGAGCATATATAGTATAATACTTTTAATTATATCCGAATAGCAGTGGATAGTCGAGTCATTGGGTCTAGACAAAATTATATTGCGGTTGATAATTTTGATCATAGATAAGTCAAATTTCATATATATTTTTATATTTATTGTCTTATGTTACTAATAGTTACTTTTTTAAAGCTGTTAGGTTAAAGTGTATACCTAATGTTCAGATTATCATCTTGTGCTCACACTATTCAACTATTAATAATGTTATATTTTCGTTCTGAATTTAAATTTTTACCTATTTTACATTAATCATACTATATTGGTAAAACATCATCAAATTTTTACTTTACCAGTTGACAAATTACTCCAGGATATTTAAGTAACCAAGTCACAAGCCAAGCGACAGTGAAAAATTGTGCAATTACTGTTTACAATTTTTACGTAATAGTGCTGCCGCTAGTGAGCAATCGGAGAACTACAATGTAGTAAAATTTTTGATTACTTCTTTAGTTTTCCGCGGTCGTTTTAACTTGAAACATGTATATGATAACAATATTTTACATTTGACTTATCTCTGTACTCTCTGTACTGTGACTAGACTCACATTGTTAATCCAATATAGCTACCTATACGAGATGATCTAATTTTAAAGCATTTAAGAAACTAGTATTTACTGAATTTATTAAATAAGTGCTGTACGAGTAAGTTAAAAATTAAAACTAATAGATTTATAAGATTAGCGACTAAAGTCGCTTTACGTAGTCTTGTGTATGATGTTGTGACCATAAATTAAACTATATTTTATCCTATGAATGTAACATTTTCTAATGAAAAAAATTCCACATGTGTGTAATATTAACGTTTGTGTATACAATTTTATATCGAAACCGGTAGAATTAAAATCAATCAAAGTAAGTGTTCATGTTGTATATATGTATTGGTGTGTCTTTGGTGTATAATAGTGTTTCGATATTTTTATTTATAACATATATAAATATTTTATTACCAAATATGAATGAAGTCTATGAATCTAAATTTAGAAAAGCACTTTAAAACACAATTAACTTTTAGTGTTCTGGTGGAAGCAAACGTCGTTGCGAGCGCATTCGTCTAAATGACAGGACGCCAACAACATCTATTTAAAAAACGTTTTGTGTATTATCAATATCCAATTGGTATTCAAATATAGAAAAAAAGACTAACGAAACCTAAATATTTTGAGTTAAATTTTGTATGTCAAATAAAATACTTTATAGATTAATTAGAAAAAGTTTTAGTACAATTGCATTGGACATTTAAAAAAACCTGATGAAAATTTCCTGAACCGACCATTTTGGCGATAGAGACAGTTTATCAACAGTTATAAACTATATAAAAATTATAGTCTGTAAAAGTTTATGAGAAACCAAAAAAAAAATCACTTATATTAAGAATTTATTATAAAAACTAAGAATACAGGGAATAATTAAAATAGGGTAAAAATGAATTAATTTAATTTATTAATATTAAACTTCAGTAATAAAATGTTAGTCAAAAATTCTATATATTTTTTTTGTACTTTACTTTCAAAAGTTGTCTCAAACTTATTATAACTAGAAAAATGAAAAGCCTACTGATTATTACTTATTGTTTTACTTCGTTTTTACAACAAATTAATGTAATTAATTTTAATAAATGTAATTAATTTTAATAAATGTAATATTTGTCGTTGTTATAATAAGTAAACTATTGAAAGAATTTCTATGTTTAATAATTATTATAAGTAAGCTAGAGTCAAACTCTAGTGAAGACGAAGACTTAATGATAATTGGCTTCATCTTTTGTAATATTACCTCAAAGCTTCATTCACACAAAAATATGTTAATGTTATGTTTCAAAAAAATATATATTAAATTAGATCAAAATTTTAAAACAAAACTCATTTTTTATATAACTAGGTCGGCAAACAAGCGTATGGCTCACCTGATAGTAAGCGATTTCCGTACCTTATAGAACTCAGAAACACCAGAAACATCGCAAGCGCGTTGCCGACCCTATCCCCAATTCTCTCCAGAAACTCTGGTCACCTTACTCCCCAACAAGAACACAACACTGCTTGAAAACATTATTATTTACCTGTGGTTTTCTGTAAGGTCGAGGTACTACCCCAATCGGGCTACTCCATATTTTGAGCAGGAAATTTCCAGCTGTTACCTCGGTTACAGTACCACAATAGAAAAATGATTACTCAGGTTTTTAATATTACTGTCAAAGTTATACAGCTGAGTCCACACCGCTACCTGCCTATCTAATATACCAGCTACCCACATGTAAAAATCATTTGTTATTCAGTTTTATATAAAAAACATTACGAACACTACTTTAAAATTGAGTTTTGTTTGAGGTTTTGATTGCTGTAAACTTTAATGGTAAGTGACATACCACTAACGGTTCCAATAATAGGCTCGATTTATTTTGGCATCCAGACACTTATATCGTAAATGTTGAATTTATCAAGTACCTAAATTTGTAGTAGCAAGTTCATTTTGTAACATTGCAGCCTAACTGAATAAATGTATACACTTATACGTACTTGTTTTATTTTCCACGTCATTCGCTGTCATATACATCAGTCCGTTCATTTCGTTCCATCCACCTCCTACCACATGTAAATACGTATATATCGTAATGAAATGTAATACAAAGTTAAAACAATTTGTATATAATAATAAAAAATTATAAGGTCTACCGATAAAATTATATCTGTCGCAGAAATTTAGTTTCGTGTAACTTTGTGGTATTCTATAACTCAACAACACTGTTACTATAAAAATAAAAAAGAGTTTATAAGTAAATATAAATAATTATAATAATATTTTCGAGGGTTTAATCTGTGATTTTTTTTTAATAGTAATCACCATAGAAAAAAAGTGCTCGTGCCGATTGTGATAATTTATAAATTGTTTATATAATGCTAACTTTACATATATACCAGTGTTAACAACTTTTGTAAACCTTAATAAAATAAACGCATTTTTACTCTCAACGCAAATAACTGACACTGGGAAGTACTCATAATTCAATGCAAAAGCCGAGTAATCAAGCATTCTAATCCTATTACTACCCTAAATTATAGCGTTATGCCATTGAGTTCAATGCGATTTCATGAACTGCTAAGTACCTACTAATGATTATTGAACACGATTATTAGGATCATAATGCACTATATTAGTCATAACATCCTAGTATACAATTAATTTGATATTTAAGTGTAATCTATAAATAATAGTTCCAACTTAAGGCAAACTACAAAAACTATTCCAGACTACTTCTAATAATTTAATAAAGCCTCTTTAATAAAGCCTAACTAATATTTTAATAAAGCCTCTTTTTTAACAAATATTATGCTGTAAAACATTTCCATCAAACTAATAAAAATGAGGGAGTTATTAGAAATTTAAGTAAAGAACGCTTGTCGTTTGTCGTTGTTTCGTGGATGTAGAAAATTTAAGGACATATAAATTTAAACCGAAAGTTTGCTGATTAAATAAGAAAATATTTAATTTCAAGGAAGTCCGTTTACAAAATATTTTAATATTGAAGTGATAATAAAAAATTATTTCCAAAACATGATTTATAAATGAAGGATAAATTCACGACTCGTGAGATATATCTCCTTAGATGGTTGGAAACGAAAATTAGTGTGGAATTTGCTAACGCACGCAAGCTTACTGAAAAATGTGTGTTCCGAAAAAAAAGATTTTTCGTTCGCAAGATAAATTAAAACACTCCCTCGATCTAATCTAGCTTAAAGAATGAAACAACAAATATTTTTCAAGTACAACCCATGTAACAAAGGGAAACCTAATCGAATGAAACAAGAGAAATAAGCGAATTCCTCCAATACCTTATCGTTCCCTTTTCGTGAAGAAGTGACCAATGTATCGGATCATTTAACGGGAACGCGATTGAAAGCCCGCCAAGAACAGTTTCCGTTGATGTGACGACTGTGGTACGATTGGGTTTTAGATTGGAGCTCGGTGATTTGAGGAGATGTTAGTATCCAGTGAGTATTGGTGTGATTTGTACGTTTCAGTATTTAAAAAAGTACTTAGGATTGCAATATTCTTTTGTACTAGTCCGGAAACAACGTGTATATGTTTTGGGAAGATGTACTTTATTTTACCTTTTAAAGAAATTTGATAATTATTTTCACTAACGATAATTTGTGATTTTAAGAATTTATCTAATGTAATCTCAAACTTACAATGACACGATTCAGCCTGTAAATATCTCACTGTTGGGCATAGGCCTCTTTCTCCATGTAGGAGAAACTTGATGTACCTGATGAAGGTTGATGGTAAGAGTAACTATTGCTATCGGGTGTATATGATAACAATCTGGAACGACAGTTTAAAGTGCTCTCCGGGCTCGGTGTGGAGATCAACGAGTATCCTCTCCGAGTCGATATCGAACCCGGAATCGGCAGTGTTTGAGCCTATATACGGCACACACACCACTACACCAGAGTGATGTCGAATGAAACTTACAATAAGGTACAATATTAAAATTATACATCTAGTCATATATCTAGTCAGTGAACATACGGTTAATGTTTTTAAATTACTACCACACAATACATAATAATTCACAAAATTTTGTTCAAGATCTGTCCTTAGACAAATATGTGGATGGAATGAAAACAACATGAAAATGAAAGAAGTATTTATGGAGTAATTGTTTATTTGTGGTATGGAATATAAATATTTAAAGTTAAATTTTATTTGAAGTTGTCTACTATCTCGATCCATAACGTCAAACTAAAACTAGGCCTACCTTCCTTGTGTATAAATAAATTATAAAAACGATGCAGGAGTATGATAAAATTGAGAGCAAAAAATATGCTTAAGTTTACCTATGTTATCGTGATCAAGAAGAAATTTTACTTACTACTTTGTTATCTATAATATAATAAATATTACTTTCAAAATATTTAAGTCTAGAGATATTTGAGTGAATTTATTTGCTTTATAACGGTTATGAATCACCTCGGAAACAGCAATCAATTTATTGTTTATAACGTTACATTATGTAGGTACTATTAACCATAATCAATTTTTATAATGACGTCGCTTGAATACAAAACTCGTTGAGTAATGCGTCTTGCCGGTTTTAAAAAACGATGCCGAAACGTGGACACTGACGAGAAGACTAGACAAGTTTAAAGAAGCTCTACGTGCAATGGAGCGGGCTATGCTTGGGGTCTCTCTCAAAGATAGGATCAGAAATGAAACTATCCCCGAGATAACGAAAGTAACCAACATAGTCCACAAAATTAGCAAGTTGAAGTGGCAATGGGCTGGTCGCCTGTGTCGCAGGACCGATGGCTACTTGAGCTGACGTGTGAATTTGAGTAGAAACTGCGTGTTGGCAAACGCAGTGTGGGACGACCTCCGGCCCGCTTGACCGACGATCTACGTAAGATTGCCAGTGTGGGCTGGATGAGGATTGCGAAAAACCGGGATGTTTGGCGCAAACCTTGGGAAAGCCTATGTCCAGCAGTGAAATGTGACAGGCTGAAGTGTGAGTAAATTTTTATACACATTTTAGTTTTATGTTACAAATTTTATTTTATTAAAATAGTAGTGTAAAACTTACCCAATAACAAACTAATTAGTTTAAAAAAAACATATAATGCTATCACCGTCTTAAAATATAAATTTTTCTACACAGAAATAGCCTCCTTTATTGCAACGCCGAGAGAATGTAAAAAGTTTTTATTCAAATGAGAACATGAAACAATCTGTTTTTGTTTTAAAAAATACAAAATAATGTTCAAATTTACAATCAGGAGACTCTTACTGTAACTATTGCAAAAAAAAATTCGAACAAACTTTTCTTTGACGTCTAAATTAAGAAATTTATCTGTGGTTTGAAATTTTATCTTGCCAAAATCAAACGATAATTTAATTTTACATATTTATTGCTAATTTTTAACGAGCAATATAAAAGAAAATATATTGATCTAAAGTATTACTCATGGCGAGTATTTGATCTCTGATTGTGACTGTATATTCTAAATTCAATAAAATTTAAAATTTATGTTTAGTTTGCAACAAACAATAACTGCTGGCAATATCGTTAGTTTGTTAACTAATCTGTCGATGTATTTGTTTACCCACAATGAATAACGATTCGAAAATCTCTTTTAGCACAGCAACTGTGACATTTATTGCTCGGAAAAGATTGATTGATAAAAACATTAGGAAAGTTTGGAGACAAAATTACGCTTTCATTCAGAAGATCGATACTTTCATGTTAAAAAGTAAATGAAAAAAAATCTGAATTTTTTTTAAGCAAACGACGTTTATTGTTTGCAGTAAATTTATGAATAATTCAAGTCGTCGTATTTTTACGATAAATGAGGTTCGTTTGTTCGACTCTTCTGATATTATAAGGCTACTAATGGCTATTCGTGAAATACATTTCAGCTGCAATAAATTTAAAGAATTCCAATATTAGATAACAATCTTCTTTATAGCTTTAAGATTTATTAAGTTGTATTATTTAAATACGTTTCATTTACATATGTTCATACGTTTTACTTAAATATGTTCTTAACATTTTTTGAAGTGAAACTTCTCTATGCGCATGAGGGTAAAATTTTTACCGATGTAACGGCAACGTTTTTGTCGGTGGCACTGGAACGGAAATCTAAATCTTTAGATTTGTATAAATATAAACGAGACTTAAAAATTAGTTTGCCAAAGAAGTTTCACTTTTGACATGTGTACGCACGCACTTTATTTTTATGCAACTTGATATGAATTTGAAAAATAAAGTTCAAAAATTATCTATTTTCTGATTTCAAGATTACCTACTACAGTTCAAATTGTAATGATTTTAAATTCTTTTTATATATCTATATTTATTTCTAAAATCTTATTAAAGTTTATTAAAATCGGCTTAACACACAAACATAAAAATCAAACCAACATAATTTACTGATTGAAGTATTGCTTCCTAGATAATACAAAAATAATTGGGATTTACAGCGACGGCAAGCAGATGGCAGAAGCCGGTAGTTATGCAAATTATTCGTAACAAAATTATTTATGGAGTCAATTTAAATGTATAATGGGTAAGAGTAACTGCAAAACAATTTTGACCATAACCGAGGAATTAATTAAGTTGAGAATAAGTTTTCGAATGTTGCTCGTTGTTATTGAAAATGTATTTTGGTAGTTTGTAGCTCATTTCCTAATCTATACAAATAAATAAATTTGGAGTGTATGTTTATTATATTAAAGTAACCGCTTTTACTAAATGCATAGGATTTACATATATCTAAATATATATTTTTTACAATTTTTGTCTGTCTGTCTGTCTGTTGAATCTCTGAAACGGCTAGATCGATTTTGATGGCACTTTCACTAGCAGACAGCTAATGTAATAAAGAGTAACTTAAGCTACTTTTATTTTAGAAATTTATTTATACATATTATAACTCTGCGAACTGAACAATAACTTCTTGTTAAATTCCACGCGGATAAAGTCGCGGGCACAACTAATATTTACTAAACGTCAACAATATTTGGTATTAGGAAAAGTTATATCAATTTATTTTTCAAATGAACCGTACCAATGTATCTATTGATTTTTTTTTCTCAAATTATAACTAAATAATTATAATACATTCGATAAGTGCGAACATTTTTGCCTGAGTCAGTAAAATGCAAATAAAGCAGGCAGGTAGCATGTATGAATAAAGATGGTGCTTATATATTATATTGAGTTATTCACGCAGGTTTCATGCTGTTTTATTACATACTAGATTTTAATTTAAAAGGATATGCTATAAATACTTATGATATACATTTTATTTAATCACTTTAATTTAAGATGTAATTAATGTAAAGTTTTAGATCTTTTATTGATTATAACAACGTTTTCCCCACAGGGGTGCAAACAGGCGTACGGTTCGAATATGGACGCTTGAGACATGAGAAATATTACAAATATGCCGCCAACTCTATATCCATTTTCAATCTTAGTTTTGGTCACCAGACGAATACTAATTAAGAGCATTACTATTTGATTTTCTATAAGGTTTAGGTACTTACCAGTTGTGCTGTGTTGTCTATATTTTAAGCAAGATATGCTGTGCCAAAACTCGATAAATATTATTTTCTCTGTCTTAATAAAACTTATGTACAAGCTACATCTATGTGTTCCAAATGATCGAAAATTAACAAAAATACATTTTTTTTATTATTGTTGTATATTTTTATCTGCCCTGGGATATGTAGATTTTTTTTCAATAAATTCAATAAAAAAAAAACAAAACGCTTATTTTTTTGAGTTAGGAAACTGTAATTTAAAAAAAGATTGATGTATTATATAATAACGTCAAGTGTGTATGTCGTATTTTTCGTTAAATTGCGCTCCAACGCGCGCTAATGGTTGCGGCCTTCCACATGTTTGTCGTGGTCTGGGCGTTTTTGATTGTTTTGGGTGTGTGTTCTGGAATTCCAAGATTGGATTCACATCGCAAGGGAAGTAAGTCATTAACTATTAAACGCTTATTTTAATAAATATTTACATTAGTTTATTAAATCATTTAAAAGAAATAAACATTTCTAACAATGTTTAAAGATATCTGTATCTATAAGAGAAAAATGTTATGAACAAAAAAAAAAATAAGGTGAATTTAAAAGATTCAATGTCATTGTATACATCTAGACATACAGTACATTGCAATTTTTATTATAATGGGTGACAAGAAGCGTAATTGGTAACTCTGGAAATGAAACTGTGCGTCGCTTTACAACTATAACATATGTCTCATTATTTTACGAGAATATTCCTTGTTTCAGACGTAACGTTTTAAACAGATTTTCTTTTGAATAATTTTATAAAAGAATAATTTATTAGATTCAACAATTAAAATTACTCTGTTTTACTACGACAAGCATTTTAAATTTAAAAAGTATATTCTTGAAAGTTAAATATATTTTCATATCTAGATGTACATGTGTGTATTTATATACGTATTGATATATGAATAAACGTTTTATTTTGTTTTAAATGTAAATTTAATTAATTATTATTGCTATAACTTATATTCCGCTTTATTCTCTTTGTGTCTTTTATATCAAAATTTGCCTGGAAGAGACCACTCTTTTGCGATAAGACCGTCTTTTGTTCATATTTTTCTGTTATTTATTTATTCTTTTCAACCTACTTCAAAAAAGAAGGAGGTTACTCAATTTAACCGTATATATAATTTATGTGTGGTCGGGTATAACTTCGTCGTTTATGAACTGATTTTGATAATTCTTTTTTTGTTGGAAAACAAGGGTGGTACCATGATAAGAAAACTATACATATATATATATATATATATATATATATATATATAGAATTTTGATAATTCTTGGATTTCTCATTTGATCTAATTTTGTTAGAAAGAAGATATCCCATGTGTAGTACCATGGTAAGAAAACCAGGATCTGATGATGGAATCCCAGGGAAATCGAGGGAAATCCTCGAAAATCGTAGTGACGACTAGTGCCTTTGTTACATTTTTTTTTTTGTCTACATACGTTGTATTACTTATTGTCAATGTAATTGAATTCTTTTTTATTTGTGTACACGTAGCGTTTAATTAAACGTTTGTATTATTTTATATTACATTCTTGTCTTTATATCCGAGAATAAAATTGGGAAATTAGAATAGAAATGTAACAGAAATTATTCTTGTATTCTTTATAATGTTGAAATGTGGTATCCATAGTAGGGGCTCCAGACGAAACAATATTCGAGGGCACTTCAAAACAGACTATTGTATAGAAATATTAGGCTTCCGAAAGTCTTTTGTGTTACGGATTACTTGTCCTTTGAAGAGTTTTGGGTATTATCTTCTCTATTTGTGGTATGGCAACGAATTTTTATCAAATAAAACTCCTAGATCACGCAATGTTTTGATTTCCGGTTCAGAATGGTTGTTGATACTGTTGTATAGAACTAACGAATAAACTTTGTATGTAAATATTTTCACCGTTAAGATTTATTCGGCACCGTCCTATTTTATTGTTAAGGTTTTGAAACCATTCTATATCCGCGATTGATTTGATTTATTTTTGAACTGTTTGATTATGTAAAACATAGAGGAACCTTATTGCTTCAGCCTGTAATATTCCACTACTGGGTATAGGCCTCTTTCTTCATGCAGGAGAAGGATCAGAGCTTAATCCACCACGCTGCTCCAATGCGGGTTGGCGAATATATTCCCAACAACGATCGCTATCAGGTGTGCATGATAACAACCGGGACCGACGACTTGACCTGCTCTCCGAGGCACGGTGGGGAGACCCACAAAGACTGCATAAACACCCAGACCACGGCAAACACCTGTATGGCCAATACAAATAGTTGTCATGTGCGGGAATCGAACCCGCAACCCGTAACCGTTGTGCCAACGCGGCGTAGGAACCTTATAGATGCTTACAATTCACAGTGTGACCAAAATATTTATTTATTTTTCAATAATATTTATTTACTAAGAAGAAAACCTTGTATGATACGAATACAGTTTCAATACAATTATCAATATAAATGTGTTACAAACTATTTCACAACTACAGGCTCTCTTAACATGCAAGTAAATAGTATAATTATTTCTAGTATCTAAATATGTTGAAATCCTATTTGCGAAATTTCACCATACCTGATATTGATTTATACTGAGTCATAACTTTTATCTATGAATCGATTTCCATGAAACAAACACTAAATGTTAAGTTAATCTTGACGCTATATAAGTAAAAACCACCTCTAAATCGGATAAGCCATTTCTAAAATTAGCATGTACAAACACACAGGCAAACGAACAAAAATTGAGACAATCATTGGTTTAGATGCTAATTGCGTTGATAAAGGTCCCAGTAATATTTTTTCTTGTATACCTTAAATGTACAGACAGCGACCCGTTACATTTTTATCTATACTGAGGTATTCTCGTTTCGAATATCAATAATCAACAAGTTCAAGGGATTTGGGGCTCAATAAATCATTTTAGCTACGATCGCTATTGACACTTCCAAATTGCTTTCTTCCTTCAAATGTTATACTTCGAATTATCGTCTTAATAGAATCTATACATCCGCGTAATACGAAGTAATCAAGCGAAAAAATAATATCGTGGTGTGTGTCTTTGTAAACATTACGTAAGAGTACTATTTAGATGCTATGGAAATATATTATTACTTCCGATTTCATATATATTTTTGTTTTATATGTTTAGCTTACACACACAGTCGACTATTTCTTAGATTGGTAACGTAATGTCTAACTTTTAGCTAGCAACAGAATGATGTACATATTTTTTAATAAACGTATATAAACACTTCTTCCATATCTAGTAAGAGATATATGACCATCTGTGAGATGGTACAATCCGTCATAAATTATATCCATAATTTATATATTACACTACAAGGGGGCTTGAAAAAACGCATAACCCCTGGGACGCAAAGTATGGAACAGCCAACTGTGCCAACAAACTAGTTTTTACGTTTGATTATTTGAAGAGTCACTAAATATTTACATCCGGAGACAAGCTCTTTTTTCCTTTCAGGGATTGAATCTTAAAATACCACGTTCGTCTCAGAGGGATGTACGAGTATATGCATATTTTGGAATATTTACAGAGATCTGCAGATTTCCTCACATTTTATGCACAGAAATGTCTCGGCTTCTTATGATCTATGAAAATTTAGTAAATTCAATTTTTTTATTTCTTATTTTTCTTTCATATTTCAGTGATGCGTCATCGAAGTATGATTTTCTGCTTATGTTTGGTCCCGCTCTTTATGACCTAATAGACCACTCTGAGTAGAATTGCGCAATAAATTCATATTTGTATATTTTTGATAAGCTAAGGTATTTGACCAGCAGCCTAAAAGCACTTAATACTATGCACAAGACTCGGATACACAGTGAGCAATATAATATGTGCCAGGAGGACAGAATTTACCTGTTCACTTCACGTTGAGTGACTTTAAACATATTTAGGTACTAGATCCTTTCGTCAGTGACCACGTCTCGGCATCGCATGTAGAATTGCTCCAAGACTTTTGTCTTCAAACCTTGCGAAATCCTAAGGGTTAAATTATATTTTTCCAACTCTTTAGTATCACAATCACGTTTCAGCCTGTAACATCCCACTGCTGGGCATAGGCCTTTTTCTCCATGTAGGAGAAGTAGGTTAATCCACAACACTTCTCCTCTGCAGGTTGGCGGGTATTTTCCCTACTATGAGTAGCGATAACTATTAGGTATCTATGGTAACAACCAGGACCGCCGGTTTAATGTGCTTTCCGGAGAGACCCAAGGACAAGGACAGACATCCTAATCGGAAAGAAATATTTATACAAATACAAATATCCATCCCGAGCGGAAACCGCAAACCGTCGGTGTTTTGGGCGACTACACACATACACAGAGCTATACCAGAGCGTTGTATATATATATCATTTTAGGTAGTGATGGCTTCCTCTATTTAACACAAAAGGATATGAGTTCACTGTATATTTATTTAGGTTTCTAAGTTGTCCAAATAGTTATATGAAACCAATTCGAAAATCCAAATCCCTTGCAAAATGAAGATCATTTATTTATTTCATTGAATTTATGTATATAATATTAGCTTTTACTCGCAGCTTCGCTCGAATTTTTTTTAAATAAAAAGTATCCTATGTTACTTCTTATACCTCCAAGAATATGTGTACAAGGTTTCATGATTATCGGTTAAGAAGTTTTCGCGTGAGAGTGTAACAAACAAACAAATTCACATTTTTAATATTAGGAGGAATTAATCTACTTTACATTTGTCATTGTTATAAATTATAAGCAGCTGCCTATCTTCGGAATTATTTATTTGCTATGACAAATATGTTTGTATTTATTTTTGAACGACAGGTAGTCAGTCTCATTTTAGTAATTACTGCTGTAGTCTTTATTTATTATTCTTGCAAAAAGTCAATTGTAAATATACGCGTAGAAATAGCTGCAATAGCTGTAACATTTTCCACTTTTCTATACATTTTTCTTAATATTTCATTCCGTGAGAAACTTAGCAACATATAAAGTTATTCATTTTATATGTATATATGTAAGATAGTGTAAAATGAAAAATATTAGAATAACAATACTAATAAACTAGATGTGCCCGCAACTTCGCCGGCTTCGAATTTAACATAAAAGTTATTTTTCAGTTCGCAGAGTTATAAAATAAATAAATTTTTAAAATAAAAGTAGCCTAAGTTACTCCTTATTACATCAGCTATCTGCCAGTAAAAGTGCCATGCAAATCGATCCAGCCGTTTCAGAGATCAGCTGGAACAAACAGACAGACAGACACACATACAGACAGACAGACAAAAATTGTAACGAATGTTATTTTGATATAAGTACCATGTATACATCCATATGCATTTAGAAAAAAGCGGTTATTTTATTATTACAAACAGACACTTCAATTTTATTTATTTGTATTTTTGCTAATGTATCAAACCACTAAGTAATTTATCAACTTGATGTGAATTTTTAATTATGATTATGTAAGCAAAATTAACAATATGTAAAAGACGCAGTGCTTCAGTTAGAGTCGTCACGCCTCGTTAAACGTTTCATCGCTCAGTACAAAGAACTCGACTTAAGCGCTGTACACTCACTCTTGATGAATAATTATATTCTTTATTACACGACCATCGCTTTTGCAGCTTAAAATTTCAGTAATATCGATAGTAGTCGACTTGTTTTCGTGTATTTAATACGCACTACGGTCATCTATTTTTAATGTAGTCAACTTAGTGTCTGTGTTTAAGGTAAGAAACAAAGTAAAACAACATTATCACATTCATATTACATCCACGCTCTAACGGGACTCATACCTACCCTCGAAAGAAAAGAAGAGTTACCGCCATCTGCACTAACGGCCTAGTCATCTCAATGTGTCTTACATATTTTCTACATACTACTCTTCGGAAAAAACAATTTTCATATAGGACCAGTCTATGGTGAATTTATTGTGATAGACAATCAAACTCTTTATTCTTTTAATGAAACAACTTTTTTCGGATTTTATCGCGGTTTATTATTAACTTTTGATTCCCGACGTTCCGGATACTTTACAGCAACCATGGTCACGGGAGGACTGAGGTGTCAGACGTTTATTCTTATTACTTGAGTATAGATCGAAAGTCGCTGATGATAACATGCTTTCATATACATACATATATATATTTTTGTCCGTGTGCATATCATTGCTTTCAAATTCACAAGATAGGTGTAGAGGTAGGACACAGCAGGAATTTCCTGCTCAAAATATAGAGCGTCCCTACTGGGGTAGTACTTCGACCACAGCTAAATGATATTGTTTTCAAGCAGTATTGTGATCCTGTTGGTGAATAAGATGACCAGACCTCCTGGAGGGGATTGGGGATAGGGTCGGCGATGCTTCTGGTGCTGTGGTGTTGCAGGCGTCTATAAGCTATGGTAATCGCTAATCATCAGGTGAGCCGTACGCTTGTTTGCAGATCTATTTATATAAAAAAAGATAAAGATTTGTATGTAATATTAATCATTGATTATTTTACTGTACTGGGTTATAGTGTAACAAGGTATACAGTTCGTTTTATTATGATATATATGAAGATTTGCACTTCTCTTTTGAACACACTTCGAATTGATGATGTCGCATGATGATTAATAAATATGTACATCTTCGCTTCAGCCTGTAATATCCCACTGTTGGGCATAGGCCTCTTTCCCCATATAGGAGAAGGATCAGAGTTTAATCCACCACGCTGCTCCACGTGGCGGATATATTCCCTACTATGAGTAACGATAGTTATCAGGTGTACATGATAACAACCGGGACCGACGGCTTAACGTGCTCTCCGAGGCACGGTGGGGAGACCCACAAGGACTCCACAAACACCCAGACCACGGCGAACACCTGTATAACTAATACAAATGTTTGTCACGTGTGGAGATCGAACCCGCAACCGCCAGCACAACGGGTAAAATCCATGGCTGTGACCGTTGCGCCAACGCGGCGTCATGTACAGCGTCTTATACATACTTAATTTTATATTAATATTTTTACTAACCTAAATTTTCCTTTTTATATTAATCACTGTAAATTTCGTAGATGTAATAAAGTTTTTAATTATCTATTTATGTATATACCACCACGAACTCATACACATACATACACATATTAGACAGATTAGTCATTCGTAAGAAAACAGGCCTAAATCAAGGAAAAGACAACAACATCTATTGCTATTTTCTAAAATAAGAGTATAATACATTTGTTATCAAGAAGCAATAAAAACAGTCAAATTATATATGTATGTACACCTCCATGCCGTCTAATTCTTTGTTAAGTCATTTTTATGTTTGAGGTTGTCTGGATAAGATCGCTCTTTCAGCGATAAGATCGCCTTTTGTACATGTTTATATTTCCTTTTCAATGTGAAAATGTCCTCTCTTAGTGTACAATAAAATATATTTGGATAGCAATAAAGTATATATAAGAATCAAAATTAATCATTAATGAAATCACAAAGGATATGAAATAAACAGTAAATCTAGACGAGGCTAACGACATCGTTAATTGGTCGGGTCTTTTTGCTGCCACTCAAAAACGTTTTTAGACTAAAGGACTATCATATCATCTTCACTCTCAGTATATTAGAATAATAATATGTCGTATATATATTAAAATACACATTAATTAGCATATATTTATATTAAAACCTTTTTTTATCAACAGATGTTTTCGTGAACAGATATTAGTTATAATAATATTACAAAGCTAAAAAGTTTGGTTTGAGAGCGCTAATCTCAGGAGCTACTTATTTGGATCATAAACTCTTTAAGTTTTCAGTAGCATATTTATTGAGATAGGCTATTGGCTATATAACATTACGCTACGATCAATAGGATCAATGTAAAATGTTGCAAAAACATGAAAAACAATAAAGCATGTATAAATATTCTTTACGATAGCATGACATAATTATATGGTCAAAATGACAAAAATTAGAGGAAACCGGTACTCAGCAGGTTTCAAATGCCTTTAATAAATAGTTAAAATTGGTGGATTCGTAACCACCGTCAATTGTTTTACATCTTATTTTTGACACCAATATCGTTAGACAAAAAGATTTAGATAATACAGACAATATATACCAATATGCGGTAATAATGCCTTTAATAAAAAGTTAAAATTGGTGGATTCGTAACCACCGTCAATTGTTTTACATCTTATTTTTGACACCAATATCCTTAGACAAAAAGATTTAGATAATACAGACAATATATACCAATATGCGGTAATGAATGAACGAAGTCACAAACAACGGCTTTCATAATATATAGGGAGTAATTTACACTGCAAAAAACTCTCCACGATGTGTCAAATTGCGTTTCACAGACTATTCCATCGTCAACAGTCCGCAAATAACGACCGAAACAAAACTTCTATTGCGTTGAGTTTTTATTTAAAATTGAGTCCATATCCTACTATGTACGCCCATATTGTTTCACCGGAACTGGGACGTACAAGCCATTGAATTTAACGATTATTCAAATATTTCAGCAATATGTATAGAGATGAAAACTAGTGTAACATCGTTATATATATGAAGAACTTAAATTACTGAATTTGCTATATGTGATGGTACATATAATGTTATTAATAATAATAATTATAAATAAATTATAACATACACACACAGTTGCCTGTATCTACGGTAAGCGACTTTATGCTTGTATTACAAAGATAAATACAAATCTTACATCCAGGCTCAGGTGGGAATCGAATCCGCAACCCGCGGAGCAGAAAGCAGGGCCACCACAAACTGCACCAACTGGCCATTCAAATGTTGCCATTTTACTGCGGTGTTTAGGTCAGAAAATATTGTCAAAAACATAAAAGATAAATATTTATAAAAATCATGTCCACATGAAATAGCAACATTGTAGTATTTTGCAGTTGAATCACTTCGCATCCATAAATTTAATATTACTTCAAATATTGAAGTATCTTTATACCTTATATATACACACACTGAACCTAAGTATATCTTCTTACTTAATATCTATTCAAGAATCAAATACAATCAGCTGCTTCATGGGATCGACATGGTATTTGTACATCATGCTTTCATGTAGCATCTTGAAATATATTTTAATCACAAATGCACTTGCACAGCTCCGGTGTACTTAACTAGAAGACCTTATTATCGTTTATTATTTACATATTCTTCCATACTTAAAAATATAATATCTTGTTTAATAATTTCAATAAAAACTAAACTTATATTAAATATTTTTTCCTACACAAATGTAATTTTTGTGACTGATTAACATTTCTTTCTCGCATTATTACGTATGGAGACCGCTGGAACGACCAACCGACCCTCTAAACGTCTTTCATAAATCTATGTAAATTTGAGGAAAAATTCTGAATGTACCGAAGAGTATGACATTTTTCTTGCAAACTATTTCTTTGAGCGCTTTTTTCCACACTCGCTCATTTGTCATCGAGATTATTGAATCATTTATTTCTTGTATGTTTAATGTTATACGCAGACGTTTTGTGGTTCCATTTGCGTTTTTGTTAATATTTCTCAGGTTGGTTAACGTTCTCGCAAATATATCTTAATTTCGATATCTACCTCGATATAAAGGTTATGCTTATATGAAAATATTGTATTCAAACAAACACTATCTGTGAGTATCTGTAGTATCTGGGTCAATATGCCAAATGCGTATATTAGGAGACTTTCAGGACATAACTATATAGGTATTTATAATAAATAAATACATTTTATATAATTATTGGAACGAAGTTCCTTACGGCAGGCTTGACATTTGGCTGGGTGACCGAACTGAAAAAAATGTGATACTAAAACCGTAAGGAAAATATATAACGGAAGTGACGTAATATCGGTCACACGACTGTATAATATGACGTTTGTAAAACTAAAATATTACTAGTAAACTTTTTTAAAATTATTTATGTAATTTTATACTGTCGACAAAAATAAATAAAGATACATGTTTTTTTTTTATTTCACTTAATATTTTGAATTATTATTATTATTATCATTTTGTTTGATTTATTTTATTTTACGGTATTTGTTATTTCCTAAGATACTAAATTTCCTAAATACTTTTATGTACTTAATTAAAAATCAATAAACAAAATTAAAAAAAAATCAAGAACTAGAAAATATATATAAAATTTAACATTTTTTATTTTCTTCAAATTGTGTTGCTTCTATACTTTCCGAAGGAACTTTGTTCCTACCTGGTGTCCCATGGCACCATATATTTTTTATATAATTATATTATATTTATCATATATTCAACCGTTATTTTTTACGTTTATTTTTTTGTATATCTTTACTTAATATAAAATAATAATTCGTTTTGTATTTGTTATCGTAATATTTTTAAAAAATGATAATTTGATTAACTTTAATCTATAAATTATGCAGTCAGCGTTCGACCAAACATTATATAAGCGACAGTACATTTTAAAGACTAACATTATAACATATATATGATCATGTAGAAAACAAAAGGTCAAAGTACTCATCCCTAAGGGCTAGAAGGTCATTGTCGATCACATCGTAAAACGGAACGACCTAAAATATTATATAGAAAGTACCAGAATTCTTTCTCGCCGTTTTATCCCTTTTGCCATCGACAGTTATTTATTTTTAGTCAATACATGGTATTAAATATTGATTTTGGTACAGTATTGTCACATTATTTTAATGTGATACTTGGTGATCTGATTTTAAAACGTAAATGAAAGATAATAAATATTATTAATTTAGTGGAACAATCTAGTAAATTAAACTTCAATCGTTGGTCGAAATATACGAAAATACTTTTGCTTAACAGTAGGGCGTTGTGTTACAGTACAAATAAATAAATAATAACAACAGCTATAGACTCAACTGTCCCCAGTAGGATGAGTCATGTTGGGTGACCAACATATATGGCCCATACAAAGGTGACAAGTCCATGGCTTAAATTCGTGACCGTTTTTGTTGTTGTATTTTTTGAAATTAACTACGTTTTGTTTAAAATCTAAAATGTCATATACATAATAATATGCTAAATATGTGTACTAAATTAAAGAAAGAAAAACATAATAACAAGTACCGTTAAGAAAGGAATTCTGGTAATTAAAAAGTAACGTTAGAAAAATATTTATGACAATTTATTTACTGGAATACATGACACGTGTTTTAAATCAAATCAAGTACATCGTAGGAATAAATAGGCGGATTGCTCCCGGAAAGATAAATTCACATTACGATGTTGAAAATCTATACAAATAAATAAAATTGGAGTGTCTGTAATATTAAAGTAACCGCTTTTATCTAAATTCATATGTATAATATTCATATGTACACGGTACATATACCAAATTAACATTTCTTACAATTTTTGTCTGTCTGTCTGTTTGTTCCATCTAATTTCTGAAACGGCCAGACCGATTTTGACAGGAGTTTCACTGTAATAAGGAGTAACTTAGGCTACTTTTATTTTAGTTTTTTATTTTTATTTTATAACTACGAACTGAACCATAATTATTTTGTTGAATTCCACGCAGACGAAATCGCAGACACAGCTAGTTTACTATAAAATTCTCAATATCGTTCTACTTGGCTTTGCGAATAATAAAATACTAAATTTATTCATTACATCAAGAACGGAAATACATCTTACGGAAGATCACAGCCGAAAAAATACTATTTTCAATTAGTGTTATATTACTGTGGTAAACTATCAACTGTTCCTTCTTAATTTACCAATATGTTAGAAAGAATACGAATTACAGTATGCAAATTGTAACAGATAGCAAAATAAAGAATAATAAAGTCTATAAATTCTAATAATAATTGATTTTAAAGTCCAATAGATGGAAGAGTATAATTTATATTTTTATTTTTATTTTTCTTTTTTTTTTGTCAATTTGTTAAGTATGCATGTTTTTGCGACCGGCACAAAATTCTTTCGGCGTTAAGCATTTTATACGGTTTGTAAATGTACTGTGCTTTAAAGCATAAATAAATAAAATGAACAATGAAGAGTTCAAATTCAAGCTTGCATCGCAATCTGCGTGTTTCGGAAAAACCGTGGGTCATGGAATACTTTACCAACTTGCAAAGGAAGTAGCGTAACCGAAATGAACTGACTGACACGATTGTTTCTTTTTTTTTTTAATTTATAGAAAATTGGCCTTTATACCTTTATACAGGAAGGAACATGTATAGAACTGAATAACTTTAATAACTTTTTGATGACTAAAATTTTTGCAATTTTCTTGCCTCCAAATCACATCCTACTAATATTATAAATGAGAAATCTTGTGGAGATAGGTTGACGTTGCTACTCTTTCAAACAAAAACTACTGAAATTATTATATTAAAAACTAGCTGACCCGCAAATGTGGTTTTGCCATCTATTTTAATGACCTTCTCAGTCCCCCCCCCCCCTATAACTTAGGGGAATGTTGGACGATTCTCAAACCTACCCATATGCACACAAAATTTTACGAGAATCGATCAAGCCGTTTAGGAGGAGTTTAACTACAAACACCGCGACAGGAGAATTTTATATATTAGATTGGTACGACCATAACAGGAGATCCCGAACAACATATTCCATCCTATGTGTCGGGATAAAAGGTAGCCTTACCTTTTATCCCGATACATGGGATCGGAAATTATGCGGTAGAATCGTGAAGTGTAGCCAGAATTAAACAATTAGTTATAATTAATGACCAAACATATGCTTAAAACAACAAAAAAATAGACAACGATACATTTTAATATTGTATTTATTAATAAATTCGTAAATTATTCATGGACAAATAAATAATAATATATTTTTTTAGTATTTTGTCTTTTTTTCGTTAACTAACAAAACACAAAAAATTATCAGAATATCAATAAAACCTTATTATAGTTCTGGCAAAAAGGAAACGAAATTTAATATTTAAGGAGGCTGTATACATTAACCAAATTTCCTTTTTCAATGTTCTAAAATCGATAAATCTGTCAAACTTTACGTTTAACGTTTTTTTGTTCCAAAATAAAATTTACAATGGCTTATTGATAAATATCAAATTTTCCTAAATAATAGAAGTTTACAAAAATATGGGTTTCATCAAAAACGCGCATCAATCAACGTCAAGCAATTGATAAAGGAATTTCGTATAAAGAAATAACGATGGATAGCTTCGGTAAGAATATCGGTAACTTAAAAATTTTAAATATAAGCGGTTAAAATTTGCGATTCATTATTATTATTTATTATTTTTTTTTTTAAATAAAACTGCCTCAATCTTATAAATCTATTTCAATAAAGATAGTCTTGGATCAAAAAGTTTCTATATTTTTAGATAACGATATAGACGATCTCCTCAACCTAACAGACACAGACACAACGTCATCATCGAATTCTGAAATATTTGAAACTAATCAGAAATTCGTAATGGACCTGCACGACATCATCAGAGATAAACCGAAACCGGAAACCGTTACTGCTGGTAAAATAAAGAAGAGGAAGAAAAAGAAAAGTCTACCTGAAAGTGATTTACGAAGTGGCTCCTCATCATCAGCCAGTGCTATCTCTGGTACAATTCCTAAATTAACCGACACCGTTGAAAGAGATGAATTCTATGATGCCGATGAAAGCTTTCATGAGTTAACAGGTATATTTATGACACAAAAATATTTCAACTACACCTAATCAAATTTTAGGATATGATATTTGCTTCATAAATAGGATTTTCTGTTTATCCTAAAGTTACTCCTATGTAGAAATTGTTATTTTTTGGTTTTCTACTCTATTATATTCAAATATACTATTTAAAAAATCTAGGCCCTAAAATAGAAGCATTAGTGCAGGTACAAGATAAGTTTTTAGTTTTGCAAAAATGTACCATCTGAAAAACATCTAAACCTACTAGTTTTTTCGTTTGCGAACAAACACAATCATTGGAATATTAAGTTCGTTAAATCTTTTAACCGTAATTAAATAATTAAGCTGATTTATACACATTACGTCAGTAAAGTTAAGAGGGTGTTTTCAATTACGTTATATACCGTCCGGCTAAGAAAGTAGTGTACCACCCTAAGGTTGAATGCCGGTTGCAGATTCACAGATGATAAAGATTAGTTTCGCTTGCAGATCGATCTGACAACTTCTATTGCCGTCTTTATCTGATTATTGATAACGATATTATTTATACCTAATAGAGTTTAAAATGCAATGTACAATAATGACGTATGAATACTTATCAATTAGGTTTACGTCATTATTATATGTCTCTTTCAGTAATATCTTTTAATAAAGAACTTTTTTGTAATTTTCGATGACCAGGACACTAAAACTGGTACACCACTTTCTCGGCCGACCGTACATATTTTAATTAATTTATCAGACGTAAAATTTTGTTTAAAATTAGAGTATAATGAATATATACGAGCGGTAGCTACGTATAATTAGTTACCCGATTTTCGACTTCTTCTTAAATAACAAATTACTAACAATGTTCTAGTTAACATAATTTTAAATTTCGATGAGACCGTCAAATAACTTTTTTTCAGAAGCGAACATTGCTCATACTATTCCCACTGTAACGCTAGCCCAAGTCCACAGTGAACATGGTAATGAGCAGAAAGGGATAATAGAGCCACCTCAATCACAGATTACTTCAGACACTCCTAGAGAACCATCCAAAACTATTACGGTACAAATCATAATAAAATTAATATTAAGGTTTTGTATGAACGCACAATATATCTTTTATAAAAATAAGCTGATTTTTTGAGTCGCACTTTATCGCGTATTAATAATAATTGCTTAGCTGTTATTAAATATGTGGACTCATTTACGAACAATATTTCTACAGTATAAAGTATAGTACAAAAATTAAATTCTAATAAACTCCTTTTTTAGAAACCTTCTGTTCCGCCCTAGAAAAGGAATGAAGAAGACGACAACATATTTTTAAAACCATACAACATTCAGAACTACGTAATAGCGTCGATGTACAATATTAATAATTATTTTTATTAGAAGAATTCTAATCTATTCATCATCAATGCTTTAAATAAAATTGTTAATTTTTTTTAATTTATTTTGTCTTACATAAAACCGAAACTAGTAATAGTTTGTTATTAAAAATCTTATATGTCTACAATTTGGTCTACAAATAGTAATATGTGCAATAAAATAACATACAAATTTAATATAAATTCTAACGGTACTCTGGAAATATATTATTGAAACTGAACACAAAGGTTTTTGACGCTTAGTGACCATTAATGAAGTTAAGCACTCTTCTATTTGTGCCCATTTGTAAACTTTATCGTTAGTAGTTCTTGAAACGAACATATTTGCGGGTACAACAGAAATAGCAAAAACAAATATGAGGCTCGAACTTAGTTGTGGGCCTTTCCGCTTAGATCAATGACCTTCCCGCAACCGCCAACAATTATATAAGCAGCTGTAACCGTTTTTCACTGCCTTTGTAATATTTTGACGCCATTAGATTTATTTTATTATCACAATTGTAAAATATACTAAGCCAACATTATTGAACCTAAATAAATGTTATAAGACCATTAAATGTAAATATAGAAATCTTTGTATTTTTTTCGCAAGCATACAAAGATTTCGATATTTATACTTCACTGCCTTTAACCTAAGCACAGCTATTTAGAACCATCTCAACAAAAAGTTGTGGGCTTGGAAATGAAATCACAGTACCATTTAATCAGCAAAGATGTAAAAACCGATTCTGGAATTTTTACACAAAATGCTATTATACTTTTTCCTTATTTACATAAAATACTATCAAACTAACTTAAGTAAGCTGCAAACAAAAATAAAGGTTACTTTTAAAACGAAACAATTCATAATTATAAACCTCTATAATTACTTATAGAATATTTTTTTTATTAATATTATAAAAACAAAGTACACAGTGTTCGGCAAAAGCAAACATTTTTGTGAGTAGCACCCTACCTACAATTTTTACAACGTTGTCGGGTGCATTTATAACATTTCATTAATATTTTAAAACTATTTTAAATTAAGTTATATTTTAATATTTCTAATTGCTCGATACAATGAGTGCAAAATTGTATTATTATATGAAAATAAAATTTAAAAGTAAAACTAGCGTACTGTGAATTGAGGTGCAAACTGCAAAATACCAATGCATATTTAATGACCTCGCTACGAATAAAAACTCCTTTGTTTATCAAATCATAAAACAGCAGAGGGTGACAAATGTTAGAATTTTTTGAAACCCAAAGGGACAGATCGCGCGTTCGTTTGCTAACAAAACTAATTGATAAACTCATTGTCAATCGTTTGAAGAATAAGGTGTATCAATAATAAGAATTAATAGATATTATTTATAGAGTATTTAAGCACTTACTGATACTTAATAATTGTATTTGCTAGCAAACGAAAAAACCAACTTCTATTACATCGACAACTGACAAGTAATACAACGTAAGTAGACGAAAAAAAAAAACAAACGCAATAGTTGTCACTACAATTTTCGATGGGTCCCCTCAATTTCTCTGGGATTCTATCATCAGATCCTAGTTTTTTTATCATGGTACCACCCTTTTTTTCCAACAAAAAAAAGAATTATCAAAATCAGTTCATAAACGACGAAGTTATCCCCGACCATACATAAATATATATACGGTCAAATTGGGTAACCTCCTCCTTTTTCGAAGTCGGTTAGCAACAGGAAAAATTTTAAAATTTTGCATGTAATGTTTTACATCATAATGTACATATTTTCAGATTAAAATGGTATGGTTTCCCCAATCAAATTGATTGGTGTGTCGTAAGAACTTCGTTGTGATTTCCTTTTTTGTAGCCAATTTACCTCCATTTCATAAAATCTCTCATTAAATGACCGTTAAGCTGACAGGAATTTATCTTTGTAGATACTTTTTGGAATGAAGCCTACGCTCAGCATTGGAGTGTTACAGGCTGAATTGTGATCGTCATGATCGATGATTATCAAAATAAAAGTATAAACATAACAAAATCACAAAATCAAAATGAAGTTATAAAGCCAAATTTCATATACAAGTCACACCGAACGATTTTTTTTGGCAGTTATATCCATCATAAACGCAATATATTATAGTCGTCACAAAATAATAGGCCCGTTTGGACATATGTCATCGAGACGTAAATAGCGAAGTAACCATACAACTCAGTATTCAATACTCACGATAAATCGATTCAAGTTTGTATGAGTATTTGATCGATTTGATTGTGTAATGTAAAGTGCATTTGATTAAAATTTTGATCAGAAATTTAACTTAAACTTTAATATTGTAGGTAATTTGAAATAATACAATGGTACAAAATTTTATCTTATTTTATATTTTAATTTTGTTTTCTATTGTTTACACGAATTTTAATCATTATAATGAAACATTTTTTTTCGGATTTTATCGCGGTTTATCAGCCCTATCAAAATTTTATTACAACTTTGAGCGCCAAGCCCTTTTTTCAGTAAAGATCACGACACAAAATTTAATTACGATTAAAATCGAATGAAGCTGATGAAATTCAGTAATTAACTAGTTACAGCACTAGTGCTTAAAAAAAACTTAGAACGTAACTGTTTTTGAGAAGTTTCGTAATAATTAGAAATTGCGTAATACCTTTTCCCGAAAGGCCGACAACGCACCAGCAACATATCTAGTACTGAAGATGTTCATATTGGGCAGTATTTGATTAACAACAGGTGATACTGTCAGCTCGTTTACCCCCCTCCGTTGAAAAAAAAAATATACTCTGTATATTTTTTTAACATAAGCGATATCTTTGGGTATTTAAGCCGGCCGTGGATAGTAAATCAGTCGGTCAAATATAAGTTTTATAAACGCCCATGTACATCATACACGACCTACATAACTCAGGGAGATTTCAGAAGAGTATGAACCGAAAAGATAGTGGTTTTTACCAGAATAGTTCAAAAGAAATTTAATGTATCGTTGAACTACTTCAATGTATTTCTATTTTTCGAATCGTCCCTTGTACTGTATTCATTGAATTATTTTCGGTCCAATGGACTAGACTAGTGATGGGCGAATAGAGTAATAAAAAGAAGTACCAGTAATTGCTAAATAGTACCTTAATATAAAAATCTCTTGTAAGTTTTAATTCCCGTTTTTTTTTCTTTCTAATCCAATTTTTAAGATTTAGGGAATTTTAATATTTGTATTTAAAAACCATTTATTCGAGAACCGTTTCTGATATTCATTAATCAACATGTAATATTTCTGAAATGTATTAAATAATTAGATAAAGCTGAATTTTCATAAAATAAAAACAGATACAAGAGGAAGCCAGATTTTCGTTATAAAACTTCGACCTATAAAACCACAAAGTTTAAATTTAATCGTAAATTGTTTGGCACTTTAAAGTTTCTCCGGTCGGCCACGTACGTGACTTGTGTCAGGAGCGCATTCTTACAGCTACTAAAGTTTTTCATATTTTTTGACTAAATGACTCAAAATTTTAAAAAAAATGTTTATTCACAAAACCTTTCAAAAACATATACGTATACATATATAACGCACGTACGATAAAAAGGTAAAAATATGGTTTCTATAAAATCTATAATATCTATTAAAATAAAGAAAACAATATTACTTTTTTCAGACCGGGTGTTTCAAAGTCAAACTTTTCCACCAACTGTTCGAGAAAATTTTCCTATATTTTCGAAACAAGAAACCGCAAACTGATTTCATTTTAATATTATTTGTAGATGTTAAGAAAACGTTACTTGCTGCCCTTTCTATGTAGCCTATAACTTTTTCACTTTATGTTTGATTTTTAAAATAATTGCTTACACTATAGACATATTTTAGTGACAACATCATTCACGTCATTTGATAAAGTTGCTGTAATTGTAATATCGACAAACAATATTTATTTTAAAATTATTTAAGGAAGTCCCGTTAAGACGGGACTTCCACTGAAATTTTCAAGGTACGCTGCATTGAGAATTAGGCGGAAATAATTACGTATATTATTATTCATTTTAGCTTTTTTCACATGGTCAATGTTGGATATAAATTTTACATATTCATTAATCTTAAAAAAGTTTGTAAAGCATTTTGTATAAATAAAACATTTTATTCTTTTTCAATATTACACAAGAAATTTAAAAACCATTTCAAATTTTAACACAGTCAAAAAAGAGTTCTTTAACTAAATAGAAAACTACAGTTTTTAAGGATTTTAAGAAAACAAGAGTATATGTTAATTCGATTACTTTTAATCTGTCTTTTCCTAATTCGCAAAGTTTAGAATAGTCTTTCTTTGAACTAATTACAGTTTAAAATACTTTCAGTATAGACCTTCTTACTGAATACTTTCTAAATTACTTTAAGAGACATAAATTGTTTTGCCTCTTTATATCATTTAATTATACCTTAGCATTCCACGTTTATAACTATTTTAAATAAATTATAATATTTTGCAATTTACTATAGCTGTAATTATGGAAAAATCTGCTAACTGCAAGTCTAAAAACAAAAAACCTGCAGCGAAATCCAAAACTACTAAAAAAAAGAAAAGTGATGGTGAGTTACCTCCATTTTAAAATATCTGAACTTTAAAATATTTCAATTTTCGCTACTCATAATTTTAACCGATAGTATGTATAAATATTTTTTTATCTACATCAAACTTTTAATTAAAAAGTTACTGTGAATTGAAAAAAATAATACATTTCAGGACCCACGTGTTCTATGTTCTTAGCTGAACTTACCAGAAAACTCGCACATAAAAAGAAGCCCGATGAAGAATGCCCTAAGAACATTGTCCGTAAGTTTGTGCCATCAATACATATACTAAAAATGTAACGGGCGCTGTTTGTACATTTAAAATATATGACAAAGAAACAATAATTTTCAGATTTTTTGTCCGTTTGTCTGTGCGTAGGTGCACGCTAATCTCAGAAATGATTTATCCGATTTAGATGTGGTTTTACTAATATATTGTGGCAAGCTTAGCTTAACATTTAATGCTTGTTTCATTTCAATCAGTTCATAAATATAAAAAATATGCTAATTTAAAGAATCACGTGGAACATGTAAAGCCACTATTCCGCGCGGACGAAGTCGCGAGCACAGCTAGTCAGAAACTAATATTTTTAATTTACCACTAACATAATTACCACTGTACCTCATTTTTGTAGAAACAATCATCGATAGCCTCACAAATGCCTTGCCAGTCAAATTTTCAAAGAGGCCACCTTCGAAGAAGGAATCGCCTATGAAAATTGAAACTCTACAATCTTATGCGCCTGAACTTTTACCCAACGATACTATAACAGTTACACAAGCAGTTATTAGTGATTCCAATATTGTGCCTACATTAGTTGAAGAAACATCACGTCCTAGACCAGGATTTAAAATCCCAAAAATGCCACTGATTAGTAGTGATGTTTTTAAGACAGCGGATAAAAAAGGCAATGTAGAAACAGAAGATATAGCAATAAACACAGGTGGTGAACACGATGTGGCAAGTGAGATTGCAAAACATGTAGGAACGCTAAGAAAGATTTCATTAATAGCAGAAGAATTTAACCAAAAAACTGGTAAACGAAACTTCACTACTTTCTAAAAATATACGTGTAATTTCATCTAAGAGATGATTCGCACAATTTTTTACTCTTTCATTTTAGCTAAAAATTTAAAAGAAATTGTCGATAGTGTCCAAGAAGATTTATTAAAGAAGTTGGAAGAAGTAAATGCTGAACAACGAGGTACCACATCGAAATCTGTAGTGTAAACAAATTATGACATAGAAAAAAGAAGAAACGGATGTCAATGATGTCAATAAATATAAAACAATATTTCGAAATTTCTTGTAATGCATGATTTTAAATAAAGTAAAACATGATATTTACTGTTTATTAAAACTATACTGTGTGAATAAAAAAAATAGCAACTTCTAATGCACATATAAAAAATTTATATGAATTTGTAAACTACAAACGCATAATAAACATTAAACCTTTGTTTAACCATCTATCCCCCAATCATAACAGCTGCCAAAAAAAAATATTAGAACTGCTGCGTAAGGTAATAAAATAAAAACCCATACTAATATTTTTTTCGAAAACCGAGTGAATTTAAAGTTATGATGTATTTTAAAGTATTTGATATTTAGATAAAAATAAACAAAAAACGAAAGAGAAGAAGAAATTTGTATGTAAACTTCCTAAAAACATGCTAACTAATTTATCTTCAAAGATAATTACGAAGAGTGGACAAACTAATTTATCAGGTAACAAATAACCTCAGTACCAGTAATAACAATTATACAAAAATATTTATACAAACTTTCCTCATAAAGGCGATTCAGATATAACTAAAAATGCGAAACATATAAAAGGAAATGAAGGTATTCGAAAGCTCAAACCAAGTCTAATACCTAGACGAAAAATAAACACACGTAAGGTATCGACAGAAAAATCTGTCTCTTTGCCTAAAAATTTAACGAGAAAACCATACATTGGGCATGAAAATGTTCAAAGAGTTCAACATCTGAATATAAACCAAGGTAAGAATATTAATGGACTTTTCAAATTGTCCTTTAGGTGGTCAGAGCTCCAGGGGAGAGTCGGGGATGGGGTCGGCAACGCGCTTGCAATCTTTCTCGTGTTGCAGGCGTCCGAGGCTATAGTACCTACTTACCACCAGACTGACCGTACGATTGTTTGCCACCTGGAAAGTTAAAAAAAATTGATATCAAGTTATTTTTACTTCAAATTAGTAGTATTAAATCAAATTTTACTCGATTTTATTGAAATGGACAATCAGCTAAATGGACAAAAAAAAATACATTTTTATCTTTGGTGTTGGCTGTAAAAAATTGGTGTCTTTTAAAATTTTTGCTATCTCATATAACAGAATTGACCTTGTCACAATTTTATTATAAGTAGGTATAGAGGTAGTGATTATAAATTTGTGTGAATATGCTTGGATATTACTTTACAGATTTACACCCTGGAATTCATTCGCCGCCAAAGTCAGTCACAACTGCAAGACCAATACCTACTTTACAACACATCTATAGAGAAGGCTTAAGCAATGAAACGTTTACTGGTATGATGAAAATTTAAAATTTAGTTTAAAATAAATATCTAGTATCAAATGATATTTTTTTCTGCAGATTGGCTCCTCGAATCTGTAAGGGAATATCGAGATATTCCAGAGCAATTTGTTGATCTAAATACAGCAAGCGTCGAAACACCTAAAACTGAAGCAGATTCAATAATTGCTATAAACTTTGGAGAAAATAGCGGTAATAAATATTTTGTAAATTAATGATCTATAAATATATAATGAGAACGGATACAAAATAACTATAATATATTATACTTTTTGTAAACAAATTTGCGAGTATAATTTGATATACTTTCAGAACTAAATCCTTTAAACAATCTACCCGATATTTTTAATAGTATCCCCGCAGTAACCTATAGAAGTACAAATGAAAACGTGCAAGATTGGCTGTCTTCAAAATTGGATTACCCAACTAGAGACAATGAGTCCGGTATATTCTTAATTTTTGTATTTAAAATACAGTGAAGCATCATCGTCACTTTTTACCTGACTGTAGAAGGAGGGTAATGTTTTTCGAGTGTCTGTATGTAGATTTCTGTTTTCCACTACAACCTAGTCTCTAAGCGTTGAAAATGTGTTGACTAGCCCGTTAGCGCAGTTTGTAGTGACCCTGCTTTCTGCTCCGAGGGTTGTGGGTTCGATTCCCACCCCGAGTCTGGGTGTAATATAAATATTTATTTATATATTTATATATGTATTATTTATAAGTATGTTTATCGAAAAAAAAAATGTAGCTATATACCAGTCGGCTGTTATCTATAACACAAGCATTAAGTTGCTTACTTTAGGAACAGACGACCGTGTGTGTATTGTGTAGATATTTATTTATTTATATTATAAAAAAAAAATGTATTTGGACTATAATTGTCTCGCTAATTACTTGTAATGATATAAAGAAGCTATTTTGTGTAAGTGATAAATTTCTTTAAGACATTCACAACAAGCTATACTTTTTTTAGTTTTAAGCAAACAAATTACTTTTTAATCTTTCTTCTATATTTAAGGTTATCAGACTATGAGCAAACCGAGTCAAAACAATTTTTCTTCAAAATCTAAAAATTGCTGTTCGCCAAAAATATTTGGTGATGATAAATTTTACATATTTCAAAGCACATTAGAGTCCAACCTTCAAAGTGCTGCACATAAAGAAGCCAATTCTGGTACATATAGTAATTTTTTAACCCAAAAGATTTTTTCTTACTAAACAACTTTAACTTGATAAAAAAAACCGTACTTAACCCTTCCAAACATTTGAATTTAACCATTTTACTATCAGTACTTTGCCCTAACACATAAAATTATTTTAGACGAAAATCTTATGGAACAACCGACGGTTGCAATTAACAAATTAAAAAAGGACTCATTAAAAGTACACAACGTATTTTCTACAATCCCAAAATTAAACACTGATATAAAACTACTACAAAAACGTACAGGTACCTATAATATAGGTCTGATGCTATTGTTATAGTAATTTAGAATGGAAATACCGAAATAAAAACTAACGAACACTTAATTATGGTGTAGATATCTACAAACCAATAAAATATCCGTCAAATCCAAATCCTCAAAGAAAACTTGAACGTAAAGAAAATCATCCTATTAACTCTTACGTAGATTATCCTTCTGAAGTCCTTCAAAAAACTACTAATTTTGACGCAAACTGTAAGTTTAATAAAATTTTATTATTTTCATATGCGTTAAATATTTAATCATCAAAATAATTGCAGATACCTATTAGTCCCAATTTTGTTTTGGGTTATTAACTAACGCTAACGCATTTATTAAAATGTGTGTTATAATAGGTTGTGAAACCAAAAATAATGGATTAGGAGTAAATTCAGTACAACGCGATGATTTATCAAGTCAATGTACTTTAGACCTCGGAAACGAATATGATATAACGACTGAAAACGATAGCGATTGGGCCAAACTACAGAGTTCACGTGACAATACAACGATTGGGAAATCTTCAAAAACGTCAACCGTTGATGAACCATGGCAATTGAGTTTTTGTGACGACAAAATCGATATAAATTGCTTTAAAAACCCTGGTAAGATATGATATGTAATATCATCACTTCAGCCTATGGCAGTCCACTGATGGACATAGGTCGCCCCAAGTTCACGCCAGATATCCCGGTTTTCCGCAAGCCTCATCCAGCCTACACTGGCAATCTTAGGTAGATCGTCGGTCCAATAGGCCGGAGGACGTCCGACACTACTTTTGCCAAGACGCGGTCTCCACTCCAGAACCCGTCTACTCCAACGGCCATCGGTCCTGCGACACAGATGACCAGCCCACTGCCACTTCAACTTGCTAATTCTGTGGGCTATGTCGGTTACTTTCGTTCTCTCGCGGATAGTCTCATTTCTTATCCTATCTTTGAGAGAAACCCCAAGCATAGCCCGTTCCATTGCATGTTGAGCGACTTTAAATTTGTGGACCAGTCCCTTCTGGTTATGATATGTAATAGGATATCTTATTTAGACTAACGATAGAATGTTTGTAGCTCAGTTTTTAATTTCGTAAAAAGTTGCACCTATTATTGGGTAGTATTCCTATAGAGAAAATGAAACCTAATATTGTTTGACATGTCAGTGATATACTTTTACACCGTTCTTTTTCACTTATTTATTCTATTCAATAAATGTACACATTAAACAGTTTTTTTTACAATAAAAAACGAATCCCCATAAACTTTTCTTTTGGTGGGTACCAATATATTTCACCTAAAAAGACAGGCTCAGATATATAAAGTATAAAAGTTATAATTTTAGATAAAAATAGTTACCATGACTACTATTATCATTACTGCTGGAGAAAGGAAGTTGCGAAGAAGAATAAAGCTATACAAGAATTATGGGATGGTAAAGGCAGATGTAAAAAATGTCAGAAAGTTAGACATTCGCCCCATCGGAAAAAATGTAAGAATTTAAAGATAGTTATAGTATATACAATTATACATATATACTATAAAATTTGCATTTGCACATAGTTGGAACATATATTATAGCATATCATAGTCTGATCGTTATAAATATTTTAAATTTTACAGTAACTCAAATTAAAACTCAACGTATAATAATAAGAAGTTTTACGATTTCTTCAGTGCCACGATCGTTGAAGAATTTAAAAAAACGCATGTCAATCGGCCGTATCTGCAGACGTAGATGGGATTGCGTTTGGAAGAAAACTGCTGAAAGGTGGACCAGCTGGTCGAAATCACCATACAAATTTAGAAAATGTAAGCTTATTTTTATTTCACAATCGCTTCAATCATAGCAGACAGATTAATCAATATCATACATGATATTCGTAAAAGTATGTACGAAAGTGTATTAGACGTATTTTATTATATTTCTGATTTTTGATATTCTTATATTTTGAAGAAAACAAACAAATTTCATAAATTTAGTTGTAATTTTTATTTGAATTTGTAATAAAATATGATAAAAAGATCCTTTGATATGTAAAAAATTCTTCTAAAAAAACTGAATTCCTAAAAGCAAAATAAAATTTTCTTTTCAATAGATTCATCAAACTGTGATCTCATTTACGTCTGGAGGACAAAAAATCAACTAAGGTTCACTTAATACAAAGATTTTATTATGATAAATGCCTTCTAATTTTTATTATAAAATGAATATATTATAAATTTTATTTAATTTTTTTATGACTTTCTCAGTCATACGATTTGGTGAATGTTTGTTTTAATGAAAAAAAATGCACTCTGCTTATTATGTAGTTAAGTTTGTGGATAGTGATAAAAGTTGATATAAACATTTTTAATATTATATAAAAAATAATGTGTGGGTATTACACAAAAAATAATACAAACAAATTAGAAGGTGATACAATTAAAAACTCTTCGATTAAAAGTTTTAAAATTAATTTTGAACATCATATAAAGCAGATTCTCTATTATTTTTAAATTTATATAAAATCTTCATGAATTTTGTCCCAATCTAAATAATTGTTTTTTCATAATAAATGTTCGTCATATTCAAGGATTCCATTTAAATTTGAAGCAAATATTTCATTCCTAAGGACGGAAAATTAATAGTATATATAAATGTATATATAAATACATAAATAATGGGTATACAATACATCTTCCAGTAACTTTTATTTCTTGGATACGAAGTTATCTACCAAATCATTTTGAAAATTTCGATAACAATTTTTTTTTTTTTTTTTTTTAAATGTTAGAAGTGAATGAATTTTAATGCAGTGAGTTTAATCTGTGGGGTCTAACAATATTTTGTTTTCAGTTCAAATCATAAATTTCAAGAAACCTATTAAATGGGACGATGCAGATGCACAAACAACAATATTTGTCTATAACGAAACAGGTATTTTAAAATATCACTTATCAAATTTTGTTTATTTATATAATTACTAGCTGTGCCCGCGACTTAACTTTAACAAAATTGTTATTATTTAGTCTATTATATTAGAAATCTGCAAAGTAGTAACTTAGGCTAATTTTATTTTAGAAATTTGTTTATTTTAAAACTCTGCGAACTGAACAATAAGTTTTTTGTTAAATTACACGCGCTCGAAGTCGCGGGCAAAGCCTTTAATAAAATAAATTCCGATTTAAAAACGAACAATATTAAAATATACACTATTATTTCGATTGTTACATTTAAAAGAATAACAGCATATATATATATATTTATAATCAAAGACCGTGATCGGCTCAACCGACTGAAAACGTTAAATAGGAGTACATTTTCGTATAAATCGTTTAAGTCACTTCCTCTTCAAAACCTGACATGCTTTTACTCTTTAGGGACGGATGCTGTCACGGGAAAACGAAAATCGTCAAACGTCACCGATGCTCTTAACAACTCATCGTCACAATGTGGAATTGGTAATAGCTTATTTTTAAATTTCATTATATTATTAAAACAATCGAAAACAATAATGTAGGTTTAAGTAATAATAAGAAAATTCTTTGTTTGAATCAAACTCTTTTAGATTGTTAAATTTTATCGACACTTGTCATGAAATAATCTCAATAACAATATAGTGGAGACGGATTGTACCACTGCGGCGTGTTTAAAATTGAAATTAGTAATTGATACACACATGACTAATTTCATGATTTATTTTGTACAATAACATCAGTTTTCATTTCATTAATGAAATACAATAAAATACATAAAAAAATAACTTAAAAAAAAATCAAGGGCAAAAACCTATAGTGAAAAATTAAAAAAAAAAAAACTTTTATTTCAAATACGTTAAAAAGAATAAAATAAACTTTTCCTTTATAACTTTTTCTTTATTATTATTATATTTATTTCTTTATTACATGATATGAAAGCTTGTCGCAAGATTCAAGTACTCGTATTTAGTTCGTTTTAAAATAAAATAAAATCAATTATAAATCAATTTACTTGTCTATCTACATGTGTAAATTTCGCGATCACCGCGGTATTCTCAAAAAATTATTTGATACCCATAGCCATACAAAACATAAAAACTCAGTCTCCCATCTTTAGAAGTTCGCCATGTGGGATTTAAGGTTACGTCACTTTATTTTTCAAGTTACTCTCAGCAAGCATATTAATTTCATACCCAAGTATGGAGGAAAGCAGAATAAGTTAGTTCGCCATCTTTACATGTGCGCCATATTGGATTTAGTGTACCCTCACTTTTTTTTTCGAGTTACTCTGCGCGAGCCCCTTCATTTGATGCCCATATTTTAGGAGTGCATTAAAAATAATCAGTCTGCCATCTTTACATGTCCGCAATATAGGATTTAGTGTACCCTTACTTCATGCTTCAAGCTTTTTGTTCATACAAAATTTCAGCTCAATTGGTTAAAGATATATACTTCAAAATAGAGTCACCAGATTCCACCCTAACCAACATACATACTCATATACATACATTGCAAGTTAAATAAAAGCTTTTAAAAAGATAGAAAAATTAAATTGTAAGGAAACTAATAATTTATGGCATGAGTCAAGTGAAATAGATTAAAATACACAAATATGAAGTTGATTAAACTATTATTTTAAGAGAATCGCGTATCAAATATGTTTCATACGAAATAAATTCGTCTTGTAATTAATTTGTTATATCGTTGTCTTTGTGTCAAGTTGAAAACTTTTCCTTTTTCGACGTTGATTGAAATATAAAACAGTACATACATTCAAGTATTTTTAATAAAGCTCAAGAAAATCGAAGGTAATTAATAAATTCGGCTACTAAACTACATCGTTTAAAGGGTAAATTACACTTGTAGTCTATTCGCGTTAATAAAATAGTGAGTCATTGCTACCACTTAGCTTAGCCACACCCTTGATCAATAAATTTTAGGTTACTTCAACTGGTCAATTTGAACATGGCATTCTAATTTAGTACGATTAGCTGTGTAGTTACGGCAGTGAAGAATATAGCCATCCCCTCTCTTCCCGTGGGTTTTGTAAGAGGCGACTAAGGGATAACACAGTTCTACTCCCACCTTGGAACTTAAAAACTGACCAATGATGGGATAACCATTCAACTCCTGACTTTGAAATAGACAGGCCAAAGACGGACAGCAGCGTCTTCGGTGCGACAAAGCCAGCCCTGCGGTCACCAACCCGCCAGTCTAGCGTGGTGATTATGGGCAAAACACATGATTTCACGCCGTTTTTGGCGCGAACTTGTGGAGGCCTATGTCCAGCAATGGACTGCGATAGGCTGAAGTGGTGTGATGTGACGATTGTACGAAGTATTTGTATATTCACAACTTTTGCTTGCACTGCAATGCTTTTGCATTTTACTTAATTCCTATAACTAGTGATCGCCCTGTGGTCAAATTCGACCATAATTAAAAATTTCAATTACTTATATTATGAAAATATAGAACCTGTTTAAAAAAAATTCGATTTGACTACAGACTTTGACAATCAACAATAGAGTATAATATGCGTATGTGTGTCAAATACATGGTAGTGTGTATAATTTTTTTTTTTTTATTGATTTAATATATTTTTATGCATAATTTTAAAATATATTAGAATTCTGCACTTTTTCTCTATATAAACTATAAGTGTACGAAATTTCATACTCCTCCGTCCGTGCAACTATTGTAAAAAGGGGTACAAAGTTTTTGCTTCACGTATTAATAATACATAGATTAGTTAAGTGTATTTGTTTCAATAAAAAAATTATGTATTTGTACATTACAGTATTCGTGGAGTTTAATTATTTCGTCATAACTATTATTCTCATTGATTGTATGTATACTAACGGAACCGTACAATCATTTAATTGGTCAAGGAACGTGACTAAGTTAATTGTCAGCAAAGAGTCACTATTTTCTTAACGCGAATAAGCTATAATATTAATTTATGTCTAACCTCGGTAAATGAAACTTTCGACATATCAAGCCTTTGAAGAATGCAAGTAATTAGAAACACGGTAATCTCAAGAATTTAGTACACCATTAATTCAAATATTAATTTCCAAAGATTAATTACGAATTCATGTTATTAAAATAATATATATTTATTATTTAAGATTTTCGATTGAGATATTACGTAGTTAATGGAATCATCCTGCTATCTTGAACATTAAAGGGCTAAAATTTAATTAAATCTTAAACAGAAGAATATTTGTAGAAATATATTTTCACTCGCTTTAATACCGACCTCAGAAATACTAACGAAATGTTAATTCGTATTTTTCATCTCCTCGTTTTTTATTACTACTTCATAGTGAAGAGTGTTTTTATTTTATCACCAAGTTGATTATTATTTTGATTTCTTTGTTCATTTAAAATTTTAATGCTAGATTTTTTTTGTTATGATTTATTTTTGTTAATATAATTCAACTCTTGTAACTATGATATATATTTTTCCAATATTAACCGTTTTATATTTTTTGAAATAGATTTCTATTCTTTTTTTATTTCTATCGAGCTATAGGTTATTTATAATAATATTATAAAGCTGAAGAGTTTGTTTGTTTGTCCTCGTTAATCTTGGGAGTTACCGGTTTGAATTGAAAAAATGTTTTTGTGTTGCCCAATACTATTATAGCCCATTTACTTACAACAAAAATTTAAAAAAAGGTTCTTGATTTTCATTATTTTTTGGTTTTCTTTCATTTCAATTTTTAATTATGTTCGAGTTTCGATCTCTGGGCGACCACTGGTTTATATAATGTGACAGTTCCATTTGCAGGTTCTTTAGTACCGTCAGCGAAAAGCAATGTTTCTCATTTGAGGCACGCTAACATCGGCCCTTCCATCTTCAGATTTCATACTAATCCATGTAAGTCTTCTAGATATATATTTTATTTTATTTATGCCTTTACTTAATAATCGATATCAATTAATTTTCGATTTATTAATATAATTAAATATCGATAAAATTAATAATCGATTCATTGTTACCATTATAAAATGTGTGAAAATATGTAAATATTAAAATCTTACTACAAAATATATACATAACCAACATTTTATTTTTGAAATCATAGCGATACACATTACACATATAATTTATGTATTGCACGTTGTCGTTACATGCCTGTCTGTAAGGGAGTGTCTTTTCACAGCGATATTTATTGGAAAATCTCCAAACCAATCTAAGATGACGTCGTACAAGGCTTTGCACTGTCGATGCGATTCTGTTGACGGGACAGCGAAGTCCGTTTTCTCTCCTTGTGAAATATCGAGCAGAAAAATAACGGATCATACCCAAGGTGATATTATTTAAGGTTTTCGATTTGTTACCCAAGGTGATATTATTTAAGGTTTTCGATTTGTTTTATATTTACGTTTAAAATAATATATGTCGTTACACCTGAGTTAAAGAACAATGCTCTTCAGGTAAACGTATGATTATTAATTTGATCTTAAACACTATTTACTATTCACTTTAAAATGTATGGACCCAGATACAGCGAGAGCACAAATAATTTTCTTGTATATGAAAATCTTGGTATCAAACTTTTTTCACGTTCCTCATATTTGTTAAACAGGCTTTCTGTTGCTACTAAGTAATAGACTTATATACTTCATCTTTTCATGAAATATTAAGTACCGTATTAATATTAAAGAAACAATAATAATAATGGTAATTTTTCTATTATTGTATTTCACAGATAAAACTAAAGCATTCGAGAACAAGGTGACGAGTGCCATGTTTGAGGTGAATTCAGTGAAATTAGATGAAACTCGTACTATTAAACAAGATACGTATACACAAATGGTCGTAACCTGCTACAATGCAGGTGACTATAAAAATACTAATAACCAGATGTACACACGTTTTACATAATTTTTTACGATATAGAGCATAGCAGGAAATATCCTGCTCAAAATTTGATGCAGCCTGATTGGAAAGTTATCTCAACCATACAAAAAATCTTATTAAAATTATACTGTTGTAATCTTGGTCAAATTATAAGTTCTTGTAACGAGCAACGAAGTTAGAGCTTCTCGGGAATGTACTTTGTTGACAGCAAAATAAGCGTTGGCAATGCCCTTTCGATGTTTCTGCAGTTTCAAGCGTCCATAGCCTACAATAATCGCATACCATCAGTTGGACCATACGCTTGTTTACTGTTCTATATTTATAAAAAAAAAATGTGGTTATATTTATCTCTTTTGTCTATAGTTAGACGTATCCATAAGCTATAATGTTTTCTTATAAAGAATATAGTACAGTCGCTTTCTAAATTAAAAGTATTTTGCAAATCCCAATACAGAAAAGAATACAAAGGAGGAAAGAAAATTGCGCTTCATTGTGAGAATGTAGGAATAATAATCAATAAGTGTATATTTTTTCTTTAAAACTTGAAAAAGTAACTAATCAATTGATATAGTATACCAAGCGCAAACTATTTACCACTTCCTCCGCCCATTTTATCCTACTAAGGCTTACACTATTTGTAAGATAAAACTTAAATAAACAATTCCATGTCTAAAAATTTAATAATTTATTGTTAGTAAACCGTTAGCAAATACATTTGATACTTATAGTCATACGTTCAGTTAAATCTGAAAACACGGATCACTTGTACGATAATACAAATACTATATGTAACCTTACTAAATTTTGTTCTGGTCACTTATCACAGTCATTTGATCACTGGTGCACTTTGGACGCTCTCTCGGTGACTTTAAATATAACTCCGTCTTGCTAATCTAATAAGAAGTCCAAATATCGTAATATTTTTTTTTTTTTTTATATATGGTTTGCTTATGATTTGATTGTTAGAATGAAAAAGAAATGAAAATTGATACATTTATATTTATATGATGGTTTTAATTGGTTTTATGTTACAGAAACAACAACCAAGTTTACTCCTTCTATTGACAGAGGTTTTATAAAAGTACAGACTAGTGATGATTTGGGTTTTTCGTTTCGTGTTGATGAAGGTAAAATTAAATATAATACAATAAAAAATTATTTCATACAATTCAAATACACGTTAATAAACATGGTAATATAAAAATAACAAACAAACGAACTCAGACAGCATACAAAGATGGTCCTATGTATCGCTGTTATTTAGCTATAGAAACATTTGACAATATTACCTATAATTTGTTTTTAAATTACAGTATTATATTAACACGTCGTGTTGGCGCAACGGTTACAGCCATGGATTATACCTGTTGCGCTGGCGGTTGCGGGTTCGATCCCCGCACATGACAAACATTTGTATTGGCCATACAGGTGTTTACCGTGGTCTGGGTGTTTGTGCAATCCTTGTGGGTCTCCCCACCATGCCTCGGAGAGCACGTTAAGCCGTCAGTCCCGATTGTTATCATGTACACCTGATAGCGATCGTTACTCATAGTAGGGAATATATCTGCCAACCCGCATTGGAGCAGCGTGGTGGATTAAGCTCTGATCCTTCTCCTTCATGGGGAAAGAGGCCTATGCCCAGTAGTGGGATATTACAGGCTGAAGCGTAGCGTTATTATATTAACATATAATTAACATATTAATTAATAAGATCACAGACAATTAATACTGCTCACGAGTAGCGTTACGTGCCATTGGCTCTCCAAAGGTAAGGTAGCCGGGACTTCTAGGGAGAGTCACTTGCAATGCTCCTGGTACTGCAGGCTTCCTTAGACTATGGTAGCACGCTTACAAAAAAATAAAGGCAAATATACGCACTTGCTCATCTAGTGTTCTACAAAATAAATTTATCTTTACTATAAATATACAGAACAAAATATGAAAATCGGTGGATACGACAACAAACACCGCGACACGTAATTTTTAAATATTTGATAGATATAAAATATTAAGATAAACAGTTACAGTCATAAGATTTCAAAGTAAATTAATCCCCATCATTTATTAAATTTTACACTCCTTCACAGGTACACAGTCATTGATATCAAATAATAAATCTCAACGATCAATCAACGTAATGACTTCTGAAGTGAAATGGCGAGAGTTAATGAATAAAGGTAAATGGATTTCAGAACGATTATTATCGCAGTGCTTTCAATTTTAAATGTAACTCGTAATGGTGATTATTATAAAATATTGCGTGTCTGAGTATGAGCGTGTATAAGTCTACCTGTTGATTAGGTTTTTTTTTTTTGTATTTAAAAATATGAGTTCTGAATTCAATTTTAGTATGTTTGTAATCAGATGAATTCAAATAGGGTAAAAGGGTATTTTTAACCGACTTCCAAAAAAGGAGGAGGTTCTCAATTCGATTGTATTTTTTTTTTTTTTTTTATGTATGTTACATCAGAACTTTTGACCGTGTGGACCGATTTCGACAATTTTTTTTAATCGAAAGGTGTTGTGTGCCAATTGGTCCCATTTAAATTTATTTGAGATCTAACAACTACTTTTCGAGTTATATCTAATAATGCGTTTTTACTTGACGCTTTTTTCGTCGACCTACGTTGTATTATACGACATAACTTTTTACTGGATGTACCGATTTTGATAATTCTTTTTTTGTTGGTAAGAAGATATCCCTAGTTTAGTACCATGATAAGGAAACCAGGATCTGATGATGGGATCCCAGAGAAATCGAGGGAACTTCTTGAAAATCCGCAATAACTTTTTACTGGGTGTACCGATTTTAATAAATTTTAATTTAATCAAAAGCTGATGTTTGTCATGTGGTCACATATAAATTTTATTGAGATCTGATGACTACTTTTTGAGTAATCTTTGATAACGCGTAGTTACTTGACTATTTTTTCGTCGATCTACGTTGTATTACTCGTCGATGTACTTGAAGTCGGTTTTTTTTTTCGTTTGCGAGCAAACACAATTATTTCTATTTATATTCGAACGGTACACTTTGTTTTTGGTCACAGTTAAACGTTAAAAAAATCAACTTCAAAATAGATTAATAGGTAACAAATGGAAGTTTTTGTGGATAAGAATTTTATTTATTTCAAACAAAATTTGTCTTCCTCATTCTTAGCCCTATTTAATACCATATCAATTTACTTTGTTGATAGTAAAAATTCAAGGTAAGCTTCAAATATTACGTTCGAAATTAAAGAAAGATTATTTAGAGCTCTCTTTCTAAGAACGTTTCCTATTATTAAAAACCTAATGATGTGCTATCTCTGCTTAAAGTAACAATGGAAGTTGTTTTGTTTTTAGAAAAAGTTAAGATATACTGAATAATATAATAATAATTAGTACTAAAATAATATCTTCATCCGGCCCGCTAGACCAACGGTCTACGTAAGCTGCTCAACAATGGACTCCAATAGCCTGAACTGACTGACTAAAATAAAATACAACAATATTCAACAGAAACACAAGCGTCACCAGTATCGTCTATAAGAAAGGTATCCACAGGGTTTGTAGTTCAAGATCGAATCCTACAAGATGCAAAATCAAGCGTTGTAACAGGTAATATTAAATATTTATTGATTATATTGATTTTGATTTTAGTGTTGTTTGATTGGATTTTGATTTGGTATAATTTGTTTTATCACAACTGTTGAAACTAGCATAGTTTAAGAAAAAATGTAAGTAACAAAAATATGGACATATGTCTGAATGAAATTATTATTGTTATTATTTATTATTATAAATTAAACTAGTTCAACTTTTTCCTTAGTAGTAAGTAGTTCTATTACTACTGCTTCTGGTCTTTCTAAGTATTATTTCATTTTATTATTTTCGTTCGTAAACAGTAAAAGCGTAGGTCATTAGTATTTTTTGACACCGAATACCTTTCAATCTTCCTTGTTAATGAAGCCTTGTATTTTTTCATGTTTTTCGTACAAAGAAAAATAGGCTGATAGTTATTAGAACTCGGCTAAACGTGAACTTTTTTTGTTATTTATGATATTGTTTTCGTTTTAGATACAAGTATACCTTACAGAAAATTAAAAGCTACAATAACAACCCCTAAAGGAACAATTTTATCATGCACGGGTATATATTTTTTTTCTATAATTAAAAAGAAAAATACTTTAAAAGTGACAAATCATACTTTCAGAAATACCAAGTTTACTTTACCATATTTTGGCGACGGTGACATAGCGTCAGTAGCAAGTCACGGCGGTCTCACTACCGAATGTTGCGCTTACAGTCATGTATTTGATTAATATCGCTTATGACAAACATTAACATAGCCAAATATTAACAAAGGCTACACAGAAGTTTCCCATATTCTGGCCCTTTTGTTTTTGCGTTGTCTGTTTCCGGTAAACCCAACAAAATAGTAAATTCTTTACCCTAAAGAGCCTCCAGTAGGGCGTGATTTCTGAGTCAAGGTTTCGGAAATAAACAAACACGATCACAAACGCCTAGACCACGACCTACATCTATATGGCCAATACACCATAATACAGTTGCGACAACAGAGCAAACGTGTCGTAAATATTTTTCAGGTACAAAAATAACATCGGTGTCATCTGTTCAAATCCAAACGGCATCAGTGATATCTAAACATACAAAAATAACTACGGATATTGGTAACAAGAAACTTATAAATGTTTCGTTGTTTGCAATAAATAATTTTTTAATATTAATTTTATGTTTTTAGCTGTTTCGACAGATGTTAACGCTGAAAATAGGGATTGCTTGACGGCGCCCTCTCTTTATTTACGTCATCTTGAAGATGTTTCATTGGGTATTAAATAAAATCTTGTAAAATATATCAAATCTGTCTTCTACGAATGCACAGTCAAGTGCTGTGCCAGTGATACGATACTTAGACTTACATCTAATATAAATTAAGTTAAAATCGTGAAAAAACAGACCTATTATACTTAGATACATTTTACCGTTAAAAGATTTAATAATCTATACTAATATTATAAAGCTGAAGGGTATCGATAATATTTGTTATACTAATATTCAATCTGTCGATCAGGTACAGATAGCAGTCACGTGAACAAAAGTGAAAAATCAACTTCTTACGCCCAGTTCACGGATTATATTAGTGCTGGTAATATTATTTAAATATTTAGTAATTATTTATTGATTTGATAGTATATCAGGTGACATAAACTATACATTCAGAGTAAGTTTAGCAAAATTTAAGTTTTTTTTTTTATTTAATCAATAAAAAAAAGTTTTGCGCTGTCTTTACAACTTTTTACGATACTTTCTGGAGCTAAAATTATCTTTTATCTTTTTCTTCTATATATATATATATATATATATATATATATATATATATATATATATATATATATATATATATATATATATATATATATATGTATATAATGTTTAGATCATTGACTTATCACGAAAAAAACCGCTAGAGGCATAGGGCCTTGCCGTAAGAATCGTCGTAAGACGCCACGGCGCCGTGCCGTGGCCATGGGGCCGGGCCGATAGAGATGAAAATTTTCAGGGAGGTAATTTACAGTTAGAGTTCCTTTAAGAACGGATTTTTCGATGGGGCAGAATTAGAAAGAAAGACGTATTACTGAAATTACCTAAAAATTACTTGAGAAAACTAAGGAAAGATTGTTTTTCGCACGAGTGTTGCATGAAACGTGATTGAAAGCGAGCTTTGCGAGCTGTCTTGTGGTTGTAACGCACGAAAGGTTAACCATAAATATGGTATAAGAGGTCATGAATTGTTGTAATTCTCAATTCGAAATTCTCGTGTCACAATGTTAGTTACCATAATCCTCCGAAACGGCTGGACCGATTTTTATGAAATCGTGTGTGCATATCGAGTAAGTCTAAGAATGGGCCAATATTTATTTTTAATGTCCCTAAGTTACAAAGGGGGGGGGGGCATTAAGGAGGTTAAAAACATATATGGCAAAACAACATTTACCGGGTCAGCTAGTGTTATATAACGATTATACACTACTTTATTCTATGTAAATATTATCAAGTGTTTTTATAAGCGAGTCTAAGTCAAAACTTTGAATTGAAGTTACAATTTATCAAATGCATTTAAAATAAAAGATTTTGATTGTCATGTGGTTTCATATAAATTTAATCGAAGATCTGACTAGTACTTTTTGAGTTATTTCATTATTAACACAAATTTGCACGACAATTTTTTCGTCAACCGTCGTTGTATTATAACCTCATAACTTTTTATCGGGATCACTGATTATTAATTCTTTTTTTAATTGATAGCTGGTTCTTGTCACATAGACCCATTAAAATTTAACCAAGAACTGACGAGTACTTTTGAAGTTATCTTTAATAAGGCATATTTACTTTATTATTTTTTCATCTACTTATCTTAATAATTATTATATATATATATATATATATATATATATACTAGCTGACCTGACGAACTTCGTATCACCTTATCTTTTTCTGAAATATAATAATAACATAATATATCATAATAAAATATAGCCTATCTTTTAAGTTGGATCAAACTGCACACGGTGTGCAAATTTACTAAAATCGGTTAAGTAGTTTAGGAGTCCATTGAGGACAAACATTGTGACACGAGATTTATATATATTAAGATATATATATATATATATATAATATATATATATATATATATATATATATATATATAATATATATATATATATATATATATAATCTGAATAACAATATATATAGACAAGAATTGCTAGTTTAGCTAGATTAGCAATGTTTTATTTATAAGTATGTTTATAGAAAAAAAAATATGTAGCTATACCAGTCGGCTGTTACTTATAACACAAGCATTAAGTTGCTTACTTTAGGAACAGACGTGTGCGTTTTGTATAGATTTTTATTTATTTATGTATGTACGATACTAATTAATAAATAAATCGCAATCTTAATTATTATTTTTATTACATACTTAACTGGCTGTACCAATTGCACTAATGTATCAGCCATTAGTGCACTTAGCACTGTCCCTACTGTCAGTTCCAAGGTTGTCGATTAGATTGAAGTCCCTAGTATAGATGTAATATTCATTGATAAACGTATTATGATTATGTATAGTCGGTGTATAGCCGGCAGCTACTTTAAAACACAGGCATTGAGATGCCGGTCTTACGAACAGATAACCGTTTGTGTGTTTACTAAGTGCATATGGATGTAACACGGTACATATACCAAAATAATGTTTTTGTACAATTTTTTTCTGTCTGTCTGTTTGTTCCAGCTAATCTCTGAAATGTCTGGATCGATTTTCACGGGCACTTTCACTGCCAGAGAGCTGATATAATAAGGAGTAACTTAGCCTACTTTTATTTTAGAAATTTATTTATTATAACTCTGCAAACTGAAAAATATTTTTTCATTAAATTGCACGCGAACGAAGGCGCGGGTACAGCTTGTAATAAATAAGTATGCAGACCTTAAACTTCGCTATCAGTTTCTATAACATAAAAGTAATTTTTACATGCCCATGCATATGTTCATGTAAATTACAATAATGATTTCAGGAATATCTACTTCTAATTTAGTGAACCGAGTCTCTTTCAATGGTGGAGCTCATCTAACACAAGGCAGCTTTGGAGCGGGTACAGCAATGTTTATATCATTTTACTTAAAACTACACAGGTACAACATTGATATCACTAAGGGTAAAGCAAAGTCAAAGTTTTTTTTTTCAGTGAATAGGTTTCTTAAAGTGAAAATAAAAACTTAATAACGCTTACGCTAACGCTTCAGTCTGTTATATCCCACTGCTGGGCGTAGGCCTCTTTACCCGTGTAGGTGAAGGATCTGAGCTTAATCCATCACTCTGCTCCAATTCGGGTTGGCGGATATATTCCCTACTATGAGTAACGATCGCTATCAGGTGTACATGATAACAACCGGGACCGACGGCTTAACGTACTCTCCGTGGCACGGTGGGGAGACCATAAAGACTGCACAAAGACCCAGACCAGGGAAAACAAATGAGGAAAACAGGCCAATGTTTGCATGCAAATGTTTATCATTTGCGGGGATCGAACCAGCAACCGCCAGCGTAACAGCCAAAAATCATGTGCTGAGACCGTTGCGCCAAAGCTTTGTCATAAAACTAAATAATACATTTGTGTATATCCGGAATAACCGACTGGAAAGTAACACAACCTTGTACAAATCAAAAAACAATATTGTATAAATATATTTATTTACAAACAAATTGGAGAATATTTTCTATGTAAACTGTATATCGAAATTATCTTTAAAGTAAAAGCGTGTATAACAAACAGTCTATAAGTTTACAGGCAATGTGACAGGACACGTATTTATTATCCGTATTAACTAAATAAATTTCAGTGTCTAATACATTAAAAAGGTTGGATTTATTTTACTCTATCTTAATTGTATCAGGTTATCTAGAGTACAATAATAAATTAGTCTACAGTTTCGGTTTTTTTAACTTGTCTGGGACGATAAAATCTTAAAAATAATTTAGTTGCAATTACTTACTATTCGTTATTATGTTAACAAATTGCATCTTGACAGCAATTATTGTGAAATATCTGCTATCGCAAACACACAATGGACCACAATAGCAAAGATAAAAAATGCTAAATAAATGTAGTACCGTAACACTTTGATCATACACTTTCTTTATAGTAAATAGGTTTTTAGAAACTTGCTTCCAAGAATGCTGGTTGTTAGACCACAACATGTAATGCATATCTGATATACCTATATCTGAGGTACCTATAAAATAAAAAGGTAGCAGGGTCATGCATTTAATTATAATACATTTATAAGCAAAGTGCGAGATTTTTTTCATTATTTTCTAAATTCAAAGCCTTTAGATAATTATTTATGAAACTGAATTTGTTTGTCGTAAAGATTTAAAAATTATTTCATATTATATTAGTCGCGTATGGTAAAATTGTGCGTGCAAAAAAAAAAATTTGTGACGCCGTAATATGCCCGTAACGAGGTCTAGACAACACACGCTTCTATTTTTTTCCATATAAGAAAGATACGCAAAATGCCGTTTTAAGCATTATATAAACAGGCAATTTAGAAGCATGTTCATACAGAAACGAGAGCTAAGATGACTCAGGGGATACTAAAGAGTTTAAATTCGAGCCAAATCCAATAACTTTTCAAGAACTAAATTTGCAATTAAATTAATTAAATTTATTTCCTACTTGTCTATAAAGAAATTTCGTAAGAGTGGGTGTATATATAATATTAGATTAAATTTGGACTAGTATGGCAAATTTCCTTCTAGCAATTTTTACCTTATAATTTGTAAAGATCTTTGAGGCTTTGTAAATAAAACACGACGAAAACAATTCAACGACGCCATACTTAATCCAATGTCTTACTTGAATAGATATTCATAGCGGTCTATGAAAATGGTTTCGTACTTATAATAATTCATTTTAATATTTATAGCTTGTCATCCGGAATATTCTTCGATATGTACAAACACGGATATTGAAACAAAGCCACAGTCAACTAAAACCGGTAGTTCGTTTGGACTTCAATACGAACAGAAGCATACTCTCAACAGAAACGACTGCTACGCTCAATACAGCATCTCGAAAAAGAGTAACGGTTAGTATTATTTAGTTTCTAAGCAGATTTTTTTTTTTAATTTAATGTCCCTATAGTTGAAAATTCACTCAATGATTAAAATATATAAATGTTGTAAAAAGTATTTATAATTAAAATATAACAAAACATCGAAATAACAATCGATTGTTTGTGTATCTGGGCCTTTTCTAGCTTGAATACTATTCTGTGACATGACTCAGAATAAAGTTCTATAAACGCAATGGTTTCCATCACAAAAAAGTTCTTTACTATTGCAGTAATAACAGCTATTTAACTGTGGCGGAAAAGTAACAGCGCCTTTTTTAAAGGAAGACCCTTTATTGGATATCCTTAGTTGGAGATAAGAACTTTGCCAACAAAAGGTTATTGTCAGGCTGTCTACAGTAAACAAATAAAGACTGTAGTATTCAAGTCATACATTCAACTTTTATGTTTAAAAACCATTTATTTTCCTCCATAAATAAGTATTTGGCTTGAGTTTTTGACGATTTTCCAACTTAAAATAAAGGAATATATCGTTATATTTTCACTACAGCTAACAATATTACTTAAAGGTTAAAAAAATATAATATAAATCATATGATAGCTTTAAGAAAGGGAGGTTACCCAATAGTCTATTTGCGTTAAAAATAGTGACTCATCGCTGTCTCTTGGCTGAGTTACACTGTTCTGTTTGAATGGCTTACTTCAATTGGTCAATTCAAGGTAATGGCGTTCTAATTTACTACGATTTGATTGGTCAAGGAGCGTGGCTAAGCCAAGTAACAGCGATGACTCACTATTTTCTAAAGACGAATAGAGTATTTTGTCTTTCGTGATATAACTTTAGCCTAACGTTACTGCCAAAAAAAGGTTAACTATATATGATTAACTATATTTTTTTGATTGATTGATTAGTTCAGCTAGTACCGTCTATCTGTTGGGCTTAAATCTCTTCCTTCGTTTTTGAGAAGGAAATAATCTAGTAACTAAATTAAACGCTCGTAACTTTGATCTTAAATGTTAGGTCTTAACGTGACTAGCCCGTTGGCGCAGTTTGTGGCCCTGCTTTCTGTTCCGCGGGTTGCGGTTTCGATTCCCGCCTGAGTCTGAGTGTAATATTTGTATTTATATATTTATATATGTATTATTTAAATCTACGTATATTTATCAAAAAAAAAATAGTTATAACAGTGGGCTGTTACCTGTAACACAAGGATTAAATTGCTTACCTTAGGAACAAACGACGGTGTGTGTATGTTATAAGATATTTATTTATTATTATTATTATTAGTTGTCAATTCTTTTAAAGGCGGTCGTAATTACCGTCATGTCAGGCGTATTAAATAAATAAAATCCCAAGCGACTCCTTCAGGGTGCTCAGGTGCATTTAGAAAAGATTATAATCCTTTTGGGCTCTAACGTAGCCTCATAAAATAACCAACTCTTGTCAAGTTTTTTACACGCGGTTCTTAAGAAGCTGTTATAGTAAAGATAATTTAGTGAGTTTGAGTGTGACCACATGATAATCATCGGCTTTCGATTAAATTAAAAATCATTAAAATCGGTACACCCAGTAAAAAGTTATGCAGATTATCGAGAGTTTCCCTCGATTTCTCGGAATCCTATCATCATATTATGGTTTCCTTGTCATGGTACCAAACTAGGGATAAGTCCTTTCTAACAAAAATAGAATTATCAAAATCCGTTCATAAACGACGAAGTTATCCCCGAACATACATTATATATATATATATATATATATATATATATATACGGTCGAATTGAGTAACCTCTTCCTTTTTTTGAAGTCGGTTAGAAAATTCATCGTTTATGTTGACATGACATTGAGAGGTGTATTAACAATACTTAAATAGGTTGAAGAATCCGTCATCCAGAAACGCCATTGTATTCTTTAGTTAATAGTTATAAAGCGACACGTGTCGTAAAATCTAAAATATTCTCTGACTTCAAAACTCTCTCTCTAATATTCCTTAATACTTTTTGCTCCTAATAACTCTTTAGTACGAAAATTCTCCATTGTTAAGCCATCTGACAGTAAATGTTTATTTAATAAAAATATTTCTTTTTAATTTCCCGGCCCTTAAATATTTTCTACTTGATAATCGGTCTAATTAATTATTTAGTAATATACACAAATGTAAAAATCAAATAATTAATGTCTCATTTTAAATCTATTTTTTTCTTTCTAGAACTATCTAATAACTCTGATAATTCGGCTCGCATCGGACACAGTCGGCTTTTATCGGTTCGAAATCTTGGCGGATCACCACTCTGCGAGACACCACAAGCTCAAACGACTTGTTCTTCATTTGATAAAAGTAATAAGATCTCCATTATATTAGTTATTAAAAAAAATAACTTAAAAACCTAGTCTTCCAGACAATTCAAACGAATATATTTTGTTTGTGTTTCGGACACGTCACTCACACGCACCAAATATATAATTTGCATTATGTTTATAATTTCAAAATTATGGTAGTATACTTTGTAAAGCTTTTTTCTTCTATTGGTTTTTAATTTTTTTTTTTTTATTATTATTAAAAAATACCGTACTTTATAATAGCAGACTGAGCGACGATATTAAATAATTTTTGACTTACCGACAGGCATTACACTATAATTTATAATTCTAAAAGATGCCTTCACACGAAAAAGGAAACATAAATCAGTAAAAATTGACAAAAATATCAGAAAACATGTTTTATTGAAAGGTGAAACATTGTCTGCTTGAGTACAATTTACTGTATTGTCAAATGTATGTAATACTTTATACTTTGTTTTCCAATAAGTATATAAAATTACATAAATAAAACAGATATAGACTGACATAGAAGTTACTTATGAGCTATTACTACTTACTTTACATTACTTTTATGCTCGCGAACGCACTGTATGATGATGATACGGGAACTGATTTTGTGTAGCTAATTAATCATGCAACTAAGTCATGTAAAATGTTGATCGTGCGCGATACGATCGAAATAATGTAACACAAAAATATTATTTAAGGCTTATTTTACCGTTCGCTGAAAAAGCTATCTGAAGCATAACGGTATCCAATAGATACTAAAGCTTCTATAATGTATATGGACGTATGTATTTAAATTAGTTCTTTAAATTTGTGCTATTGTAAATGTGTTTTCAATCTACAGTCAGAACATTTTTATCCTACTCAGGCCATGAGCTAGTAGTTTATTATTTTACAACTATAACATTTTAATATAATATGCTAAAGCTTAAAATGAAACTCGACACAAAATAAAACAATAATTTAATCAAACAAAAATTTGTTTTACGCGAATCAATAATTGTTTGGTTAAAACTGAGAATTATGTGATCGGAAACAACTCAAATGTGTAAACACATGTTCTTGAAAATACAATAGCATAATACATTTTAGTTTTGTAGCAGTCGCGGACAGCGCACAAACGGAAACGACCAAATATATGCATTTGCATACGAATTATATATTTTATTGTTTGGTAACGCTTACAAGTTCTTTAGCTTACATTCTAGATAGTTTTACAGATGTGTCTCTTTCTAACAGTAAATTGATCTTACTCGTATATTTGCATACAGTGCACGATAACAAGAGACATTGCAATTAATATTTTCTTGTATTTATTGTAGCCGATATACGTTGAACTGGAATGCCGGCTTTTCAGAATCTTAAATTTGCGCAGTAAAATTTATACTAAAATTATTTTTTATTCTGTATAAATTCTGTAAAAAGTATTTGAAAAATGTAAAGAAATAGCCGAATTAGTACAACTGCTCTCGTATTTGGCGCTTAGCAACAAATTTCATTTTTATTATATTTATATATATTTACTCTTCGATAATTTGTTAACTCGTACCTAGATAAAGTGACACACATTATCAAGCGATGACTCGCCATTGTTGCGGCATATTTAACGGATGAAGTAATTATAGAATATTCGATATCTCCACCGACTTTTTATTAAAGTATAATAAAATAAAATAAAAAATGTTCACGTAGCAATAATATATTGTAGAATCAATTCAATGTAAGATATAAATCATAAAGAAGAATAGAAAATACGAATTCTTGACATCTTTAAAAAAAATTTTTCAAATAGAAAAACTTGAAATCTTTATTTTTTATTTTCACAAATTTTTATTGAATACAAAGTAATGTCTGCTTATAGACCTAAAAAATATCAACTAAAACATTAATGATACCTAATTATTCAGTATTGTTATTAGCTTTAATATTGACGTGTACATCTCTAAGAACCAGGTGAAGCCATTAATTTTCTTCACTTTCTACGTTTTGTTGTTTTTCTTTAAACAAGTTTTTTTTACGGAATTTGCTCACACAATAATTTCAGTAACAAATTTAGTTAAAAGTCGATTAGTTGTTTTATTGCCACCAAACTTGTACCCATAAAAAAAATTTTAAGCCTTTAAAACCAGGTAACAAAAAAAAAGGTATTATTATTATCTATGTGAAAAGAAGTAAAATACTTGACAATGATTATATAGTTTATTTTGAACTCAAAATATCGTTTTTTTTTTTTACTTTCTAGCTATGAAAACAACACAAGAACAAAGCGTGTCAGCTGAACAATTCAAATCAATAGATGAACCTTGTGTACGGCGTACATCTAATGTTGTTCAAACAACTTTAGACACGGGTTAATATTTTATTTTAAAATTATCACCATTAAAATATCTAGAAAGTAGTAACCTTACAGAAGATGGCAGCTGAAAAATACTGCTTTCAAGTCCTGTGTTCCTGTGGTAACAAGTTTGCCAGGGGAGGTTTGGGAGGGGAGGGTAAGGGGTTAGGTTCGGTAGCGCGCTTGTAATACTTCTGATGTTGTAGGCGTCCATAGGCTACGGTGTCCGCTTACCATCAATCAGACCGTACGTTTGTTTGTCACCTCTATAGGATAAAAAAATGAGTATTTAACGTGGAATGAATGAATAGAAATGTGGGAACTGGCTAGAAACTATTTTAAAGTACGTCGGCTGTGATGTGAGTAGAATAAAAAAAAAATGATCTCGTGCAAGACTTATTGATACAAAAATCTTTTGAACACATCTTACAACGGAGGAGTTACTTTTTGTACATATGTTTGTATGTTGATCGAACATACAAGACTGTTTAGGCAGACTGATTAGGCAACTCGTCTAAAATTATCTTTTTTGACAATTGCTATAACAAACGTGCTTGGACAGCTGTGTTACTACGATTTACTTAAATTAATCCACACTGCAAAAAAAAAGTGAAAATGAACTAAAATTTAGTGTAAATCTAGCTTAGACACATAGGAAGGATATGGAGTTCATTCTACCCCATAGTTTTATTAAGAATGAATTAACCATAAAATACTTCAGTGACATTGATGAATCTGTAGAGACGAAAACATAAACAAAAAACAGTTATTTAAAACTTCAAATACTAACTTTTTGATTTATCACTTAGTGACCGTGATTGATCTTAATTTTGTAGAAATTATTATATTCATTCTAAAAAAACTCACAAATAAAAGAGACTTCAAACCTAACAATGGGATGACATATAATTGCCATTTTATTGCCAAGATATTTTTTCATTGTATATGAAAAAATATCTTTAAAAAAATACTTTCAATAACTTTTGCGTGATAATGTTCATTATTTTATTCAAAAGGTGAAAAAGATGAAATAAAACAATTTCTCAAGGATCTGTCAAGTACAAGTAAATCAAAACAAGACACGCCCAAAATAGAGCAAAATCTTGTTATTTCCAGCAATTTGAATGCAGCTAAATGGATTAAAGGATGTGTCAACGAATCCAGAAAAGGTACCTTTAGATATCAGTTGTTTTGCATAGCCTTACCCAAATAAGTTCCAATATCGTGAAATCCCGAATCTTTGAAGTTTCAGTAACTTTTTTATTTGTCAACCCTTGCTAATATTTACATAATTATATTAATCAAAGTAGCATTCTAAGAGAATAAATGACTATTTAACTTTGTGTTATTTCTGTTGTCACTTACATAATGAAATGACTTCAATCTACAATTACAGCAGCATCAGCATAGCAATCGTTCTCACTTTGTTATGTAACAATTAATAATAAAACTGATTCAATAAAGATTATCTAATTTTTTGTTTGACTTATCGATATATTCACAATCATAATTATTTCAGATGTCCAGTCAATAGTTAATTTGAGTGAATCGACTGTAACAGAGTCGTTAGAACGTGCTTCATTCGCCATCATAAGCTCTAGGGATAAAAAAGTTCGAAACGAAATGAAAAACTTGTCGAAGGTCCCGTTAAATCAACAGCGAGCTATTAATTGCGGTTAGCTTTATCTATTTTGTATTTACTGTTACAAAGAATGAAAAACGATGATGAGGCAAAAAAATCCTGTTAAACATGTTTATTACCTCTTCTTCTTTAGGATTAATGGCTTAATTACTTTTTGTCACAAAAAATAAATAGGGTTAGTGTAGTAAAATAATTATATACTACTAAATTTTTTATTGTCGACGTGTTGGCGCAGCGGTCACTAGCTGTTGCGCTGGCGGTCGTGGGTTCGACAGACATTTTGTTTTGGTTACATAGGTGTTTGTCGTTGTCTGGCCGTTTGTGCTTGTATATTATGTGTGTTTCCGGACCCCCGACACAGGAGAAAATCCTACTAGGTGCCGCTGAGTATGAAGCGTTTGTTTATTTATTTATTATTGAAATGATATTGAAGTAGAGAGAGATATTTTTTGTAAAATTTTTCATTGTTATTTAAGATAATGTTCAACATAAACGTACAAAGTTAAATCAAATGGTCTTACTTATAAACGTTTCTTAATTTTTAATCAATTGCTTAGCAACGGATTAGCAAAAACCTCACTTATAAACACTACTTAGCGTTAAGAAGTCGTTAAGTAGTGTTTAAATAGCCGTCAAATTTAAACTCTGCCGAGATATAGTTTAACTCCTGCTAAGCGGCAAGATGGCGAATTTAACATAAATCAGCTGTTCTATTGTGACGTTTGATCTACTTACTTGCGTGTGTTTGTTAGAAAAAAAAATTATCATTCTTTGTTCGTTTCTTAACTAAGTAACAGCTAATCAACGTTTATAAGTAATCAAAAGTTAAACATGGATTTATAGCTTAAGAGCGGTTTAACTAAGCGGTGGCTAAGTATTGCTTAGCGAGATTTTTATAAGTAAGACCGAAAATGTCTAAGATATAAAATTAATCACGGACAAAATATTATTTTGATATCTTAAAAAATCTTCTTCAGGCTATCAATAAACCATTAAGGCTTTGTTCAGTAACGATGTCTAATTAGTTTTAAAGCAAAACAAAACTTTTTGATATTTTGATAGATTTAAATTATGAGAAAAAATGTTGCTTATAAATTTGTATTGGTAGTGAGTTCGGAGCGGAATAATATTCAATATTTTCATTAACCTTTAAGTATGGACGTCATTTTTTCTTAACACTACTGTGGACATGTAGTCTCACAGGCTCCTATATACACACAAATTTTTTTTGGAGAATTTGATATAAGATCGCTTTAAAACTAATTACATATTAAAGTTATGTAGTTTAGCAATTAAATAACGTGTTTATATAATCAAATTTTATTTAAAAAATTATAGAAATATTAAAAATCCAAAATTATGGCTCTTTTCAATCGAAATCTACTTAGGTTACATTTTTAGGTAATAAAAGCAGCCAAACTTATTCCTAAAGCAAAATAAGTCTTTTTTTCTCAAAATATAATGTATAACAAACCAAAAACACAAAAGAACTACTTCATATAACAAATATAAAAAATTTTGACAACAGTCAAATAACGTAAATTTATTGGCAGTCAGTGCACAAAGGTCTAGAACATTGGAGACACACAGGTTTGTTGCACCCAATACAATCATCCTATGTTTTTTCGTGGAACAGATTTTATATGCTCTTCTGGTTTCTTGACTAGTTTCTTGATCCTAGGCATCTTCTGTAACCATATAAATACCTAAAACTAGAGTCATGGTCAACCTCAGCTCTCCTGGCAGTCGTGTATTTATAAAACGTCTTTGCACATAAGGCACCACAAGCACATGTACTAATTTTTTAAATCTCTTTCCGCAGCTTTTGTTTGGTGCATCTTATGTAAGATGTACGCATTCATGGTACTCAAGTCTAGGACACGATATAGCAACACCATAGGCTATCTCTTTACCTATAAGATTCTTCTCCTATGTCTTGGTCTTGGTCCTGGTCATCATCACCGTCACTTTCATGATTTTGTATCAGTTTGGACTCCAATATAAAAAAAAAAAAATGTTCAGTACTCTCTTCATTGTCAGACTGATCCGAAGCTAATAACAACTAACTCACTTCACCACAAAAGTGGATCTCCTGCACAAAATTTTTTCTCACAGGGTCCTGAACAGAACTCGTAGATGGTCGTTTTGATTTAGAACTACCGGCTTTATTGTTTTTTGACATTTTGTACTTCAAAATCTGATACAAACGTAATCGCTCTTGTAAAATATATCATAGGGCAAAAATGGACGTGTAGCCTGACAGGCTCCGGTCAATATTTTGATGGTCATTACTTAGGTGATATTCATTGGAAGACGCAACCCCCTCTCTCGTTGGTAGTTTTACAACTAAAACAAAAGCTACTGAGCCGCTCAACCGCTGGGAGTTAGGGCAAATAGGTGAAACTAGGAAAACGAAAACATCGAGTAGCCTGTGAGACTCCACGTCCATACTTAAAGGTTAAGTATGCTTTTATTCCGAACTTATAAAACAATTTCGTTGCCAAGCGTCTCTTCATTCTCATTTATGTCAATCGATGCTCAGCAGCCTTAAATTTACTTGCTCATCGGTAGGCAATATTATTTCTTACGAAGTTATGTTTGTTTGTAAGGTAATTACAAAGTTTTGATTTCATTTGTGAGAAATCAACAATTCCAAAAATTACTTTGCTAGAATTTTAAACGTTGAAATGTCTTTAAAATAAACAAATTTTGAAAATATCGTTCCGTATGATATGATTCTGTATGCATGAAATGAACTAAAAAAATTATTTACTTAAATTTTTAGTAACTGCAAAACCTCTTGGAGTCGTTTCAACTGTAAGCATTACGAATATATGTCCCGTTAAAGAGAAAACGAAACCAATTGAGAAGCCAATAATATATAGTGATTTGAATGATTGTAAAAAAATTACTGTAGATAATATAACCTCAGGTAATACGAAATTAATTTGACTTTTAGATGCAAATCATTTTAGATCAGATTATGGTTTAACTAAGAAACATTATAGAAATACAACTATAATATTCTCGGACTCTTGGGGTATAATATATATACCCCAAGAGTCCGTGGTGGGAGCATTCACTAAGAAATTTTTAGCTTTTATGAAATGACGAAAGTCTGGCCCTCACGGACTCTCGTTCATATTAAATATAAAACGGGTTTAAAAATAATTTGAAATTGGTTTGTAAGTATTTATATAAAATTGTATTCCACTTGTAAGAGTGTTAAAAGATCTGCCTGATTTATTACGGCAATAGAATCTACATGTCCTTACAACACTTTTTTTTAAATTTATTCTGGATCTACTGAAAAATGTACTTTATGTCGTATGCTTAGATTCTTATTATTTCGCAATTCATCAAAATCTCTTCAACTATATTTATTTTTTATAATTACTCTTCTAAATAATAAATAACCATTTACTGAATGAAACTGATTTCAGGCGAAGTAATAACAAATGATATAACAGAGTGTATCCAAGTACGACCAGAAGTACGAGACACAGGTAATATTTTATTAACCTTTAAGTACCGACGTGAGGTTTGATAAGCCACCATAGCTTTAGTCAAGAATTTTTTTCGTTTTTGACATCTTCTTATAAAATATTTCTTATACAATATTGTTATTATATCTAGTTATAACATAAGTTAAATATAATAACAAAAAATTTACATCTATTACAAATTATTTGAAATTGCAATTTATATTACATTGCAGTTTCAAATAATTTGTGGACAATAACTCACTTCTATATTAATAACTATTACTTGTCAACTAAACAATATTTTTTCTTAACTATACTTTTATATTAAAAATTAATAACTGTATAAACAATCAAAATAAAAATTTAACTGATAATCAATTATTTCGTTTTAAATCACAAGGCACCAAACTGTAAGAACTATTGAAGAAACAACACTCTATATATAGGCTTGACGCATTGTAGGTATAGATGTTTCATACGAGAGTCAGTTGTAAGCAGTTCTGCGCTTTAGTTCTGATGGGCAGTTGTGATAGAGTTTTCTGGTCTGATACCTTCTGCTTCATTTTCTTCTCTTACATCATATGGTATATCAGGTCCAAGAACTTATACAGAAGCGCAATTCTCTACCAAAATGTTTATTCAGATACCGGTGCCACATTTGTGAAACGATCTTTCTAGTATTTTTAAGACAACTGAACTGTCTTATTTTTATGATGCAAGTGTAAGATGTACAAAATACTGGTATTTATGGCACTTAAGTCTGACATTCGAAAAAATATTGCTATAAACCAACGTTGTGTTTGACGATTACTGTTATAAGCTGGACACTTTTTGTCTATTATGTCTTTAGTAAATCTCTTATTAGGGTTTGCGGCTGTCCATTTTATGCCCGAAATATTTGATTTATCTATTTTTGTTACTGAATGAAAATAAAATGGAAAAGAGGTACAAACTGGAAAAAGTCGTACTCAAAAATAGTTACGTAAGTACAGACAAATGGTCTGATGGACCACATACGATCTTTAAAAAATTATAACTCACCGGAACGGCACGTGCCATCATAGTCACTTTCCTCGACCGTCTCCGGGCGACTTCCCGAGGGGTTAAAAAAACACTCGTAGGGATACAGCTTCGCTAACATATGTACCGTGACATACCGAGATCTCAGTGTCAGACCACCCGTCGATATTCTAAGGTTAAATAATTATTTACCTTAAAATATATATCTGTGCAATTGTACAGATTAAAGGGAATGTTTTTTATAATAAAAGTAGTAGGTATACTTACATAAAGCAACTCTGTATCTTTTTTGCTATAATAATCAAACGTTATAAGTCTGAAATATATGTATATATATATACCAACATCTCGTAACTGTATTTATTTTCAATTTTATTCCTAATATTCGGACAAATTAGAGATTTTTTTCTATGTAAATTAAACTAGGGTAAGATAGCCAGAGCTCCTGGAAAAAGTCAGGGCTAGATTTGGTAAATCTTTTGCTCCTATGATACTACTACGATAACCGCTTACGAGTATGCGGAACATACGCTTGTTTTCCAATCTAGATTCAATAAATACTGCTCCTTTAAGTAGATGTGTATTAAATTAAATTCTAATTTTTCATAGCACTACCATCAAAAAACTCTACGAAATGCAGTTCGAAAGTCGGTATAATAGTCAAATTGGACCCAAAGTATGAAAGTAATTGTGTGATAACAATAAATATTGATTCTAAGTCTAGAAAGAAATAGGTAGGATATTTTTTGTCTTGTATACTTTTATATTTCATAAAACAGATACTTAAACTTCAAATCGAAATTATTTACAGCCATAATAAAAAGCATTTCACTATTAAAGTGATTGCAAAATCTAAGAATACTTTGGGAATTTAGTAATTAATATTAATTCTTTACATTTTTAATCTGGTTTTGGTTTATTTTTTTATGTATTTTTTTATTGTTATCTTATGTTAAGATGATTTTTTCAGCAACCAATTATGATCAAGAAAAAAATTGTAAATCCGATTTTATGATAACTTCCCACTGTTTACTGTCAGATGTATTTACATACTATGATCGTAATAAAGAAAGAAATGATAATGGTAAGTTTTCACGAAATGTCCCTCATAAGTGTTAAAATTATTTAAAAAGTGTTTAGAAGTTTAGCCATTTTGAACACGTATTGGTTTTATTTTCTTTATTAAGTAACATAAAAAAGAAAGAGGTTCTCAATTCGACTCTATTTTTTTCTTTTGTATGTTACCTCTTACCTTTTACTGGGTATAGCGAATGTATCTAATGATTGATTTTCAACATCCAAAATGCTTGTTACGTGACCTCATTCATTGCAAAGCGAGATCTGATAAGTACCAAGTTTATGAGTTATCCCTAATGATGCGTATTTAGTTAGGTAGGTGGGGCACAGCAAGAAATATCTTGCTCAGAAACTGGAGCAGACCGATTTGGGAAGTACCTCGATCTTATAGAAGACCACAGCAGAATAATGCTGCTTTAGTTGTATAAAAGAGCATTGAATCGACCTTTCTGTCGATCGGCAGTTTTAACGTTACCGCGTAAAAGTTTTAATTAGCTCAGGTTCAGATTGCGCGCATCAGCTTATAGTTATAACATATAAATAACTATAAACATTACACCCAGACTCAGGCGGGAATCGAACCCACAACCCCCGGAGTAGAAAGCCACATAAACTGCGCCGACGGGATAGTCAACTTCAAGCTGTAGTTAAATTTCTCACTTGGTCTAGTCGCCAATCCGCAGTGGAGCAGCGTAGTGAAATAGGTTCTGTCGTGTGGATAAAAAGGCAATTAAAATAATGTTGTGCACAGAATTTAGTTTAAGGATAATTGTGTGAATGAGCGCGTGTATTGTGTACTTTATAATTGTATACGAACTCATTAATATTATTTTAGTTGCTGCACTCTTAAATAAAATGACGTCACGTATGACATCGTGTACGCTTTGTGCCCATGCTGAGGGCTGCTTAAGATATAATCAACATGGTAAACATGAATATACTTACTCAATTTTTAGACGTATGAGAAAGATAGCAGTAACGAATACATTGTAAAAGTTATTTACATTACTTCGGAACATAGATAGACTTTCTATAACCTACCCAACACTCGAGGTTTTGCGATCCAAAAAAGAAGCTACTCCCCGCAACCGTCACAACCGTGGACAGTCATAAGTTTGGGTCGCCATTCCTCCATATTTAGCAAACATCGGTTGCTTGACTTCCTATCCCAATTCACTTCACACTAAAGACGCGTCCAGCTACCTATATTGATTATTCTACACCTCCTACAGGTTTCCTTCATTTCTTATTGCCTCCTTCTGAAAGATCTTGAGCGTTTGTCTACGGGGCTTGATTAGCTAAAAAGACGTCAAAAAGCCATTGCTAGTTCTAGCGCATCTAAAAAACTTGATTCGTAATATTCTAGCTTTAAATTAATTTTAATAACTTTATAAAATAAAAATTTCCTAAATAAAATATTTCCTACAGGCATCGACACTTCTATTCAAGCTGTAACTGAACTTCTCACTTGTCCAAATTGTAGTCTAAAAATTGCCGATACACTGGATGATCAAGGTATGACGAAAATTTGATTATTAACTAGTTAGTACCTACTACTAGAACTTAACTACATGGTATTGTATCGTGTAAAGTTGACTTTAGTGACCAGTTCTCGTCTCTTGTCTACTAATGAAACATAGCCGTGTTTTGAAACGTATAATACTCGTATTATTTATGTTTTGTATGCCTTAAAATAAGCTATTTTTTTAATTTTAAATTATCAAAGACACTTTTTCTTTCAAGACGATATGGCTCGAGCGATAGTCTGTGTAAATCTTAATGTAAGCATGTAATAGTATTCGACATTTATGTGGAATACAAAATCATAATATAGTAACAAACAAGAACTATACACAAAAGAAAGCCGCGTTGGCGCAACGGTCACAGCACTGGTTTGTGGCTGTTGCACTGGCGGTTGCGGGTTCGATCCCCGCACATGACAAACACTTGTAATGGCCATACAGATATTTGCCGTGGTCTAGGTATTTGTGCAGTCCTTGCGGGTCAACCCACCGTGCCTCGGAGAGCACATTAAGCGATCAGTCCCGGTTGTTATCATGTACACCTGATAACTATCGTTACTCATAGTAGGGAATATATCCGCCAAACCTGCATTGGAGCAGCGTAGTGGATTAAGATCTCATTCTTCTCCTACATGGAGATAGAGTCTCGTCTACGAGAATTTTACAGGCTGAAGCTCGAAGGAACTACTATTATATTTCATTTCTTATAATTAGATCATTTAGGAAAACAATTTTTTTAGACGTAATCGATGATATTAAATCCCATCTTGCGTCGAATTGCCGTTATTATCGTAACATGTTAGCGATGAAATTGGCGCTGTTCAAAGAGAATTGTAAGTAAAATGAGACAAAACTAAACAAGTATTTTCATTTTATATAATTATGCTATTATTTCAACTATTTTCGCGTAAACTTTTTTATTAAAAAAAAAAAAATAAAAACAGTAAAAGTTATATTAGGGATTATTAAGTAGATAAATAAGTTAATAAAATAACTCGATGTAATTGATTTTAATTTTATAATTTTCAAAATAAATAAATACGAGTACTTGAATTTGGCGCCAAGTTTTTATTTAATATAAGTTGTATAATGACGTTATAATATGTTAAATTTAGTTAGCGTTATATGTTAAGTTTTAAATGAAAGTTTATTTTCTTTTAACGCATTTAAAATAAAATTTTGTTGTTTTTTTTAATTTTACTTTAATTTATTTTTTATTTCAGTCCAGCAACATATCACGCCATCTGGCGAACAAACTGTGTATCACACAGCGACAATACCGAATATTTTCACCGAAGCGTGTACCATGAAACCTAGCGGAAGAAAAGATGTAAACTGTCAAACAAAAACGTCAAAAACTACAACCAAAGTTAACAATAACCACTCACCATCCATCTATTCATCGCCTTTGCTTTCACCAGCGTATAGCTTCATAGATATAAGAGGAAATCAAGAAAAAGATGACTTGAAAGCTATGTATGATATTCTTACCGCCATTGAAGGAAGGGTTCGCAGAATAAAAAATAATTTACGTACGTAGTACGCATATTATCTAATAGATGGCACTTGTAGGAAGACTGAGATATGCTCACAAAGCGTTTTGCATTTAATTTTTTATTTCCTGTAATTGTGTGATTTTTGTCATTGCGTACTTTATATTATATTATATAAATAATAAAAAAAAACATGTAAAGGGTCAATAAGTAAAAAGTCTTTTGTTTCAATTTGTTTAATTTTTCATCAAGATTATATAAATTACCTGTGCTTTTTAATGTGCTTTAATTCATATAACGAAATACTTCCCTTTGGAAAACCTTTAAATTCATTTCAAGTTAAAGAAAAATATAAAACAATAAAAAAAATAGGAATGTATCCAACCAGTAAAAAACTTAAAGATAGGTATATAAAGAAGGTTAAACAATATTAGACGATTAAACCGTTTTGAAGACATCTTACAAATATATTTACATATAACAAATAGTCAATAACAACAATATAAGCTTTTTTTTATATTACTAATAATATTTTACACAAATTATTCAAAGGTAATACAATATTGTATGTAATTAAGTGTAAAACTTTAATAGTAATATCGTAAGTATTTAAGATATATAAGGTTTTCGATGTAGAACCATATCATTGAAAACTATATTAAGTACAATTTTATTTACAAAGACAAGCGATGTTAAACATTATAATCAATTTAATACAATATTTTGTCATGGTAAATGAGCACGTAGCGTTACTTAAATGCATAATTATACCAAAGTTTTTCCATTATAGACAAAAGTACTAAAACATTCAGACACTCATACCATTAAATATAAAACAAACAAAAAAAAAAATAACAACAAATAAACATTATAAACTGTTTGAATGTTATAACATTTCTTTTTTTTTTTTTCTTTTTTTGTAAATATAGACAATTATGGTTTTTGTTAACATTAAACTAGGTAGCGCACAGCAGGAAATATCCTGCTCAAAATCTGGAGCACACCAACTAGGGAAGTACCTCGAAGTACTTCCCTACGGAAGATCACAGCTAAATAATACTGTTTTGAAGCAGTGTTGTGTTCCTGTGGTGAGTAAGGTGACCAGAGCTCTTGGGGTGATTGGGGATGGGGTCTGCAATGCGTTTGAAATGGTTTCGGTGTTGCAGGTGTCTATAAACTACGGTAATCGCTTACGATTAGATGAGCTGTACGCTTGTTTGCTGACCTACTTGTATAAAAAAAAATACTAAAAATTTGGAATCAAGTGTTACATTATAAATTTGTATTAGTTAAAACTTAAAACTCAGAAAACATTGAATTTAGGCATTAATAAACAAATAATACAATACAATAATTTACGATATATAGGTTACGGCAGTAATAATATAGCCACCCCATCTCTTCCCGTGGGCGTCGTAAGAGACGACTAAGGAATAACACAGTTCCACTACCACCTTGGAACTTAAAAAGCCGACCGATGGCGGAATAACCATCCAACTACTGGCTTTAAAATACACAGCCCGAAGACGGGCAGCAGTCCCCAGCCAGCCAGCCCAGCGTGGTGACTATGGTACAACACACATGAGTTCACGCCATTTTTGGGGCGAACTTAAGGAGACCTATGTCCAGCAGTGGACTGTATTAGGAAGTGAAACGAATAATAAATATATTGTAGTAATATATTGGTATCAATCAATAACATATCTAAAGCGAATTTATTTTTAGCATACATATATTTTTTCAACAAAATAAACATTCCAAATTATGTATAAGTAAGTTAAAATGTTTATTTATTTATTTTTTTATTTTTATTAAAAACATTATCTCGAATATTACAGTAAATTCAATATTATTTATATTAAGTGAATATATATTATAGATGCATTAAATTAAAAATAAACATTATTATAATAATTCCATCAGTCTAGCCGTCATAGCTTACATATTCCCTGTTTTAAGAATTTTCAAAGCTACAGTTAAAATTAAGATTAGAACATTTTTCATTACGTTATATGTAATTTTTTTCATAGCGACATTATGATTTTTGTTGTTGACTTCATAAATCGAAGTTTCTTTACTTTTTTTTGTATAGCTTTGGGGTAGCCATTTTTTTTTTTTGTTACTTTTTTCCATTACGAACAAATTCTAAAATGTTTTTAGGTTTAAAAAAATATAAAACTAAACTTTATAACTTTTTTCACAAGTTCGCGCAGTAAAAAAATTACCAGTAATTAATTCGTCTATAATTTTTTTTTTTTTTTTTTTTTGTAACAAAATGTTCTGATTTAAATTTTAACCCGTAACTTCAACCAGCGCACCCATTACACGAAATAGTATGAATCTAATACAACTAAATACCATTTAGTTAAATATATTACATTTGCTCCATCATTAATCATCATTACAACGAAACACTTCTTTAACTTGACCATTTATTGAACTGCTTAACCTGATGATACAGAGCCTGAAGATCAAATTATTAATAACTTGAAAAAATTATTTAATAGAATTTTCAGAAAGTAGTATTTTGACCTTTATATGCACATTACTTTTATGGGTATAAATAATATCTTTAAAATTGAAAAATAAAGACCACAAAGAAATAATTAAACTAAAAAAAAATGAGATTTTAATCAGGATTTCTTTTAGTCAGTCAATAAAGCCGGTTTTACCATTGACGTATACACTTGTAGAAAATGGGTTTGAACAAATGCTAATATTGTGTCTATTACTTTTAAAAAACTTTAGTGGAGAAATTCAAAGTAAAAATAATTTTTGACTACCCTCGAAATCGATTAGGCAAAAAAATCACAGTCTAAATACATTTTTTGGGCCTTCTGTCTTTTCAGACATATCAGCCCCATTATACCGTGACTCTCACTATCTCTAAAAAATGAAAAAAGAATCATTGATGACGTTTGATCAAACAGATAAACGTGCTACACCGGGTCTATATAAAATATAAACACACATTTAAATAACATATAAACTTACCGAAGTTTCAAACAAGGGACCTCGGAGTAAACACGTGTACTAAGGAATCCCAACCGCAGTCCGCAATCTGATGAGGCCTCAAAGTGTTCCAGTCTAGACCGTAAGTGAACTCCGAGTGGTGTCGAATAGTTTCTAACGGATCACAGCCTCGTTTTAGATCCCATATTCTAGAAAAAATATCACAAAAAATTCGTAAATATAAAAATCTTTAATACTAAAATGTATATATTGAAATAAAATAATAAAATTAAAATAAAAACATAAGTTAACGCTTAAAATTCGTAGCGTTACAGTAAATTCTGGCATACATTCTTATGTAAACATTTTGTAAATAGATATTTTTTTCTAAAACTGCCTGGCTGACTTCTGACGAAATTCTTACGGCCATTTTTTTTCGTAAATAGATTTTGGCGATTCATTTATATATAAAAAATAAAAAATTGGCTATGGGTCACTATTTTGCCAATAGGCTGTTAAATTAACGCCTCACACTTAAGGGTCCCCAGTAGGATTTTCTCCCGTGTTGGGAGTCCGGAAACACACAATACACAAGAACAAACACCCAGACCACGGCAAACATCTCTATGGCCAATACACACGTTTGCCAAGTGCGGGGATCGAACCCGCAACCGCCAGCGCCTTTGACCGTTGCGCCAACGCGTCATCGTAGGCTACAGATAAATTGACGAATTTATTTGTATCTATTTATTATATATATTTATTGGTATAGAGTACGGCTTCAAATCCCACTTATATATATATTATATAAGCTGTGTCTTATATAAAGCGGGATTACATAACGAGAGCGTGCAAGCATTATAATGCTATTATATGTTGCAACAGGGTGTACAAATAAACTGTTTCAGTAAAATTTTTAACAGCTGGCATAGTTTTTAATGTGGCATATTTAATTTTAATGGTGTGGATTTCTTTGTGGTAATTAGTAATTTTGTTTTTTTATTATTATTATTATAATAAACTTATTTAGACAAAGAAAGTCAGTATAGATGAATGAAACAAATACGTGTGATAAATGTTACTTTTATATTATAATACTCTCGTGTAAAAATGGCCGTCTAGCTGGCCAGTACTAATGCGGTATAAATATAAAAAGATATTAAGAAAATCTCCACTGTTCATTTACCAATCATTTCATATTTAAATAACGTAAATTATTTTATTGTGAACTTAAAAACATTTTATAATTGGTTATTTTTTTTTTTCATGTTGTTTCAAGTCAACTCAATTCCGTATATTTTTCCATGACTATCTAATATATTGTACGATCAAAGTTATAAGGAATCAACACAAAAAAACATAAAATTTTATAAAAATATAGTTACCTAGTAGTAAAATCATATGATACAGCGGCTAAAACAGAAGGAGCGTGTGGCGAGAATTGCACTCTTCGGACAGCACATTCACATCCTAAGAAAAAAAATATAAATTATGTATTATATTTCAGCACACATTTTAAATAATAAAAAAATTATATATACCTATATGACCTACATGGAGGTGGGATTTAAAAACGATCTAAGATCTAGATATTACGTATGGTTTTAAATTAAGAAAAAAACATTTTCAAAATATATACAAAAAAATGTAGGTATTTATCGATAAAAAAAAAATCATATTATTTTGACAATAAAAATAAGTCACCATTAACGAGAACTTTAAAAAGAAATAGGTATTACAACATTGTGCAGCGAAAATTTTAGCTATATCTGTTGGATGTTATCTAAAACAAATTAACACAAGCATTAAGTTGCTTACCTTAGGAACAAACGACCGTGTGTGATATTAAAGATATTTATTTCATGTAATTGGCTTGCAATGAAAAACTACATGAAATTTAAAAAAATATATTTTTTAATGGAATTAAAATTAAAAAACAAAAAAACATACCTTTAAGCGTAAACATTGGTGAAGTAAGCCGTCTTAAGTCCCAGCCTCTAACAAGACCGTCAGATCCGGCGGTCGCTAGCGCATGCGTTTCTAACCTACTCCAATCGCACGACAACACCTATTATAAGGAAGATTACCTATTATAAGGGAGATTATCTATTATACCATTCATAAGGGAGAATAGACTTTATATGACGCAAAAAGGTTTATACTTGTGACTTATAAGTAATAAATATTTTTAGAGGGAAAGTAATCCTTATTTAGTTGCTACAAAGTTTATATTTGTAAAGTAAAATAGATATACTTGTACCATTTAAACAGTTGTAAATGTACAATTAAAAGAATTTAAATAATAATAAAAAAAGTTATAAGTAGAGTATAGGTATATGTTTTGTAGGAAAAGTAGATTTTATGGTATAATTGTAAAAAAAAAACACATTCCCTTTTTTTTAAGGAAACAAGAAGGATAAAATAATTTCCTTGCCTTGTGATTTAATCCACTTCAACTTTTTGGCTACGGTTCCGTTAATATAAATTATGACTCATAGCTATATCGTCTTTGGACGACATTTCATAGCCTATAACTTATCTGATTTACTGGCTTTATTAAATTTTTTAAATATTTTACAAACTTGAACTATCGAATCCAAGGCTTAATTCATTCATTCAAACAAACAAAGGGTACATTTATAAATACTATTAGATAAATTAGATAATTTGTTATTACCTCAGCATCATGAGCCTTAATAACAGCAGCCGGTCGACTAGATTCAGTACAAGTCCATAGTTTAAGATGTCCGTCTCCGGAAACTGAAGCAAACGTAGCCGGGGAATGTGGAGAAAATGTTGCAGTGTATACCAGTTGAGAGTGACCCGAAAATGTACTGAGACACACTTCTGACTCGGGGTCCCACTGAAATGGTTTTAATGGAATATTAAAAACATATAATAAAATTTATTCGGATGGTATACAGATATCATGTACAGATACAGGAATAACTATGTGCTAATGAACGAAAAAAACCGACTTCAATTTACATCGACAAGTATGACAACGTTACCTACGTCAAAAAAATAGTCAAAAACGCAGTAAACAGTTATGAGATAACAAAAAAAAAAAACAGTCGGATTGAGGACTTCGTCTTTTTTTTTTATTTATACTTATGTAACAAAATTTACCAGTCGTCTCTACTGAGTATTAGAATCAACTTAATTTCTTTTAAACCAAGCCATTTACCTGGTGATAGTTTATATGCTACTATAAATGAAAATTAATGTCAGTTTGCTGTATGTCAGTAGAAACTTTTTGATACTTCTTTGAGAGGAAATCATTGAAATTATATATTTTTTTATGTTCTCGCAGCCAGCTGACATAACATAATCCACCATGTTATGGTCAGCTTTACTTTTCCTTCAAGATATTAGGTAAACTGTAATTCGACAATTTTGAAAGTGAGGGGAAACGACTAAAAAACTTTTATTTTCTCCATCCATGGAGCAGCCTGCCACTACCCGCCCCACCCACGGAGTTGCGACTGACAGTCGCAAATATTCATAATCCCTAATGCATTTTACGAAGTTTCGCTCGAGAAGATATAATTGAGCGGATTTGTATCTGGCTCCCGGACCATAAGGGGAGGTCTCAAAATGTGACCATCTGTGACAAAGACAAGGGTCGTGAAAGTCGTGTGACGTAATCTATGGATAACACCAAAGTAGACTTTTTTGAATTTCTTATTAATTTGCATGGACATCGCTCGATTTTACTATATACTACTAAGTAGGATTATTTCAGACTAAAGTTCAAGGCAATGTTAATACTATGTTAATCTCATTAGTGTTTTAGATTAACAGCTGAACGTAAATAATCTTTACTACCTGCTTTATATTGTTCTACTGACATTTTAGTAAGTAATGTTAATATTAAATAATCATATTTCAATTGGTAAATAAAATATTTTTTTAATATTAAATAATTATAATCAATATTTTCACATCTACATTTAGTTATATTTGTAAATAAGTCGTATAGTTATTTAATTTTTTTTCTTCTTTGGATTAACACTTCTTGGATTGTTTGTTTGCTATATGAAACTGTCTCATTACCACAGGTTGACGAACTCTCTTTCAGAGATAAGTCCACATTTGCCATAAACCCTACAATTATGTTATGTTTCCGTATGTATTCTTTCAAATGCAATAAAGTGTATGATAAAATCTTCATTGTTAATTTTTCTTTAAAAGTTAAAATAATTAATTAACCGTCCAATTTTTTTTTTTTAATTTACAACCGCTGTGCCCTGTGCTTTCATCAGAGTTAATTTAAGGAAAAAACGTCATCATTCCAGCGTATTGCAGTCCACTGCTGGACATAGGCCTCCACAAGTTCGCGCCAAAAATGCGTGAACTCATGTGTGTTGCCCATAGTCACCACGCTGGGCAGGCGGGTTGGTGACCGCAGGGCTGGCTTTGTCGCACTGAAGACGCTGCTGCCCGTCTTCGGCCTGTGTGTTTCAAAGCCAGCGGTTAGATGGTTATCCCGCCATCGGTCAGCTTCTTAAGTTCCAAGGTGGTGGTGGAACCTTGTTATCCCTTAGTCGCCTCTTACGACACCCACGGGAAGAGAGGGGGTGGCTATATTCTTTGATGCCGTAGCCACACAGCACAAAAAACGTGCTAAAATATTATTTAGCCTGCCTCCCTCGGTAAATAGACTGTCCAAGACAGAGATTTTCAATTCGAACAAGTAGTTTCTGAGATCAGAGTGTTGAACTAAACAAAAAACAAACTCTTTAGCCTTATAATTTCAATGTAGATATTCTCAAGAAACCACTCTGGTGTAATGGTACGTGTGCCGTGTCTGCGGCGCCTAAGGAGCAACGGTCGCGAGTTCGGTTCCAGCTCGGGTTGGATATTTGTGTTTATCCATATATTTATTTCCGATCTAGTTGTTAGTCCAACCCCCATTGGAACAGCATGGTGGATTTAGTTTTGATCCTTCTCCTACATGGGGAAAGAGGCCTATGCCCCCTCTATGCTCTATATTCCTAGCAGCAGAATGTTATAGGCTGAATGCGATTGAGCTAGGCTTTAGATTAAGAACCGTTATTTTGACAAATTTAATAAATTAATAAACGATCTAATTTTGAAGTTAGATAGGCTAGGGTTCTTTTTTTTTTGTAACGAAATTATGCTGATAGCGCTTAGATAATTAGGCAGTTCTTAATCTAAAGCCTTACCTGCGATTGGGTCTAAATATTTATTTGTCTAAACTCACCAATTTAACTGTTGTATCCCAACTAGCACTTAATAAATGTGCTCTTGGCCAATCGACAGAGCATACTTCACTATGATGTGCCCTTAACACCCTCAAAGGGGCAGCACAGCCCCCTCTCCATACTATTACTGCACCATCACCTGCCCCACATGCCGCTACCCCATCAGCCGTTCCTGACCACGTCTATAAATGACTTATATTAATTTTTTTCTATAAAACAGCATTACTTATATATAAGACATATTTGTAGTCATTTGATATCAAAGGACATGAACGACACTAACAACTGAACAGGATAATGCATTCAATGCAATACTCTTCAAAAATAACCTAATACACTCAATTTTTACTATCATTTTTTTTTTTTAATGTCATTAGGTCGGCAAACAAGCATACGGCTCACCTGATGGTAAGCGAATACCGTAGCTTATAGACGCCTGCAACACCAGAGGCATCACAAGCGCGTTGCCGACCCAATCCCCAACCCCCCAGGAGCTCTGGTCACCTTACTCACCAACAGGAACACAATACTGCTTGAAAACAGTATTATTTTGCTGTGATCTTCTGTAAGGTTGAGGTACTACCCCAGTCGGGCTGCTCCATATTTGAGCAGAAAATTCCTGCTGTGCCCTACCTCAGTTAATATATATAATTTGTTTCCTTTTATATCATATACAAGAAAATAATATTGCTTAAATAGAAAAATATTTCAGTAATCATAACATTTCTATTTAAGTAATATCACTTACTTGTCATTAATAAATAAAAATAAATATTCATGCAAAAATGATTAAGTAAAAGGAATCAGTCTTTTTTATTCAACAATATACTTTTATAGAATTTAAATAAATATTCATTTAAAGTATTGCAAAATATTAAATGTGTTAAGTAAAACTATAAATATCAAGTAGTTAAATCGTAAGCCAGCTTAGTGCTTTCGTCAGAATGTTTGTTCACATAACTGCATTACTAAGGCTTCAATATGCCAGTCTCTCATATGAAAAATATACAACATTATGAGATTATACTAAAGATGTACAAGGGGATTGAACTGTAGTCTAGATTTTAAACCTATTAAAATACACGATTATTGACACACCCAGATTATTTTATAACATATAATTAAGAAAATTTACTATTTTCTTCTCTTTTACAAGAATATATATATGTGACCTGCGGTCACCAATCCGCCTGCCCAGCGTGGTGACTTTTTTTTTTTTTTTTTTTTTTATGACACTAGGTCGGCAAACAAGCGTACGGCTCACCTGATGGTAAGCGATTACCGTAGCTTATAGACACCTGCAACACCAGAAGCATCGCAAGCGCGTTGCCGACCCAATCCCCAATCCCCCCAGGAGCTCTGGTCACCTTACTCACCAACAGGAACACAATACTGCTTGAAAACAGTATTATTTTGCTGTGATCTTCTGTAAGGTCGAGGTACTACCCCAGTCGGGCTGCTCCATATTTTGAGCAGGAAATTCCTGCTGTGCCCTACCTCAGTTAAACTGACGTGACTATGGGCAAAACACATGAGTTCACATTATTTTTGGTGTAAACTTGTGGAGGCCTATGTCCAGCAGTGGACTGTATAGGCTGTAATGATGATGATGAATGATGACAAGAATATAAATGAAAATGCAAGTTATTGTGCATATTTCCGGTATAAATTTACTTTTAGATGATATACAACAAGACTTACAGGCCCTAAGTGATAAAAGTAGTTTTGTATGCATTAACATGTAGATGTTAATGCATACAAAACTACTTTTATCACTTAGGGCCTGTGGCACTAGTTGTGAAAAAGGTTTATCCAGCTAAATAAGTTACATTAGACTTTAACAGCAGGACGTAAAATAGGCCATTAATACCTTTATATATCTCAATAAATAAAATATAAATTTTAGATCTACTGGTAGTGAATAAATTATCCTATAAATTAAATGGAATTCGATGATGAAAAAGAATCATACACCAGAAACTTATGTCTGTTGGATATTGTTATGTGTCCAATAGAAAATCCACCTGGTGAAACAGGCCCTTAGAGTATAACTTCATGCAATTTATGTGTTAATTAGATGATTTGAGGTAATGTGACAATTATTAACATCTACTTAAGAACTGTCTCTACCAAACATTGTTACCAGCTGTAGGTTTAATATCAATCTGTTCAACTTTCATATTACAACATATCAAGGCCAAATTTGTGATAACTGATAACACTATGGTTATACATTATTCATGTAAGTAAAACATTGAGAAAAAGGTATTTTAATAGGTTAAGTAGTTTCAATCTTTATTAGTCACAGAGATACCAATATTTAAAAAATACACAGATTAACAGTCTATATATGTGAAATATTTACCACATCAAATAGCCCATCGCTCCAGTCCAATTTTTGCAATTCTACTATTGTTGTGCCTTCTGGAGCTAGTTCCAAGAAGAATAAGGTTCCACCACCCGCCAATCCATAATACTGGCTGGTGGCCACAGCCAATGCATCAGGGCGTGTACGAGAGAACCGCACACTATAGCCATGACGCCCAGGCGTCAAGAAGGTTGGCATTCTGACAGTGTAACTGTAATTAACAAAGTTTAGTATAAATAGTAATATTGGAAAAAACCTGTAAATGGAAGTAAAAAATTATCAAAATTAGTTTTAACATCTCTTTAAATATATCTTAAAAGTAAAGTTGTTGAGTGTTAGTCAACAAATCAACAAGTTTACTTACATTTTAGACATAATTTTAAAAAATTGGCATTTTTATTAGGTACTCATGATTAGAGTAGTACGCTTATGTCTATTATGTAAAGCATGTCGTCATCGGTTAAGATGAATATTTACATTCAAATAAGAACCTATTTATTCTAATCCGAAAATTTAAATTCCTAAATTTAACATTTAACTTACTTACTCTACGTGCACCAATTTACATTATTTTGTACTTTTAACCTAGCCTTTCTTATTGCATGACAATCGTTTAAGATTCTTATAAGACTAAATCACATTGCAATACTATAATAATTCTAAAAATCCCAACAAAACAAGTATATTAAATTCAATTTAACCCCTTAATAACTGTCAAAACATAGCTTGACGTTTCCTTGACCGGATTTAAAAACATCACATAGTCACATAGTGTTGTACATCATAGTATCGATTTTTTACAAGTAACCGTCACACGATTTTAATCCAATTTTCCCTCCTATGAACTAAATCCAATTAGATCTCACTGAAGGAAACCTCACAGAGGAGTATATATATAAGGAGAACCTGGTTTGAATTGTCATTTCTGGTGAGTGCTTCAAACTCACACAATCCTACTATATTCCATATAATTGTTTTTAATCCTTTACGTCTAATTCAATCTTTATTTATAACGCTACTCAAAATCAAGCAAAATGCTTGACTACCTAGCCTTGGCTTTCGTGGTCGCGGTCAAAGTTTTTAAGAAAACCACTCCGAATGGCAAAGTTACGGTTTACCTTGGCAAACGCGACTTCATTGATCATATAGATTATTGCGATCCTGTCGATGGCGTGGTGGTGGTTGACACCGACTACCTGAAAGGACGAAAAGTTTACAGCCAGGTATAAAAAGTGTCGTGTATAAAGTGAAAAGTGAAATTGTGTAAATCGTACAGTGTCGAGAAATTTCTAATCTTTCTTTTTCATTTTAACAGCTCGTTACGACTTACCGCTTCGGTAGGGAGGAAGATGAGGTTATGGGGGTCAAGTTCACCAAGGAGATGGTCATTGGCCAAGAACAAGTTGTACCAATGGTCAACGCTAAAATGGAACTGACACCTGTCCAGGAAAAGCTCCTGAAGAAGCTTGGACCAAATGCCTTTCCTTTCACCTTCACTTTCCCCGAGATGTCTCCTAGCTCGGTAATATTTCTTACCAATAAAATTAAAAAAAATTATTATTGCTTAGTCAATTATACAAATGTTTTACATTAACTACATTGATCAGGTAACTCTCCAACCATCTGACGAGGACCAGGGCAAGCCTATGGGCGTGGACTACTGCGTACGAACCTACGTGGCAGACAACGAAGATGACAAGAGCCACAAGAGGAGCTCCGTCACTCTTGCTATCAAGAAGGTATTGCTTAGACACAAAAAAAAATCTAAAATATTAATACATCTACGAAAAATTACAAAACAATTACTAAAATATTTTTTTAGTTGCAACATGCTCCAGCCTCCCGTGGACGACGCCTACCAAGCTCCCTGGTCAGCAAGGGCTTCACTTTCAGCAACGGCAAAATCAGCCTTGAGGTGACTCTCGACAAGGAAATCTACTACCACGGCGAAAAAGTCGCTGCTAACATTATCGTATCGAACAACTCTAGGAAGTCTGTCCGCAACATTCGCTGCATGGTTGTCCAGCATGTTGAAATTACTATGATCAACTCTCAATTCAGCCGTCACGTTGCATCTTTGGAAAGCCGCGAGGGATGCCCAGTTACTCCTGGTGCTAGTCTTTCGAAGACCTTCTACCTTGTGCCCTTGGCTCGCAGCAACAAGGATGTCCGCGGTTAGCACATCAAAAATTTAGTTAATATCTGATTGAAATATACCATATTATAAAATGAAATGCTTTTAATCTTCAATATTTTTACAGGAATCGCTTTGGATGGCCACCTGAAGGAAGATGATGTCAATCTCGCTAGCTCAACCATGGTTTCTGAGGGCAAATGCCCAGCTGAGGCCATTGGTATTGTGGTCTCTTACTCTGTACGCGTGAAGCTTAACTGCGGAACCCTTGGTGGTGAACTCGTCACCGATGTACCATTCAAGCTGCTTCACCCAGCTGAAGGTACGAAAAGTCATATTTTCAGTATCATTTTTTCTTGTCGTAAGAGCTCTAAATGTTACAAGACTAATTCAACAATTAATAATTCTATATTTTGGTTTTTCTAATCAGGCTCCGTCGAACGTCAACGTTTCAATGCTATGAAGAAGATGCAATCCATTGAGAGACATCGCTATGAGAACTCTATGTATGCCAATGAGGAGGAAGACAATATTGTTTTTGAGGACTTCGCTCGCCTCAGGATGAACGAACCCGAATAAACGATTGGGAGCTTCCTAAAGTCGAACAAAAAAAAAGGAAAAAAAATATAAAAAATACAAAAAAATGTAATCAAGCAAGTTAGACAACATCTAGACCACGGAACTGTGCTCGCTCATTAAAACTCTTCAATTCATTTTCACCTATATAACCTACTAATTTGGAATTTTTAACCTTACCAATATAATTTATTTAATAAAAAAAATTGATGTTACCAAGTTATATGGATAGTGTGAGTTTAATCAATGTGATATAATGAAATACTTATAGCACTTGATATCGATAATAATTGAAAATTTTTCATAAACATTTCATCCTAACCTTACCTTAATTTTACCTTTATAAAATTTAATATATAGCTATCACCAGACAAAGTTTTTTATTTTTCACTGCTTCTAACAATTTATGATAACACACAAAACTTATGATAAGCCAAACACTATTTGGATGTGGCTACATTAACAACTTGTGCATTACTGACTTGACACTAAAATTGTATGCAAAGCATTCTATGATCTCTTTTGCATATCTTTTGTATTCTATTTTAATTCGAAGGGGTCCATCTATCCCCACCCAAAAGACTTGTAGTTTTTTATTGCTCCTTGATTACCCTGAGGTGTACGTGTTGTGTACACACTGACCTGAGCAGGAATTAAATTTGCATTATTATTCAAATTACTATAAATTGTTCTTTGTTTAAATTGAAATTTTCTATTTGATTATCAATAAACAATTAGATATTTTGAGTCATTAAAAGTAACGGTTTCAGTTAAGATTAGACCAGAAAAACATATGAACCGAGTTATTAAAAAAAAGAACAAATAAAATATGAGATAAATGTTTACTCTAATTTAAAATAACTAATAAAATCTATATTAATGGCCTGTTTACTTTAATAGAACATAAAAAACTACAAACAAAGAAGATTGTATGAGTATGCTAGAAAACACCAGAGTAAAATTTTGCGGATATACCTAATTAGAAACAGCTTAAAAAATTGTCATTCCTGAAACGAATATAAATTTTCGGTAATGCTACAAATGACCGAAAATTAACACATTTTTAACTAGAACGAAAGGAAGTTAGAGAATATATTTTAAAAACATAATAAAATGTCAAAAAATAAAATAAGGATTTTGTATATAAATATAAGACAAAAGTCTCTTGAGCTATTCAGCCTAATAGTTTGAAAATGTATAGAAAGTAGTAGTTAGGTACTTTTCATACTAATTATGTATATGAAAACATAAGAGAACTTGTTTTAATATTTTTGTACAAGTAAAAGAAATTTTCTGATTGTGTACTTAAAGTATTTCATATTCAAAAATATTCATTAATTTCTTTGGTGTATTAGCTTCCTACAGAGCAAAGATAGCACAAATGAATTCGCCAATATTACGTAGAATGGAGATTACACGAATGATATTATAGCCATAAATTTGAAATACGAAAGTCGTACCCGAAACCGGCACTATTTTAATCGTCTAAACTTTCAAGTAGCTAACCACATAGCTGTAGATTAAAATATGTCAGTTTATGTACTAACAAATATGTATGTTCGAAATAAATCTTATAAAACAAGACATATACAGGCATATTATATAGAATATCACTATTGTATAGATCTATTGAGTCTTATTCATTAAAGGTTTTTTACAAGTTAAGGGCCTCAAAAACAATATCCTGCATCGTTAAAGGTGGTAAATGTCCCACTGATGTTCAAATTATTCAAAATCTACCAAGGAGAAGAATTTTATCGTAAACTCCTACGCTTATTTATTACAAATTTGTGGTTGTACATGTCTGCAAATTTCTCTCCAAAGTGAATAGGCGCTCCTTAAAATGTGTTTTTTTTTTATGTCACTAGGTCGGCAAACAAGCGTACGGCTCACCTGATGGTAAGCGACTACCGCAGCCTATAGACACCTGCAACACCAGAAGCATCGCAAGCGCGTTACCGACCCAATCCCCAAACCCCCGAGGAGCTCTGGTCACCTTACTCACCAACAGGAACACAATACTGCTTGAAAACAGTATTATTTTGCTGTGATCTTCTGTAAGGTCGAGGTACTACCCCAGTCGGGCTGCTCCATATTTTGAGCAGGAAATTCCTGCTGTGCCCTACCTCAGTTTAAGATAAGTTGAGAACTAAATTAGTACTGCGAAACCCAGTTAGTAGGTAATTCCCTCTCTCGATCTCGACAGATCTCGTAGACTCTCATAACTCGGTATGAGAATTTGGTCTGCATCTGTCCATTTTTTATGAGATTTTTTTCCATAGGGTTAGTGCAAATCTAAATTTGTACCATTTGCTATCAATTTCTTTTGTCCTCCTTATAAAATGGGATTTAGATATGCATCTAAATTTAAACAGTCTTCAAAATGTTAACGTTAATTTCAGCTCAAGCAATCTAAGTCTATATCGTCTAACTATAAAATATCTGTGCTTTAAAAATAATAGCTCAAAAATTTTGCGTACTACTAGCAGTTAAATATTCATAATGTGCAACTACCTACTACTATGTCTACGAGGAACTTTTGAAGTTAGATATATTTTCAATGAAAAAAGAAATATTTTCATAATTAACTCACATTTGGTATTCATTATATTCAAGGTTTTAATATATTATACTAGCATCCCACCTTGGCTTCGCACCGGTATTTAACAAAAATTTCAATGTTTTTTCCCTAATTTCATTTGAAAATATAATATAGCGTACATCAAGCCCGAATAGTGTAGACACCAACAAAGAAAAAATTTTCAAATCGGTTCAGTAGTTTCGGAGCCTATTCAATGCAAACAAACAATTAAATCTTTCCTCTTTATAATATTAGTACAGATATATTTATATTTATAATATATATATAACTTAAAATTAATAAAATTGTGTGTCATGCATTGAAGCTGCATGGGGCTTGATGCTTTTTTCACTTCCCTCATCAGAGAAGAAACCTTGCCCAATTAATATGGTATCGGAGTTTTATTATTGTAGGTACAATGAAGTACACGTAAATTAGAGATTTATTTTAGATAAAGAGTTTACTATACTAGAGCCAAAACGTATCTCAGCACACTACAAATGTATTTTAAATCTTAATTTATTAAAAAAAAAAATGCAGAACAATAATTCTAAGACATTCTCATGCTCGAACTGGTCAAACTAGTTATGGACAAAAGAATTGGACAAGGAAGACCTATATGTCCTTATATTGTTATTATTAAAGGGTTCGTCCAAAAACCTGTTCGACAACTTCCCTGTGGGAAAGGACATTAAATGACCCTTTATTTGCATGTGCAATGTACAACGCTTTGTCTGACACACGGTATCCGCTAACCAAATCTCACTGTGATAAAATACGAAATATTTTTTATTTTAAAATTATGTAGATTATGTATACGTATATTAGATACTTAATTTGATCACGATACTAAAAGCAATATTACTAATAGGTACTAATAATAATTAAATGTTATACTAGTAAGATATTTCCTAAGTAACACAATTTTTTTTTAAATAATAAATCAATAAATATCTAAACATTATACACACGGGCGTCTGTTCCTAAAGTAAGCAACTTAATGCTTGTGTTATAGGTAACAGCAACATAATTATATAATTGATTGTTTTTAAAAATAAACATCATATTCATTTCATTATTTTTTTAAAGATTCGTTAATTTTTTCTGAACATCTTTTGCACTGAAATTAAAATGTTTCGTGTACATTACTTGGAAACTTTCATTCCGTCTGTATATCACATACATAAATCAAACAAAGCACCCTCAAACGGACAAGTGTAACCCAAACAGGACACCTTCGGCTATTCTATATAAAGCAACTTGCAAATAGTTAATGATAAATTTTTGATAATTACAAAATAGACCTTATTGACTTGAAATAGAGTTTAAATAAATAGTAATAGAATAAGGAAGTAGGTAATAGTGGACAAGATTCCCACGTCTTGAACTGGTCAGACTGGTTTGTTAGAAAGTGCAAGGGTGGACAGGGATATCCTTTGACCGTCTATGGGGTTCATGATAACGGTCGTTCGTAAAGGATTACTCGCACATTTCGCAATGTGGGAAATTTTGCAGTTATTTAATAATAGTTTATTTATAGAATACATAATACAGATGTTGTAAATTTTTTTTTAGCATTTTTATCGAGAGCCAGTTTAAGGAACTCTAATACGCGTCGTTTATTGAAACAATTTTTTTTTTCTATCAGGAACCTCATATAACATTCCATAACAGTATAACATTCATTTTTGCTATACAGTAATTATTATTTTTATTTTATATGATATAGGCCAATTCTGCCAATTATGTAAGTTGACTTTGCTTTCTGTGCCGCGGGTTGCGGGTTCGATTCCCGCCTGAGTCTGGGTGTAATATTTGTATTTATATATTTATATATGTATTATATCTATGTATATTTATCAAAAAAAAAATAGTTATACTAGTCGGCTTGTTACCTGTAACACAAGCATTAAGTTGCTTACCATAGGAACAGACGACCGTGTGTGTATGTTATAAGATATTTATTTATTATTTAAGTAGAAATTGTTAGTTACAATAATTAAAAATTATTTAACAATAAATGAAACAATTTGACAGAATTCGAAACAAACGATTAAGTTAAACAACAAATTATTAATAAATTAAAAAAAATCGCCTATCTGTTTGGATGACTGCTTAGAGCTATAAAAAAGTAGGTAAGTAGACTTTGCAATCAGGGTATTCATAATAAACGTCAAAAAGCTTTCAACCGTCACTGATTCCACTACGACTCGTGATTCGTGATTCTATTCATCTTTATTAAAATATTTGAAAGATTGTAAAAATATTTATAATTGTAAGGAGGTGATGAAACATTATCAAAATATTTAACAATTGAATTGAAATTCACCGCATGATCTTCCTTGCTCTAATTTTTTGTCCAACATGGCGCGTGCTTCCATTTAAATTTGAAAGGTCGCCTCTCAGGGAGATACACTGGGTCCCTATTGTACATGGTCCAGAGCGATAAAAAACATTATAATAATATTAAATCGCTCTATTGAACATACATTGAAGTCGTTTGATAAAGAGAAAAGGTTTTTTATAATTTATCACTTTGTATAAAAACTATTCGTATGTAACAAAATATTATGTTAAATTTCAAGTTCTTGAAATTGATACTATTTTGTATTAATTTAAACAAAAATTTCTAATAATTTTAAGAATAATATAAAGAATTATTGCAAAAAATATTAAACATGATAATATTAGATATAAAATTATTTCAAGGATTTGTGCCCGTGTGAAACTTTATTTACGAGTCTTTAATTCAAAAGAAAATCTGATAAAGAGTTAGATGCATCTCTAGATAACATCTTACCCACATGTAACGGTAAGTAACTATTATTAACAAAATGACCGTTACAAACGAAGCAAGGATTAAACATGGAACGGTATTGTTTTTATTGTATTCAATTTATTTGGAAACTTTATTATTCGAGATCTTATATTATTCGTTTTTAAATAATAAATATTAAGAAATAAATGTGGAATGAATAATATTTTAAATCACCTTAATACTGTTGACTTTTTAGTGGAATAATAAAATGCTCATAAAAATAAATCCACAAAAATTTCACGTTGAGCAATCTTCGTCTTAATAATTACTATTTACGACCTACTTCAAATTTGTGTAATGATTTTGTCTTCAAAAAAAATCAGTAAAGATTTTTTATTTACGAAATACCTAGTGCATACTAGGTTAATCGTGGAACGTATTTACAATTTAGAACAATTCGATTTTTTTTTTGTCTAATTTACTTAATTATTTTTAAAAGAATTAAGATCGACGAACTCTCAAGTACGCTTTGGCATATTTGTTTTACAATTAGATGTAATAGTGACGGTATTGTACGGTGAATTACAATTTCGCAATGATTTCATATAGTAGACTAAGAATAATAATTAATAAGCTTAGGCATCAGAAAGTCTTTGTAAGGCATACCAGTGTGCTTCATAATTAACAGTTAGGTTTTATGTTATAAAGCTTTATATTATAAAAGGTTTTATAGCTCTAATATAATTAGAGTACGGTTAAGAAATAGAATTAATAATAGGTATGTTTCATATTTTAAATATTGTTATTTGAGGAGAAAAATAAAAAGAAAATTAAGTAAAACTTTTATTAAATAAATAATATAAAAAAATCTTATTATTCTAAGCTTGGTGATGTTTAATCTAATTTAACTGTAGTCAATATTTTGATGTATTGGTTGCAATACATAAGCTTGTCCCGTTGTCCTATCAAAGATATAGCCCGTAGATTGGTCTAAAAATAGTCTAGGTACTGAAGCCGATGGTAAAGGTTCGTGTTGAACCTTTTGTCTTACTCCTGCACCTCCTTCATAAGAAACAAAGCGTTTTGGTTCCGCGTTATCATAAGACTCTAAAGGTTTAGGTTGTTGCGGTTTATAATTTTCTTCTTCATCATCTTGTTCTTTTCGATTAACAATCAAAACAATATCATTCTTCTCTTTCGTTTCTGAAACTTCTGCTTCGTGAGGCTTACGAACACGCCCTTTTGCCTTAACCCGTAATGGTCTAGCTGTTACATATTCTTCGCTACTTTCTTCACTGGTTTTATCGTCATCTTTATTGTTTCTTTGTTTATATTCGTTGGTCAGTTGTTCTTTTTCATTACTATTTCTGTCATTTTTTTGCACTTTTGATTTAACCCTTGTATTTGCTCTCTTAGCTCTTCCGTTTTCATCATAGTGACTTATATCATCGGGGTTATATTCATCAATTTCATATGCTTGTAATTTTTCATTTGATTCATCGTTAGAAGTAGGGTCTTCGTGATAAGAACCGTCATCGGAGCTAGTGTTGTAGTCGTCATCACCGTTGTCATCCGTGTGACCCGCATGGTTCAAATCCCAATAATGCTCGCCATATCCACCCTTTTTATCTCCCCATCTTACCTGTTTTAAATGACAGTATTCAAAATTACCAAATATTCTTTAATTTTATTGGTTTTGTTATTAATGTTAATAAAAGAAACATTATTTTCTTTCCATATAAATGAAATGCATAATAAAGATAAATTTAAAATAAACATGCGTTAATATTATATTTATACTTAGTTCCAAGTAAAGTCATAGCTCGTGAATAATCCACCAAAATTAAGTCGTGTGTCCTTTCAAGTCACAAATAAAGGTTACCAAATTTATGCTAAGTTTGTTAAAAGAATTAACGTTATTAATTATATAAAAAAGCAGAAATTATTCTAGCGGAAAGTTAATAAAAAAAGGGTCTATCTACATACATCATATAGATCGATAGCTTAGTCGGTTGTAAAAAATATATTTGATAAACCAAAAATATATTTAACAGGTACTGTCACTGTTTCTAAGGTAAGAAACTTTATGAACGTATTTTAGAAATTTTGCGATTGCTTCACTCATGCTACATATTCGACCAAAAGCTCTGGAGCTGAAAGTAGGTTCACTGCCAACTCTGCCTATGTATTTACGATTGCTCATCATACATCATCCTTATTGCACTTTAAAAAACCTAATTATAAATCATTTTTACAAAGGATGTTGGCAAGGGCGAACTTATCTCTATAATATCTCTACCAGTCTACCCATGGTGGTGAGAAATATTGTTACGTTCACCGCAAGAGTGATAAAATGAAAATAAAGCCATAAACTTATTTTGTAACACACATTCAAAATTAGTGATATAAAATACATATATACTTAACTACATGCACAGTATACATCATGTGTTTGTGTCAACGATATTTAAGAACAATTAAAATACCAATTAATCTATCGATCTATAGTTTGAGGTCTGCGAGAACTGAAAACAGAAAAAAGCAGAAGCAGCGTACTTTAGCAGAAAACAGTCCTTTAGACGGTCTGTATCTCTCATGTCTTTCTACGAAGTGACGTTCACTCCCCAACCGATGTCCCTGATCGAAGTCTTCCGAAGTAGGCAAATGCCTATATCTTCATTCAGTCAAGCGAAGCCAAGCAGGACAGAGAAAGAAACATAGAAAAGTTAGGTAACAAAGCGAGATAGTTATAAAACTCTTGATACTTTTCCCATATCCCTGTGATTCTTAAAGTCTTTCTTCTCATAACGCTGCTCCCAATTGTTCGGGTCCTCACAGACATGACCAAACTCAATATTGTAGGGACTCAACTGTACTGAGAAAAAATCCCTATAAAGCAAATTTTAACTCTTCACTTCGAGCTTGTAAAATGTGTACCTTGATTTAAACGAAATCCATTATATTTCATCAAGATTCAAGTTCGTAAAAAATTTTAAACGTAAATTTAAGACATCTTAATTTAACGTTCAACATTTTTTACCAGGTTACATTACTTTGGTAATGGTTACGTTACTTTTCAATAGAATGAAATTGACAGTCACATTTCATTTCACTTCTACAATTTCATTTCAATTAACAAATCTGATAAAGTCGTATATTTAAATATTTACTTATTATGTTTAGAATTTTCTCGTATATTTTTAATGAATTTTCCTCAGCTGATTTTATCAATTATAATGGTATGTTTATTTACATATTTAAAATTCTGCTTTCAACTTGCATATGTAATGATTCGATTTGTTAGAATAAAAAACTATCACCATAAAGTGCTCACATTTTTTTAAAATTACATATTAAATTATTATTATTTCTTTCAATACTTGTATGATAAAATAGGAAACAATAGTACCTTTCTAACTATAAAAATAATTATAAATACAAATGTATCAAATATAAACGAAAAATCTTACTGAAAGAACTTTGCTTGAGCCTCTATTGTGGACGGTGCATTTTGAGGGGCAGGAACAGACGCACCATTAACTGGGTACGAAGTTGATCCGAAACTCATAACCAGAAAGCACGATATCCATTTCTGGAACAATGCCATATCAATTCGCAGATTAACACTTGTCAAAAAATATTCATCACAGTTTTATTTCAATATAAGTATATTTATATATTCGATATGCACAAAAATATTTCAAATAGTGTGATATTTGTCTACCGAAGTCACTAACTTTCCCTTGTATCACTTTACAAGATATTTCGAACACAATACATTTGTAAAAAAAAAAATGGAGTACCGTAGAGTAAAAGAGACGTTGAAACATCTTGAGGTTTTGGTGGCAGGTGAGCTTGAATGCTGACCGTTAGATTATTTATAGAGACAGTCGCTATCGATACTGTGTATGACTCCACTTTTTTCAACAAAACAATTGTTTTCATTCTTTTATTTTCATTTTAAACGACTAATTGAACAGTTTTAATTAATAACTATTATTCTTTATTTATAATAAAAAAAACTGTTGCTTACTTTATGGAAACATCTTTTTCGTGCCCGTAAAATAATAATTGTATCAAAGAAGACGCTAACGTGTGATACCAAATATAATTATGAAATTGCCCTACCTCTGCTATTATTTAGCTGGCATTTAATTGCTTTTATTAAAGCCTAACTTTGATCGCTTCAGCCTGTAAGATCCCACTACTGGGCATAGGCCTCTTTCCCCATGTAGGAGTAGGATCAGAGCTTATATTCACCACGCTGCTCCAATGCGGGTTGGCGGATATATTCCCTACTATGAGTAACGATCGCTATCAGGTGTACATGATAACAACCCGGGACCAACGGCTTAACGTGCTCTCCGAGGCACGGTGGGGAGACCCACAAAGACTGCACAAAAACCCAGACCACGGCAAACACCTGTATGGCCAATACAAATGTTTGTCATGTGCGGGGATCGAACCCGCAACCGCCAGCGCAACAGGTACAATCGATGGCTTAATCATGATATATGATGACAGATTTGATCAGATTAAATTGATAGATAATGCGTTCTTTTTTTAACCGACTTCAAAAAAGGAGGAGGTTACTCAATTCGACCGTATATATATACGTTTGTTAATTTGTTTCGTCTACTTACGTTGTATTACATGTCATTGTAATTGAAGTAGGTTTTTTTTCATTTGCGAGCAAAAAAAATATTGTAATAACACGAAAATACATAAAATAAAATACACTTATGAGAGTACACACTGTAATAGAGTATCTACTTCTCCATAAACGATTGTCCTATTGTTCAATTTCATTTCATATTCCTGGATCTCTTAAAAAAAGTCACGAAACCATTATCTTTGTGTGTTATAGCATTATCAGTTATATAGTACCTTTTTTTTCATTGTTTGTTTTTTTTCATGGTTTCTGGCTATTGATTAACAATAAAGTAAAACCGCTTAACGCCTTTAAGATTTCCAATTAAAAATAGTGTTTAATAACAACAATTTTTATATAACCACTTCCGCCGCTGTAATTGCAAATAAGAACAATAGAACAGCTCCTGTTTTCGAAAGCCATTAGAAACAATGAAACCGATGATAGGCTGTTTGCATCTGAATAATTACGTAAAACTAGTTTTTCTTTCATTTAAAACTAGTGTCACGCTTCGCTTTAAATAAAGTATTATTATTTCATTTCATTAAAGTTAATAATATACTTACTAACAAAAAGCTATTATTGAGTGCAAAATATAGAATTTAACCAATTGGTACAGATTATTTCATACAGAGATCTCAATTTTCTGTATATGCTGACTTATTTACTACTGGTCAATCTTTGGTTGAGGAAGACGACGTAAACGTTTTTATGACATTTTTATTTATTTTTAATTTTTTATTTATTTATTTATTTAGGTGAAGTGTTTATTTATTATTTATGACATCCTGATGGTAAGTGGTTATCGTAGATAGACCTGCCAGGAATATCGAAAGCGCGTTGCCGACGCCCTTTAAAAATACTTTCATCCCTGTCTTAAAGGACCCCATACTATCGTCCCCTATTCGTTGATATTGGTATATTCTTTTAAATCCTTTTATGTAGATACATTGTCGATTAAAGTTATAATAAACAAGTATCAAGCCAACGAAACATACAAATGTTTTTTATTCGGATAGCTCACAGCTTATCTATACATATACATAAATAAAATTTAAGTATTTGTATGTGATTAACTGATGTGTGTTGCCCATAGTCACCACACTAGGCAGGTTGGTGACCGCAGGGCTGGCTTTGTCGCTTGTCGCTGCTGCCCGTCTTCAGCCTGTGTATTTCAAAGCCAACAGTTGGATGGCTATCCCTCCATCGGTCGGCTTTATAAGTTCCACGGTGGTAGTGGAACTGTGTTATCCCTTAGTCGCCTCTTACGACATCCACGGGAAGACAGGGAGTGACTATATTCTTTATTGCCGTAGCCACACGACCGTAGCCTTTAGACGTCTGCAACACCAGTAATAAATATAATTAATAATATATAAATATAATTAGTAATAGAATAATTAATAATTTATACATCTATACAAAGAAATTAAATTGGAGTGTCTGTTTATAATATTAAAATAACCGCTTTTTACTAACTGCATATAGATGTATACGCATTACACTATTACCGTCCGTCTATCTGCCTGTTTGTTCCGGCTAATCTCTGAAATTGCTGGGCCGATATTGACGAGACTTTCACTGGTATATATCTGATGTAAGAAGTAACTTAGGCTACATTATTTAAGAAATTTATTTATTTCATAACTCTGCGAATTGAACAATAACTTTATTGTTAAATTCCACGCGGACGAAGTCGCGGGCAAAGCTAGTAAGAAATATAATAAAAAAGAAAATGTTCTGTTCCAGTACATTGAGTATTTTATTTACATTTTGTTATTTCTCTTAATAATGATCCTATCTTAATATATATAAATCTCGTGTCACAATGTTTGTCCTCAATGGACTCCTAAGCCACTTAACCGATTATAATAAAATTCGCACACCATGTGCAGTTCGATCCAACTTAAAAGATAGGCTATATTTTATTTTGATATATTATGTTATTATTATATTTCAGGAAAAAATAAGGTGATACGAAGTTCGCCAGGTCAGCTAGTTATTTTATAGTTTATAACTAGAGAAACTCAAGAAATATGCTGATTGTTAAAATAACTGAAAAAGAATATTTTAAGCGAATAATTAAGAATTGAAAACACCGATCGCCTATGTAACAAGATATTGAAAAATACCAATTTATTGCTTTTGTCTTTTGAAAAGTATGTCATAATTTTAAGAGTCAGGGACGTGCTGTAATTACATTCAAATCTATAAATTTAATTACATTAAGCAATAATCAACAAACAAAAGCTATATAACATAATCTGGCGTTTTTAAATTTTAACCTTAGCTTATAGATGAACGGTGTTTTGATTTTTACATTACGTTAGAATGCTCTGTTAGTTACGTTCATGAGAATACGTTTACTATTTGCATATTAAGCTTTAGAATGTAGGAACTCAATAATGGAGACCTACGGTTTTAAACAAAAATAATTTTGTCAGCATAATGGGCACCGCTCAAACACTCTGGTTTAGTGATGCGAGTAGTCGTCTAAAACAATTAATTTTTTAATTATCTCTGAGCGACCACTAGTTTTAATGATTAATTATAGTCCTGCAATATAGAATAGACACAGATAATAAACGTTAAAATCGTTCGCTTGACTTTTTCGGAGTGGTACTGTTAACTAAATAACATTGTAATTTCATATATTCTATTGATATTTGCCTGTTTCAATTAAGCTTATTTATATGTATCGAGTTACTTAATATTTAATTTACTATAGTATAGATCTAGAACGCTTGTCTTAAGGGCTTACTTCAATTAATTAATTTGAACACCGCGTTCTAGTTTACCTTCATGGATTATTCTTCAACGTAGAGAAAGAGGCCTATGCCCAGCAGTGAGATGTCACAGGCCTTATTGTATAATATTGTATCGTTCTAGTTTACCACGGTTTGACTGGTCAAGGGACGTGGTTAAGCTAAGTGACAGCGATGAGTCACTATTTTTTAAAGCGGAATAGACGATAGCAACATTTTCGTTCCAAGTTTGAAGGATCAGTTACACAAATAAATAAAGAAATAGGTAAACAGAGTCGCAAAAGAGTTCTTTCTCCTAAAAATACGGTTTTTCTGAATTCAATTATTACGATGATAAAAAAATTTCAATTATTAGAAAATAGTCGCGATGTTAGAAAGTTATTTGTCAATTTTTGGCCCTTTTTTTAGGCGTGACATCCATTTTGAAGAGAGATTTACTAACAAAATTAATCTTACTTAGCTCAACTTTTAAAATTAATATCTCGAAGAAAATCTACAATGATTTTTGAAATGAAAACATAAGTTTGTACGGCTATGGAGGTCAAAGTCAGAATGATGAAATAGAGACTATTGTTATAAAAACTTGTTGTATTCGTAGTGTAACTGTTTATCGCTTTTTTGGTTGTTTTACTTTTCCAATCTTGTTCAATACAATGTTTTTTTTTCATTCCAACTTCAAACGTAGCAAAGACCGGATTTATTAAATTTCACTAATATGTAATCTTACATCAATTTATTTACTTCAAAGATGAATTTTTGTTTCAAATTGCATTGATTTTAATCTATTTCATCGAAATAATTGTGTTTGCTCGCAAACGAAAAAAAAAACCGACTTCAATTACATCGACGAGTAATACAACGTAGATCGACGAAAAAATAGTCAAGTAACTACGCGTTATCAAAGATTACTCCAAAAGTAGTTATCAGATCTCGATAAAATTTAAATGTGACCACATGATAAACATCCGCTTTTCATAAAATTAAAAATTATCAAAATCGGTATACCCAGTTAAAAGTTATTGCGGATTTTCGAGAGTTTCCCTCGATTTCTCTGGGATCCCATCATCAGATCCTGGTTTCCTTATCATGGTACCAAACTAGGGATATCCCCTTTCCAACAAAAAAAGAATTATCAAAATCGGTACATCCAGTAGAAAGTTATGCGGTATAATACAACGTAGGTCGACGAAAAAAGCGTCAAGTAAAAACGCATTATTAGATATAACTCGAAAAGTAGTTGTTAGATCTCAAATAAATTTAAATGGGACCAATTGGCACACACCACCTTTCGATTAAAACAAAATTTGTCGAAATCGGTCTACCCGGTCAAAAGTTCTGATGTAACATACATAAAAAAAAAAAAAAAATACAGTCGAATTGAGAACCTCCTCCTTTTTTGGAAGTCGGTTAAAAATGTTACTAAAATGTAATTACTCCGAATAGTCGGTCAGATTCAAATAATGTCCTTTCTCCAATAAATGACATGAACTCAATAATTCCGTAACGTATTACGATTAATGTGTTTCGTAAATTAAGTAATACAACTTGTGTTTGCAATTTTGTTTGCTTAATAAGTAAATATGGTTACTTACAAATATTGGGAAGGATTCTAATACAAAAGTCTGAAATACGAAAATGAGTTTGATACAAATGAGTGATATATAACTTGAAAAGGTCGCAAAAAGGATGTTGCTATAGACAGTTCAACTCACTCTCATGCGCGCCATTGTATGTGTGCGTTCAGCTTGTAGAGACACAACGAATGTGTGTACGTGACAAGTGGTACCTCAAATACACTTAATAACTGCACTTTGTTTCAGAAAATAAAAAGTTAACTTAATTTGATATTGTTTCATTTAATTTAATTTATTCATTTGTCTTACTAATAAAATACATATTAAACTAATTCTAAAATTTTAACAACAACATTTAACAAAAATAAAATTAAACCTATATTTACAAATTAACCAGAGATAAATAACTTTAAAACTAACTACAGCAACAGAAAATTTCGCCAACCATTTATTTATAGAGAAATAAAGACATTTTTGAAAGCACTAGACATTGATAAAGCACTAGAGATTGTATCTGCAAAAAAGCACAAAAACATTATGTGTAAAATTCTTACATGCTAGAAGTGTAACTTCTGAAAAGTAGCCTACGAATGATTTCATTTACCGAGAATAGAAAATACTATATACCCAATATATTCTGACTCATATTCTCTCCGACTTAATATATTATGTGATTATTTCTGTATATTGATGCGTTATCGTTTGATTGTGATAGATTATGTTTCTAATCATAATCTATCACAATTTTACAGAAGTTTCACTTCAAAAATACATGTTACTCAGATGACCACTGTGACACCCATAAAAGTTGCATACCTACAAGGGCACGCACACATATAATCGCGCCCACAACTGAGTTGAACTATATATACACTTCTACACAAAAATCTTAACCAGTCTTATATAAACTGAATATAATGAAAAATCAAAATGTCTAGTGTAGAATTATTTACTTAGCAGCTAAAGTGTGATTCGGTTCAAGATTATGTTAATGATAAAAAAAGCTGTATTTCATATAATATAATTATCTTTTTTTTTTCTAAAGTAATTGCGGAATATCTTGCAGGATCTACGTTTCGAATCGGTGATAGTGTTCACTTTTAATGCAGTTCATTTAAATAATAAAGCAAATGTAATTTTAAATTGCAAAGTATTTTTTAATTTCATTTATTGTTATGAAGGTACTTTGTAAAATATATCTTATATTTTACAGGTAAAATATTCCATAAATATTTCATCTGCAGTATTACATTTTTATTACACCGATACACATACATACACTGTCCGAGTTATAACGAGTTTTATCTTTTATTACACAATTGACTTCTGACTTACTTTAACTTTTATAAATATTTTATTAATAAGTTCAAACTGCCAAGTAGTTTTAACGACACATTTCTCGCATGACATACATATTTTTATTTCCTGACTTCTTTTACTCATTTGCACTTAATTTCTTTTATGTATTTCATGTATCATCAAACTATATTATTACTACCTACATATTATTAGAAGAACCGCTCTGGCGGTCACCGGCGGTTTGCGTTTTCGATTCCCGCTTGGGATGGATATTTGTATTTCCAAATATTTCTTTCTGGTTTAGATATCTGCCCTTGTGAGTCTCCCCACCGTGTCTCGGAGAAAACGTTTAAGCTCTCGGTCCCGATTGTTATCACAAATACCTTATAGCAATCGCTACTCATAGTAGAGTTATCTCCGCTAAGCCGCAGTGGAGCCGTGTGTTGGATTGGTAGTTTCAATCCTTCTCCTACATGGAGAAAGAGACCTATGCCCAGTAGTGGGATATTAGAAGCTGAATCGTAATACAACATATTTATTAAAAGTTCTAAAAAAAAAACGACTAGCTTATTGTGTTTCACAAATAAATGTAAGCCCCATAAACAAATTCCTTACAAATATATAATGCAGGAAAGTTTGTCTTATCGTAGCTGCTAAAGGCCCCGAGGACACAGATTAGAGGTGATCCCTGAGGGTCTGTTTCATTGTTAGATGGGCCTCATCAGCGGGAAGTAAAACATTTCTTTAGGGCTAACTTTACCTCAAGTAATAATTTTTATATGTTGTGAATGGAAATGTGTCAGATAATGTGAAATTCGATAGTTGAATAAAAACTAATATCATCGACTTTCTCTATCTGTTAGATATCGTTATACGTGAGATAATTTTATCAGCAATCGGCAACTATTTGTTTGTAAAGCTTTGTCAAACTAGACGAGAATAGGACCAAATTTTCCTATACAAGCACAGCTTGGTAAACGAAAATGACCTAATAGTATAATTATTTATTATGCCATAAAATTAATTATACAAAGTAACAATTAATTGTTATAAAATGTTATATAACATTTATAATACCGGATTAAGTCCGTTACGTTTGAACACTTCAATCTATTTGCTCATTTCCGAATAAAAACTGATCAAAATCTAATAAGATGTAAATGACAATTTATTTTAATAGGTCTCTTGGAGCGGATCGTCACGCATCGAAGCGTATCGATAGAAAGTGCAATTCGTTTTCTTTCTCGTTTAAAAGAGGTTGTTTGATACCTCGGTCAGCATTGCCATTTTGAATGCAGGTGATATGGATTGCTACATTTTGGTGAGTGTTTTTCTTTTATGTAATGATTTCGTAAAACTTAAAACCGGTTTCAAACTAGGACCCTACGTGGGAATCCAGTAAGTACGTAGTTCATTGAGAGACGTTAAAAATATAGTGAATAATATAAAGTGTTTTCTTAACAGAAAATATTATTTTGTACTAAAAAGTATATATATAAATAAAGTATATTTTTATTAATATTACATAGGTTAATATTTATTGATTCAGATATTAAATTTCAACATCACAAAATCATGTTTTTTATTTAAATTTATTTCAATTCTCCAACTCGTTTTCTGAATGAATAATCTTAATAGCATATTTTATCTATGTAATGAGTTGCGGTGTGAGTTATTGCGAATAACCGAAAAAAATAATTATTTTATTAACATAACTTATTAATAGAAAATAATAAACATGTGTTCATTCATCTGACTCTACCTAGTTCTGAAGGCAACTTCCGTGGTGTATTATTGTTACGTACATATACTACAATTTTTGTGGTATATCGTAAGTTTATAAAAATATATGAAATGTTTATTATTAATAAAATTGGTAAAAATATATGAGCATGCCTATTACTTTTATAGCTGTCGTGTGTCAAAATAAAATCTATCATAAATGAATAGCAATTATAACAAAACTGATTCCTATAAGAAATCCAATCAATAAAGAAACAATCAATAAGACTTCCTATAATTTTTTACCAAAGTTACAACAAAGGTCTTTAAATAAATTCTGACACAGATCTATAAAAAATATATATTTATTACACGTGTAATAATAATAATAAATAATAATAAATAATAATATTGCAGCCAATAAACCTGATATAGTCCTAGTAGACCGATCAGCGCGCCGAGCAATTATTGTTGACATTACAGTTCCACATGACGATAATCCCGTAAAGGCCGAAAAAGAAAAATTAAGTAAATATTTAGACCTTGCCCACGAGATTACCGGCATGTGGAATGTAGACTCAACAATAATTGTTCCTATTGTTGTATCGGTTAATGGTCTATTAGCGAAGAGTTTCGACCAACACCTTAAGAAACTCTCACTTGACTGTTGGATCAAGGGTGAGATTCTAAAGGCAGTGTTGCTTGAAACGGCCCGCATCGTGAGGAGGTTCCTCAGCCTGGAACCTTAACTACCGGTGGCCTGGGCCTCAACCTGCCATCAGAGGACTACTATTTTTATATTTTTAAATATTTTTATTTGTCTTTTTTATAAATATATTTAAAAATGTAATCAAAAGAAAATATATTGAATAAAAGAAATAATAAATAATAATTTTTATTATTATTATTTTATTATTTTGATTTTAAATCTTACTTGCGTGAATAATTATTATTCTTTTATTATTTTGATTTTAGATCTTACTGGCGTGTATGATGGTCACCACATTAGCGTGGTCAACTCCCTTCTACCCAGTTCAAAGGGCGCCTCTCCCTCCAGGACTACGTGTCACTAGGTTCGCACCTGTACCACATAGGCATATTATACCGCCACGTATGTATTATTTGTATTCTAACTCTTCATTTGTATGTTTTTGCTACTTAATATTTATGTATTTATACGTATACTTCATGCAATTGCTTAACATTTGTTTGAGCGTGCTTATCTCAAAATTTGATGTCAATATAAGAGACTTAAGTCTATAAAACATCAAGCTATGCCACATAAGATATAGGTATAACTATCGAATTATCACAAGGAGAGATTGTAATGTTAAATCACATGTATTTATTTTTCGTTGTGTGCGCAATTTCTAAGCCAAAACCAAACAACAAACACTTGGCAACGCTGATGATGTCCGTCTAGAAATTTGAATCACGATTAATTATGCAAAATTTAATATAATTATACCTAAACATCGTAAAATAATATTCCAATTATTTTGCACATTTAAAATACGTGATTTTTGAGTATGGGGGGGGAGGGTTATTCTAAAACCTCACCACATGTCACCAAGGGGAAAAGGGATTTAAAAGTTGCTAATAAACATAAGATGATTAATGGACGACCCCTAGTCTAAAATTAAAAATAAATTCCAGTCCGTTACCAGCAACCGAAGTTAGAGCAGCCAGAGAGACCAAAAAGCGATCGTCCAAAGCGTGAACATTATGATTACGATGACGGGAACAAAGCTACTAGCGGCGTCACCGGCCCCGTACACACGTTCGTTAAAACGGATAAGAACGCGAATTACAAGTGGGGCGTGCGACATCACGTTGGAAACAAATATGCCTCCTAGCAAAGCGCGTCAGATTTCACCTTTTTAATTTATTTTATACTTTTCGTAGATTTTATTGTTATATTTGTGTTTAATTAATTATAATTGCATTTCTCATAATTTTAATAAAGTTTAATATAGATATTTTAGAGACGTTTTCTTTCAAAAACTTTATAACTTTCAAATACAAATACCCATATTTAAATGATTTGCTCGTAAATTTACTAACAGGAGGTAAACAGAATCTTAAGATTTGTTACACTTAAGCTTATAAACTGCAAATTTTGGATCATCAGTTTGCAAATATTTGACATTAAAAATGGAGACTGGTTGTGAAAAAATATATCTCTTTTATCTAGTAGATACGACTATTGTGCCGTCCAAAAAGTTTACCAGCAAAGTGAAATAGGCTTCTAACCTTCCGCAGTGACACTAGCGCTTACTAAACATAATGTATTTTTTAAAATTCTTGTAAAATCTACTAAATCACTATCAATCTAAATTCAAAGCGCATTTAAACTTTTACTTAAAAGATTAACGATTTATTTTTTCCCACATCTTTTATAGTTTCAACAGAATATAAATGAGGCGTTTGCATCATAAAATGTAAGTAAATCGCAGTTAAGAAGCTAATTGGACAAAAAGGCGTACACAATGCATATTTGTCAAATACCTTATATGCAATCTATTGTAGATTTTAATGTCAAAATGTTAAGAACTATTATTCTTGAATTAAGCTTCAAAAAAAGGAGTACACACATCTCATTACTGTTGTAATAGTAAAATAATGAGGAGAAAGATTTTGAATGGTCATAATATTGCATTGTAAGAGGTCATGCGAGTGACAGATAATTTTATGGAATACTAGCTGACCCCGCAAACGTTGTTTTGCCATATATTTAATTAACCTTCTCAATATCCCCCCCCCCCCCCAAATAACTTAGGGAAATGAAAAATAGATGTTGGCCGATTCTCAGACCTACCCGATATGCACACAAAGTTTCATATTTTATTAACCCTCTTACCTCTCCCCCATAACTTAAGGGTATGAAAAAATAGATGTTGTTCGATTCTCAGACCTACCCTACATGAGAATCGATCAAGCCGTTTCGGAGGAGTTTAACTATAAACACCGCGACACGAGAATTTTATATATTATTAGATAAATAAAGATATATGCATATAAAATATAAAATTTGTTGAGGCTCGACACAGCAGGAACTTTTTGCTTAAAATCTGTAACAGCTCGACTAAGGAAGTAGGTACTTCAACGTTTACAGAAAATCATAGTGAAGAAGTGTTGTGGTCTGGTGGTAAGATAGCCATAGTTACTGGTTACCTTCTCCTACATGGGGAAAGAGGCCTATGCCCAGTAGTAGGATATTACAGTCTGAAGCGTAGAAAATCATTGGCTACAAGACATCACACTTTCTTTCAAACTGTGAAAAGCACTATCAATTACAATTTACATTTAAATTTAATTTTAATATTCGCTCTCAAACGCCAATTTTAAGGTATATGGATAAACGTCTGACACAACGATATCTTAGTTTCGCGGATCTGTTCAACCTTTCATATGAAAAAATCAAAATTAATCGCATTAGTATACGTAAGAAATATGCGTATATTAAGCTATACATATACATACATAAATGAATTCAAGTACCTAGAGGCAAGTGGGCTAGTTACGTGTTTCGGAGGACCGGCCATTGTAGCAGAAATGTCCTAGAGCGGAGAGCGCATGTGTGGAAACGTAGTGGACGTCCTCTGGTCAGGTGGACCGACGATCTAAGTAAGTTAGCCGCCGGAGGCTGAATAAGGATTGAAGAAAACTGGAATATTTCACGCGAACTTGGGAATAATAAAATAAACCTTATGTTCAGGAGTGGACGGCTTTAGGCTGAAGTGAGTAAGTAAGAGTGACTAATAACCGCCGTCGTCGCAAAACAACGCACTGAAATGCGATTAGTATAGACAGCTCCTAATTCCGTCGTCGGTCCCCTAAGCCACGTTAACCGACTTACAACACACGTGTTGAGTGTAACGCCGGCGGCAGTTCGGTGACATAATTAATGTAACACATAATACCTTATCAAATTATCACAAGAACTAGATCCGGCACGAAAGAAGCCTTTATGCAATAACCATTCAGTTTTAGTTATTGCCTCTTATTATATTTAATGGTTTAAAAAATGACAGGTTAAATTATTCTAATGTATGCTTGTTTGAATAATACAATGAAGCTGAAAGTTTCTGAAATTGTTCATGTTATGTTACTTAATCGTTTCACAAAACACTTTGCTCGGATAAGTTACTATATATGTAGGTATTTACACATATTGTTAATATTAAAAGTGAAACTTTTTTAGAATTGTTGTGATTTGAAACTCGATGAAACGAAAATACTTCAAGATAAAACGTAATGTATCGGAAAAAATGAGATAGAATACCTTCGTGTTTAAAAGATGCGTTTTGCATGGCGCTTACGACCTTTTTCACGAGACCGTGATCATCGTCAATAAAACAAATCACAACGGCTTCTCTTCCTACCAACTTTTCAGAAGTTTCATTTCTGCTGTGTGTGAATTGAACTAACAGAATTATTTTAATGCGTTTAAAATAGATGTCCTAAATATAAATTTATCCATACATTAATACGTGAAGCAAAAACTTTGTACCCCTTTTTACAAAAATTGTGCGGACGGAGTAGTTTGAAATTTAGCAAACTTATAGTTTATATAGAGAAGGTGCAAAATGCTAGTATTTTTTTATGTAAGTATAAAAATACAATAAATCAATCAAAAAATATTACACACTCTATCATGTATTTAACATACACACACACACGCGTATATACTCTTATGTTTATTGTTAGGTTGTGGCTAAATTATATAGTCGAATTTCGACCAATAGGCGACTACTAGTAATACGTAAAATGAATTAATTGACTTAAATAAAAATATATAAAGAAATTGTTTTCATTTTATTTTATTTTTTAAAGACTTATTATACAATAAATAAAATAATAATTTACCTTCATTAGGTAGATATGATCAGCGATAAAAAAGTTATTTAATTTAATTTGGATCAATGATATAACCCTCTAAGAAAATTACTAAATAAACATCAAATCATAATTATTATTATATTATGCAAAATTTAATAAATGCCTAATAACGGACGGTTAGGTAAACTCTTAAAATCTACATAGTAACTAAATGTGGAAATATAGCTAAAGGTAATGAACTAATATTTGTTAAAGCCAATAGACGGGTCATGGTCCATTCAGATCTGACACAGATACAATCACACTCGAATTACAACCGAACACATGAATGCAACTTATTGAGTTACTCGTACTCGCCTGCAAATGTGCCACTTATTAGGTCATTTTCAAACGGCACTCATTGAGACGTGGTCACAGTTGTATTATGTTAATTTTTTTTTACTTGTTTATAAATAAACGCTTAAGTGTCGGAGGTCTAGAAACAAACAAGCACAAACGCCCAGAATACGAAAAACATCTATATGGCTAATATTTTTTTTGCTAACCAACCTAGTACCACATTCGTCTACCACGTATAAATGATTACACAAACCGTAAATTTTTTTGAAGCATTTGCAACGTGTAAACAAACCTGTCAACTGCAATATACGTGGGTTTTGGTTTACTCAATAAGATATTTTATCACTCGCTAAGGTTACGAAATTAGTAATTTTTAATTTCCTAGCACATTATACGAGTACCTTCAATGCTGGCCTCTTAGGTAATATAAAAATTCTTCAGGGCACAAATATAATACTAAAAATATTTATGGCATTTGCCACATAGATGTGCCATTATTGATATATCAAAGTGACAATTCCAATAAAAACAAAGAACTAGTGTGCTTAGACCACACGACTGAAGTAAAACTTCTGCACAATAGACCTGCTCTGTGTCTTATATACGAAACGTAACTGGCTATGGGAGAAAGAGAGAAAAATGTATGCTCGCACCTCTCTCTCTTGCTCCGTTCGCCTCGCCCGGTCACACTTTTCGTAACGCTCTCATCACGTATTCACCAGCTTACTGCCCAAGTAAAGCGTGCATAAAGAAGTTTTACTTCAAAAAAATTTTTAGCTCATTGAAATGACGATGATTTTCCATTGCATACTTTTAGTATGTTTGATAAAAATTTGAAAAATTATATTATACGTTCTAAGCAAAAAAAAAATATTTATATATTCTGGTGATTTAATAAATCTTATCTGAAGGAATATATTATTTTATAATTAAACAATTTTTTGAACTTTTTTAAGTAACGCGGCCTTACATACCATATGAAAAATGGCAAAATATACGTACATACGTATAAGGAATGTATGGGCGAAGCTGGAGGACAGATAAGTCGATCGATCTCAGGTTGATGAAAGCGAAGTACTACGAGTCAATTCGCAATAGACAGTTCGCCTTTCACGCTACGACCTAGAAGGATTTTTACTATAAACTAGTTGTGCCTGCGACTTCGTCCGCGTGGAGATTAACAAAAAAGTTATTGTTCAGTTCGTAGAGTTATAAAATAAATAAGTTTCTAGAATAAAAGTAGCCTAAGTTACTTTTTATTACATCAGCTATCTGCCAGTGAAAGTCCTGTCAAAATCAGTCCAGCTGTTTCAGAGATTAGCCGGAACAAACAGACAACCAGACAGACAGACAAAAATTGTATAAAATGTTATTTTGATATATGTACCGTGTATACATCCATATGCAATATTTATTAAAAAGCGGTTATTTTAATATTACTGAGGATTTTCCCCACGTAAAAAGAGAAGTTTAGGGCGGCTAGTGCGTAAATGCATTTCCCAGCGAAGAAAAAGGGAAGCGTGGGGTTTTGAAGGCGTCCGTAGACTACAATAACCACTTACGATCAGGCAGACCGTAAATACGTTAGTGAAGTTAGTGGTATAAAAAATAACAACAAAAACAACTTAGCCGACTAGACTACTTATTATCGGATATGGATTCTTTCACACTTATTGATCACTTCGCCTATGGCAGTCCACTGCTGGACATATCCCCAAGTTCGCGCCAGACATCCCGGTCTTCCGCAATCCTCATCCAGCCTACACCGGAAATCTTACGTAGATCGTCGGTCCAACAGGCCGGAGGACGTCCCACACTGCGTTTGCCAAGACGCGGTCTCCACTCTAAAACCCGTCTACTCCGACGGCCATCGGTCCTGCGACACAGATGATCAGCCCTCTGCCACTTCAACTTGCTAATTCTGTGGGCTATGTCGGTTACTTTAGTTCTCTCGCGGATAGTCTCATTTCTAATCCTATCTTTGAGAGAAACCCCAAGCATAGCCCGTTCCATTGCACGTTGAGCGACCCTAAGCTTGTGGACCAGTCCCTTCGTCAGTGTCCACGTCTCGGCTGCGTATGTTAATACAGGCAGGACGCATTGTTCGAAGACTTGTCTTCAAGCATTGCGGAATCTTCGAAGTGACCGCCACTTATTGATACAATATATTAATTTGTTTTGATTGCCTATTTATTTATGTACCAAGTATGATACTTTTTAACCGTCCCAACCAGGTTTCTTCCTATGTACGATTTTATTTTTGTGTTACCCACACATTAGGGATTCTAAACATTTTTTGAATATCATATCAAAAACGAAGTTGGTCAGTCGGAGACGCGGGTTCGAATCCCGCTGGAGCGTTCAATTTTTGATATGATATTCAAAAAAAAAGGTTTCTTCCTATTTTCTATATATATATAGGTATATTGTGCCAAAAAAGCTTACCGTGACGTCGTTAGAGCAATTATTTCTTTATTATCATTTCAATAATTCTGGAATTGGACAACTTTTGCTGTTAACTTAATAAATAAGAGAGGTATCATAAAACTTAACATTACTTTCTAAGATTAGTGCAAACTTTTTTACGAATATATATATTTCTTTGCTTCAAAGACATAACATTATAATTTAAAAAAAAATAATTACCATGTAATAAAAACACATGATCTTTAAAATATTTTACAAATTTTTTGCAACAACACTCAAAGGAGTGTTCACGACTTCACGATTCTTAATGACATAATAATTATTTCAAAAAAAAAAAAACAAAGATTAGCAGCTAATCATCAGATTGTATTATAATAAGAAATATAAAATTATAGAAGCAAACGACGCCAGTGTGTGATTACGTCTGCACGGTAATGCATCGGAACTATGAAGCAGAAAGTTACCGCTCGTTACTTAACATTGAAATTAATCTCTTGTGAGTAACATAAAGAGTAACTCACATGAAATGTTCTGAGCTATAATATAAATATAAAGCTATATATTACACGCATAACTTCCGAACGACTGGATCAAATTGTTTCATTCGTTTTTTAGATGTTCCCTATTGTCAGAACAATGTTTGTATAAAAGAAATTAAAAAAAAAATAGATATTTATAAAAAAATATAATGGTACTAAGCTCGCTGGGTCAGCTAGGCTAAATTAAATGTAGTAATATAACAATGCTCGTAGTAAGCCTCGGTTAAGAATTAGCCAGTTGAATACAGTATGTATGTTTTATATGACATCTCAAATACAAGGGTTAAAGAAAATATTTTTTTTTCTAAAAGATTTTGATTCCATCAATAAGTCATTAATATATGTATCAAAAAAATAAATTTAATATAAAACATAATACATCGTACGGATCATGGATGAGTAAATGGACGAAACAAATAAAAGTTTATTCGCTTTATAACTTTCGCTACGCTTTAAAGCACATGTCACAGGCTTTAAAGCGGTTTGTGGTCAATTAATAGATATGAAAACAATAATAATTTGCTTTTATCTCAGAATTTAGTTGACCTAGATATTATATTAAACTATTTTATAAGCTTATATTTTATTACATTATTCATTATTATAATTAAATTAAATAACAATCATGGGTTGCGAAAAAGTTTAAATGTTTTAAACAGCTATCACTGTAATAAAATTTTATATTAAAAAAAAGAAAGTAAGATCTGTAATTCAAATAATGCTTTAAAACTATTATTGGAGAAACGCGTGATAATCGTTTACAAAATAAATATTAAAATAAAATAATAATAATCGTAAGTATATACGTAGAACTGGTTGAAGTACCAATATTTTTGTTTTTATTTACCATTAGTGTGGTAAACAAGCGTACGGTTCCCTTGATGGCAAGCGGTTACCGTAGCCAATAGACGCCTGCCATATCAGGAGCATCAGAAGCGTGTTTCCGACCTTACCTCCGACTATTCCTTCAAGCTCTGGCCACCTTACTCGTCCCAGGAACACAACACAATTTTAATTGAGAGCAGCATAATTTGGCTACGATCTTCTGTGAGGTTTGAAGACTTTGAACTAATCCAGATTATGAGCAAGACATTTTCTACCGCGCCTTCTTTTAAATTAACATTGAGGCACCATTTTTTCAGAAGTTAATCAGAAGAACAAAATAAACGTAAAGAAACAGTTTCTTTAGCCTTTTTAACCGACTTCAAAAAAAGGAGGAGGTTCCCAATTCGACTGTATTTTTTTTTTATGTATGTTACATCAGAACTTTTGACCGGGTAGACCGATTTCGACAAATTTTGTTTTAATCGAAAGGTGGTGTGTGCCAATTGGTCCCATTTAAATTTATTTGAGATCTAACAACTACTTTTCGAGTTATATCTAATAATGCGTTTTTACTTGACGCTTTTTTCGTCGACCTACGTTGTATTATACCGCATAACTTTCTACTGAATGTACCGATTTTGATATCTCTTTTTGTTGGAAAGGAAATATCCCTAGTTTTGTACCACGATACGGAAACCAGGATCTGATAATGGGATCCCAGAGAAATCGAGGGAAACTCTCGAAAATCCGCAATAACTTTTTACTGGGTATACCGATTTTGATAATTTTTAATTTAATCAAAAGCTGATGTTTATCAGTGGTCACATATAAATTTTATCGAGATCTGATCTTTGATATCTTTGATTTGATGAGTAATCTTTGATAACGCGTAGTTACTTGACTATTTTTTCGGCGATCTACGTTGTATTACTCGTCGATGTAATTGAAGTCGGTTTTTTTTCGTTTGCGAGCAAACACAATTATTTATTAGTGTGAAATTATAGATCTCGAAGAAATTTTGTGTGTACTTCACTACAATAATCCGTACTTTAATGTAAGCATATAAAATTACTACAAATAGTGTAAATCATTTTATTTGTTGATAACTCTATCGATTACATTTAAACTTTTTTTTTGTACTACTAAGTACTAAACGTAACAACTACTTATAGTCCAATATCCGAACTACAAATGACATTTCCCATCTTTGATCCTCAGATAAAAATATATTCTGTATCTACTATGTGTCTATGTTTCTCGGCCAAGCCATTCTCGAGAAAAAAAAATTAATGTCACACTGTTAAGACAGATAATAAAATTTCTTATTATCTTGATGTTGTAATTTTCATATATTTTTTTACATACATAATTAAAAATAGTCAATCCAGAATTTTATTAAACAGCCTATTTTTTATATAATATCTAATATACTAAATTTATTATAAAGTATGTTTCATTCTATTATCAGCTCGGTGAAGATCGACTTAGGTTGATTAAATCTTACACCACAACATTTTTCGAGTTAATTGGTATTATAATTGTGTTTACTCGCAAACAAAAAAAAAAACTGACGTCAGGTTACATCGACCAGTAATACAACAAAGGTTATTAGACATTAATCAAAAAGTGCTTATCAGATCTCAATCAAATTTAAATGAAACCACATGACAAGCACAACCTTTCGATTGAAAAAAAAATCATCGAAATCGGTCTATCTAGTAAGAATTTATGACGACACACATAATAGAAAAAAAAGATAGTCAAATTGAGAACCTCCTTCTTTTTTGAAGTCGGTTTAATATTATATATATTTAGACGAACATTAAGTGCAGTGTGGGTGCCTGTGTTTATTTCAGGGTTTAGGTGTGGCGTACCGTTGCACCGTAGCTAATTTCGTTCAAGCTCATATCACTGCTAGACAATCATTAAAGAGGCGGGTCACGATGTACTAAATAGCTCGGTAACAATGACATGTGCCTGTCATGTCACTTTTTAAAAGTTGCATGTTGAAGAGGGGTTACATTTCAATAATATGAATGGTGAATGTTAAAATTATAAATGATTTTATTGTATAATTAAATGGAACTTTGAGAAGTAAAAGGTAAAAAAAAAACCAGAAGATTACAAATGGTAACATATTATTTAAAATCATATTACCTGAAGTAAAAATAAACAATTATTTTTATCTAAATTGTCTATTTAATTACTTAAAATTTTACTGATAAAATATATTTTTCTTTAAAGATTGCGTCACAAAAATCGCCAAACAATTAAAAAATATATTAAAAATAACATTTTTAATCAAGAACGCTCAAAAACTAATAAAAACGAATTAAAAATACTATTTAAGAGAATTCGAGTTATATCAACATATATATTTAATCAGTCAGCCAGTACGAAAAAACCAAATGCTCCAGTTTTGAATTACACTCACGACGCTGTACTCCCGCCCTCACTACTTAGAAGGGGTGTCTCTATATAAAGTGAGAGTCACCTACACGCAACATACAATACGTTGAGGTCCCCGTGTGTGTAGTGTTCTTTGTTAATTTTTTTTAATAGGTTCTTTATAGTGTGTGCGATGTTGCGTCAGTGTATTACTTTAGCGATTTTGGGGTGTACGGTCGCAGCACCACAGTATCAAATCCAGCAACAGGTTTGTAAAAGTACCTTTAAGTTAACTTTTTTTATAATTTTTTTTTGTAAATTACATATAGGTAAGTAATTAAAATAGCAACAAATCAGTTTAAAATGTTTACATATTCTTAGTAATTTAGTAGGTATGTCTTTTTTTTAACTGTCTTTTTTTGCTTTTTTTATTCTCTTTACGAATCACCTGGCGTATGTCTGAGTCTCAACAGATCGCAGCACGCCGCTGCTCTACCGAGCACAACACCCCGTTTTTATATATCATCTTTTGAGTGTGGACTGTATAATTTTATAAAATTTTTACATTCCAAAAACATTTCAATTTAAAAAAAAATAAGTGTCCAATTCCTTCATCAAATTTAATTTGGAAAATTATCAAACATTAAATAAATGTTTACGTTTTTTTCTTATTTAATAAAATTAATTCGATCAAGTGTTATTTTAATTTGAGTACACAACGCCGTGGGCAATGTTTATATTAAATAATTAATCTTACTATAATATAACAAAACGCAAGCACTTGTTCTGAATATATTAAAGTAATTATATTTAAGTAATTTTGGATAATATTAATGTGTGATACCAAAAACACAAATTGAAGAAAAAACTCTACTTTTCTACTAAAAACTCTATCACAAGTATTTTTGCTATTATTTATTTACAGAATACAAAAAAACAAATGTGTATCTGTTGAAAAAAACAAATGTATAAACATGTCTGTTATGAAAAACACTTAACAAAAAAAAAAAAAAAACGAAAATTTACATTGTTCATAATCACGAATTTGAGTTATAGGTCTTACTGTTACAATCGATTACAAATTGAAACGAACTTGTATGTTGGTTGCTATTGGACCAAGTATTAGTACCTGCAATCTTTCTTTTTTTTAAATTATATTTTTTACGTTTTAGTTCGACGTTTTTAGTTCGGAATAATTTAAAAAAAAATCATGCCCATTCAAAAACAAAACAAAAAACAAAACAAAAGAAAATATTCAAAAATGTACATAACATTATATCAAAAGTTACGTCATATCAAACCATCAAAAGTGTTACGTGATCACAAAACGTAGCACGAAAATTGCATGTGCATGTACAAAATCATTAAAATTGAACCCCGATTTCGTGTAATTTCAGCATTACGCTTGTAACATTTAAAAAGCGAGTCAAATCGTCAACGTTACAATGTTACAGTTGTGTAACTCGACCCAGAATCGTCCGGTTATCCGGAGCAAGATAATCGCTTGTTACGACTTTAAATCGATATTTTTATATTCGAATCGAATCCATCTTATTCAATATTATACAATTCAAATAGATAATAATTCAACTCTCACTATCATTCGAAATATCAAAACCTTTAGGCGTTATTTCGTACGGATATATGTAGCGTAAACGTCTAATTCGGATGTAACAATATTAAGAACTGGGTGAAAATATTTTTATGTTATATTAATTTTTATAGAGGACTTTGTACAATATCTAGTCAATGTTGAGTATACCGTAAACTTATAAGTAATGAAAGAAGCTTATTTACGTTGAGCATACGTTACGTTGAGATTCAAATATATTGGTGAAACTTTAGAGTATTATTAATGTATTAGTTTCTCGTAATTTAAATTATTACAATTACCACTTTCCAAAATCAAAGCCTAACAAATCATTCAATGAAAGGCTTACTAAGCTATACAGGATTTCTTAATGATAAAAAAGCGTAGCAAATGTGCATTATCTAGAAGGACTACAAAAGATAGGTCCCTCATAATGCCAATTTTTTATGCGGTTAGCACTCACAGCATAATGTTTTGTTTACATCATCAGCAGGATGAAGGCATCCCACCTCATCTACTGAGACAATACATTGGTCAACAACAAGCCCAGCACGCACCGCGCCCCGCGCCGGCCCCCGTCAGACTTGTAAGTCATACAAATACAGGTGATATGATTAATCACTTTGTTTTTAACCGACTTCCAAAAAAGGAGGAGGTTCTCAATTCGACTGTATATATATTTTTTTTTTATGTATGTTACATCAGAACTTTTGCCCGCGTAGACCGATTTCGACAAATTTTGTTTTAATCGAAAGGTGATGTGTGCCAATTGGTCCCATTTAAATTTATTTGAGATCTAACAACTACTTTTCGAGTTATATCTAATAATACGTTTTTACTTGACGCTTTTTTCGTCGACCTACGTTGTATTATACCGCATAACTTTCTACTGGGTGTACCGATTTTGATAATTCTTTTTTTGTTGGAAAGGAGATATCCCTAGTTTGGCACCGTGATAAGGAAACCAGGATCTGATGATGGGGTCCCAGAGAAATCGAGGGAAACTCTCGAAAATCTGTAATAACTTTTTACTGGGTGTACCGATTTTGATAATTTTTAATTTAATCGAAAGCTGATGTTTATCATGTGGTCACATATAAATTTTATCGAGATCTGATAACTACTTTTTGAGTAATCTTTGATAACGCGTAGTTGCTTGACTATTTTTTCGTCGATCTACGTTGTATTACTCGTCGATGTAATTGAAGTCGGTTTTTTTCGTTTGCGAGCAAACACAATTATAGTGTACTAATTTTACAAACGACCTCTTATATCTAAAGTTTATGTAATCAATTTTAAACTTGGCGTCATTGCAATTGAAAACGACTATATCATACATATAGGTATTGATACTTCGATTCCTACGCATGAAAAAGATTTATAGAAAAAAAAATGCGGTTCTCGACCTTATCGATCGACATCATCTAAATGACGACAAAATTTATTAAGTTATTAATTATGGCATTAAATCTCCAAGAACGCTTAATAATTTTCTAAAATGCATTTCTTTAATGATTTGCAATGAAATGGGTATAAATTAGATAAAAACCCAAAACAAAAGAACTGACTAGTAAAATATATTTTTGCTTCCAGCCATACAATGTACAAGAGGAACAGTACCAGCAAAGGCCTCAATACCAACCCCAGCCTCAACCGCAACAACAATCTCAGTACAGGCCACAGCAGCAACGCGAACCCGAGGACTATGACGTAAGTATAACCTTACTAAATATAATAGATGTCTTACTAAATTAGTTGATATTATAACACATTATTCCATATCAACCGGGCTTGAAGCCAATCATAATAAAAATATCGGAATGATCTTTCAAAAGTTAAAGCAGAAAAACGAAAGTCATTTTTTTTTTTCAAATCAAAAATCGGTAGAATGAACGTTATTTTAACGATTTCTCACATCTCCACTTTTAATTCCCTTATTAAAGTAGACTCAGCTTTCTAAAAAAAAAAATTCGTACCATCAAAAATAAATAAAAAGTATATTTTTTCCTCCCGTGACCATGGTTGCTGTAAAGTATCCGAAAAGTCGGGCATTTAAAAAACTTAATAAACCGCGATAAAATCCGAAAAAGTTGTTTCATTATAATAAAAAGTAGATTACCAATACAGCTTAAGTGCGGAAATAATAGCTTGGTTGCAAAGTCATAAATGTATCTTACTGTAATCTTTAAGACATAAATATTGTACAAGTTCTTATTTAATTAAGTTAGTTATACCCAGTTGTATAATATAATAGCCATAATTAATTATGGCTGTGAATAGTTAAATAGAAAATAAGGAAGTATTATGAAATAACTACTAAAACGTGTACCGAGTTATAAGATTATTATAATATACCTATACGTGATACGATTTAATATTGAAACAATACTTTCTTTTTTAGTAAAAATGAAAATATTTATAAAGATCTATCTGGCGAACTTTATACAGTCCTACACGACTTTTTTCCTTTTTTTTAATATATCGATTACTTTTTTAACTTTTCTTTTAGACAAAGTTTTGTTTTAATAATAACAAAGACAGGAAAAAGAATAACCAATTGTAATTCGGAAGCTATCCGCGTACATATATTTTAGCGCTTCATTTTTATTTATACTGATACAGGAAGAGTGTGATTGTTTGTATAGCAATTAAAAGAAATATTCACTTAATAAAGTCATTACCCTAATAAAATTTTAGGTAAATCACATGTTGCATATTACTATTACAAGTAGAGCAGAACGGCTTAACGAGTGTGAAACATTTAAAAAGACGTACAGACAAGCGCGTTAATATAATTACTACAATTCAGTCGTTATCAAGCGAAACAATCTGAGGATTTTTTGAACAAAAGGTTGAAATACAAATTGTTTAAGAAATCAGATTATACTACTGATTATGTTACTGATGCAGATCGAAGACCTGCGTGTTCCTTTTTGTAAACTGTTTCTTATTCCAAGACATTATGACAACACATATTATAGCCTGCACATATTATAATCTCCGTCATCAGACACTTATTATGGCCTGCATATATTGTACACTAGATATATTACAGCTTTGAAAGTATACCCGAGGAACTATAGCGAAGCGAGACAGAAGTTATTACTGTAGATTATTTTCATTGCGTTGGTGAAAAGTACATTTATAACTGTAAGTGGTATTTCTTAATGCAGTCCTAGATACCATCAATCATAATTTGACAATATTATGACGAAATTTTATCAGATCGAACATAAAGGTCCCAGTTATATCATCTTAAAGTTCAACATAACTTATCAGTGGAATTTTTGTTTGTTTGTAATATAATGTAATAAATAAACTCAAAAAGCACTTCACGATGGAGATGACGTGGTCACTGCGTGACAAAACCTCCTATTTTTGAAAAGAATAAAAAAAGTATTTCGGCTTATTCTAAAAAAAATTTATCAGTAGCATACGTTATCACTAAATAATATAGACTCAATTTTAACGGAAAAAATCCAAGGAAAGGCCGCGCACAGAAATTTAATATTCTCCATAACACCTGCCAGGGACCATTTCCAACTTTTGAGACGTGATTAGTTTTTATTACGTCATACCTTTACATTTCCTCAATTTCCAATTATTAAAACTGTAATGGTTAAATCATCCTAAGGTTTAACTAATAATAATTACGTATATAACTGTCTATATGATTATCTGGACCATTTCCAGACTGTAGAGAATATAGATTTTATTAGTATTTAGTGACGTCATAACTTTACATTTTCTCAATTTGCAATTATGAAATTGTAACAGTTTAATATATAATGATTACAGCTTATATACTTACCCATAAAATAGCAGGAAAATAGATGTAATAAATCTAATAAGCTTAGTACTATTTAGTTGTGTGAATCAGAAAAAGCTTTCTCAAGTTGATTAGGAGTTTCCGTATAATATTTTATATCTTATATATACGTGCGGATTGGTTATATTAGGAGCGTGCGACGTGTTTGACTTTCACTCGAAACTGGATAGTCTTGTTTAGACTTGTTCGTGTGCATTTAATGGAGCAATTGAACCACATCGACTACGCAATTTCAAAACGGCGTAACTGACATTTCTTTTACTGTAACATTAGTTCATCTTTAAATTAAAATTATGATTTATGCTATCAAAAAAAATATATTATATTACAGAACATCCACGGGCTTTAAGTTGCTCATGTCGTTCAACTGTATAAAATATTTGTTCGATTAACCGTGTGCGTTATTTTTTAATTTAACTACAGTCTTCAAATAGAGACTTCAGACTTTCAATACTCATTAAAATGGAAAAAGATATGAAAAATGTTGGACAAATCTTGTCTTTTGTTAAGAACGCAAATCTTAATACGTCTCTACACACCCTCTCAACAATAATGTCTCAAAATATATTTAATTAAGTTTGATAAAACGATGACATATAAATTTTATTTATTAACCAAATCGCATTAACTGACAGAACAGTAACGGCAGATATATACTTACATATAGGGTTAATATATAGTAATCTACACGTTCCAGGACAAACTCTGAAAGCTATTTTTCTACCAAATCTGCGTATATAATAAAATAATAAAATATATATAGAGGTATATACAAAATTTTTATTCTGTTACAGCCTCATCCTTCCTACCAATTCGGTTTCGACGTAAACGACGACCAGTACACCAACTACCAGAACCGTAAGGAACAGAGAGACGGTGACGTCATCAAGGGCTCTTACTCAGTTGTAGACAGCGACGGTTTCATCAGAACCGTCACCTACACCGCTGACCCTAAAGAAGGTTTTAAGGCCGAGGTAAGATTTCTACATTAATTATAACTATCCGATAAGGTAGTGTTGCCCTATCCGAACTTTTTAGACAGATATGTTTAAATTATTAACAAATTTTGGTTCTGAAAATCATTCACTGTTTAGTTATATGAAATTAAATAAATATAGGTATATTTAAATATTATTAGGTAATAAAAATATTTTCAATCATTTGATTTAACCATGAAGGTGTACACACAAACATTATTATTTTTTGGCAATACAAGAACTTAACCGTATTTTTTTCTAGGTCTCTCGCCAACCCACCGACATCGTGGTGAAGATTCCGACCCCCAAACCCCAGGCACTTCAACCCCAAGCGCCTCAACAAATCTCTCACCAGCCACAACTAGCACATCAACCACAGATTGCACACCAACAAAGACAACAAGCTCCTCAACAATATTACCGTTACGAATAATAAAATAAAAAACGTAGGACCATAAACAGTCATGTATTATCTGTACCGCCAAAATGGTCTTCGTGTGTTGAGTCATCTTATGTTGTACAATTTTCGCCAGCCTACACTAAAAAAAATTAATCCGTAGGCATTGTCCTTAGCGTTTGCATATTTAAATTATTAAAAAAAAGTCACAGCTTAGACAGATTCCATTAGCTTCATTTTTATTTTGTTTTTGTATTGTATTTATTAACATTATTATAGAAACTTTATATATTTTTTTTAAAACTCAATATTACAATTGTAGATAAAGATGTATTATTAAGCTTATAGTAATGTACGTAGTATAGAAGTAATGCGAACTATTAGAATAGGATATTTGAATTCTAAGTCCCACTGAGATATAAAAAAAATTGATAAAATTATATAATTTAATGTTATTACGTATTTTTATTTATTTATTTAGAATAAAAATCCTCTAGTTATTTGAGACTTCTAGATTGATATCGATGATACACAACTTTTGTGACCGATTCGTATGAAAAATAATTTACATTCAGAATTAACATCAAAAGCAATTATAAAGTGGCTTTTAAAAATTGTAAGATATAGGTATTTTCTCAAACTTAGTCACAAAATCACAATCATATCACAATTATTCCTGGAAAAGGTTATTGAACTCTTAAATAATTAAATATGTGAAAAATAAAACAGTTATCATTTCATAAGAATATGGCTTTTAATTAGTCGTAAATAGGCCATATTTTTTGATAAAAATTTAATTTACTGGCGGTTGTCTGGCAAGTTCTCATTTATAACTAATATTAGTAGGTATAGACTATAAATCAATCATACAGATATGACTGTGCCGTAGTTAAGTTTTCGATTTTACTTGATGTCAGACCCTAAATATTGTCCTACTGTATGCCGTTAAATAATTATTATCTTGTTAAATAATAAAAAGAAAAAAAAACATATGTCATGATGCAGCTTCGAATAGTCTTTACTATTGTAGTTATTTCAAAGTTCAAAATTAAAGTAACAAAAATAGGAAAATCACATGTGGCTGTCAATTACAAAAAAAAAAATAGTACTTTTCATTAGGATCCGAAAAAAATGTTTACTGACAATAAATTGGAAAACAAAATTAATTTAGCTTTCTTTCGTAAGACTAAAGAATAAGAATTTTATTTGCAGTATGTATATTGGAGATATACTTTTGAATCCATCCTTCTGGATTTGTGGTAGTACGTGGTCACTGTAGAGCGAGAAAATTTGACTTTTAATCAATATTCAAGCTGTAAAAAAAAAACTTCTTTATAGGACCTATATGAAAAAGAAAAAACAACAAAAATAACTACAACTGATTTTTATTTTTATTTTTTCACTCGCCTCAGCTTATCGCAGTCCACTGCTGGACGTAGGCCACAAGATCGCGCCAAAAATGGCGTGAACACAGTCATGTGTGTTGCCCATAGTCACCACGCTAGGCAAGCGAATTGATGACCGCAGGGCTGGCTTTGTCGCACCGAAGACGCTGCTGCCCGTCTTCGGTGCGACTCGTTATGATAACTAATATTAGTATTGATCTTTATTATAGTAATTTTTAATAGATTTTTGTAATAAAACAAACGTAAGATATTTGAAAATAAATTTTATTTCAATAGTTTAACAATTATTTATGTATTCAGTCTGAAAAACGTTGATAAAAATATTAACCGGGAAATGACCAAGAAATCAAAAAAAGTGACGTATCGATCATTTCACGATTAGAAATATTAAAATCTATATTAAATGCTTTTCATATAAATATATAGTTTAATAAATTTATTATTAATAAATTATATTGAAATTATTAAATTAATACAAAATTTTAATATATCTATTTTTCATATGTTCCACAAACTATTAATTAAATTTACACTTCAATTATTAATTAATTGCAAATTTAATTATTAATTCAATTTACATTAATTTAATAATACAATTTTTGACTGCGCTTCTCATTTCCCTCCAAAATAACAAAAAAAAACTTTATAACAGACAAATTGTAGATTAAAAAGTAAATTAATTTAAATGCATGCAATGCATAATTTTGTTTCTCATTATCATCTTATTATGATACATTTCGTTGTATTAAAGACTATTTTATTATAATAATTATGTAATTAATTTAGATAACAAAATGACACGGTTATATGAAAACGAATTCTGAAACAAAAATATTTATAATTTCCGGAATTAATTTCAATTAAATAGTTAATTTATAAGAAAAAAAGCTATCTATGTACTATCGCTTTTTTATTTTTAAGTGACGTAGTTAATACGTTAAATTGTCAAATTTAATCTACATTATCTATGAACCGTGCAAATCACATTTTAAAATGTTCTTATAGTTATAAATAATACATTTTGAGCACTATATTCACTATACAGTCTTAAACCTAGATAAATTAAAATACTAGGGCATAGGATCAGGTCTACAAACACATCCCGACTCAACTAACACATAATCCTGCCCTGTTAATGTTACTGGCCCTAAAGGTAGTACTAGGAATAAATAGGGAACGTATGTTTGAGTACACGATCCACGGACTACGGAGCATTCGCTTGATCTGAAAAAAATAACATTTAGAAATTAACAAAATTATGTCAATTTTACGTTTTTTTTTTATTCGTTTATAGTGGAAAAGTAAAGGTATATTTGAAAACTTTCGTTTGCTGAAGATTGCTATATTATCACTGAATGATATAGCCTATACTTTATCAAGAGAAAGCGGAACAGGTAAAATCGTGTATTTCACGCGGATGAATCAGAGGACGGAAAAGTGATCAATACATATAATAAAAATGTAACGGTTCGCTGTCTGTACATTTAAAATATATGAGAAAAAATATTATTGGGACCTTTATCAACGCAAATAGCACCTAAAACAATGATTGTCCGAATTTTTGTGTCTGTTTGTCTGTGCGTTTGTGCACGCTAATACTAGAAACGGCTTATCCGATTTAAATGTTTGTGTGTTGCTAACATAAACGTGTTTTTGCTAACATATTGTGGCAAGCCCAACTTAACATTTAGTGTTTGTTTTATATCAATCGGTTTATAAATAAAAAAGTTATGCCAATTTAAAGAATTACGTTGACCATGTAAAGCCAACTTAACATTTAGTGTTTGTTTTATATCAATCGGTTTATAAATAAAAAAGTTATGCCAATTTAAAGAATTACGTTGACCATGTAAAGTCACTATCCCACGCGGATGAAGTCGCGAGCAGGGCTAGTTTATAAAATTGGTGTTTGTATCAATCACTAAAATGTTTGTATCACTAAATTGAACACTATAAAAGTACATGAAAGGAAAATACAGTATATAAACGGAACAGAGTGTAAGAGCGGCCTTATTACTGACTATATAGTTGAGTTCCGAGGTTTTACCTGCGTTAATTTAAGTAAAACACATACATAAAATATTATATATACTTCTTCGGTAAATAGACTATCAAGCTATTCGACAGACAAAGAATACTGCAATTCGTATTAGTATTTCCTGATATTAGCGCGTTTAAACAAACAAACAAACAAACAAACAACTCTTCAGATTTATAATATTAGTATAGATAGTGTTTCCCTTCAAACAACTCCTGTCCTTTACGAATACTCTAAGAAAGTATTCGTAAAATGATTTAACAAGCCAGTCATATGATACAAAAAAGCTTCAAGGTGTAAGCATACGAAATATGTACGGTTAAGTTTTTAAAAATTATTATAACCAATATATTATATTGTAATTATACAAACATTCAAATAGATTTTAGAAGTAAAGTCGAAAACGTTTAAAAAATCAAATATCTATCAAGCCTTGATATAAAAGCCAGAATGCACGAGTACTGATAAATAATTTCAGAATACTATTCAGGTTAATCAAAGTTTAATTGGTTTCTAGTAATTATAGTATAATTTACTTCAAAACAGTGTATATAAATATAAATTTTACGGAAAAAAGTGATTTCACTAACTTACTCTGGAATAAAATAATACTTAACAGTCGATGACCAAATCGTTACAAACAAAGCTATAATGCCAAGCCGACAAGATTCATGCCAGTATAACCAATCCTGCCATCCATTTTAGATTTACCTATTATAAAAGAAATTTTTGAAGTGAAAACTTCTTTTGGCGCACCGCACACACATTTTTTCGTAGGTAGTAAGTTAGGCTGATCCGTCACGCTCTGAGGTGAAAGGCTCGATCGGGTGAACTCGGGACCGCCGAGTGTATCCGAACGAGAAAGATATAAGTAGCTGCTCTTTGCTGCTGAACCGTGAAAGGCTCGATCGAGTGAACTCAGGACTTATTGCGTTATTGCCTGATTGGGATTGCCAATGAAGTTTACATTTCTGCCGTACAGTCTTAAGCACACACTCTATTTTTAGATTGCGGTATGGTCATAATCTGGCTGCTGCGCTGACCGTTGTAGATTTGACTTCCTATCATGACAGAAGTACTTTTGTACAGCTTATTATCTTTTCTTTATTATTTATTTTCATATCGTAAGAATATTGTCCTATATTTTATTCTTGATCTTCGTCTACCTACCGAGTATCGTTACAATCAGTTCAGCAGTTTTGCGTGAAAGAGTAATAATTATCCATCTACCCTCACTTTCGCATTTATAATATTAGTACGGGTTGTAATTGATTTAGCCTAACATCCGGCTGTCTGTGTCCTAATAGCTGACTGTGCCGGTCCAAATGGAACACCTTATCCCACGTAATAATTGTTTGGTTTGATTGATTGATCGATTCAGCCTAACATCACACTGCTGCCCATAGCATAGACTTCTTCTTCCATATAGGAAAAGAGTACGCTTAGACTGGAGAAGTACTCACTCGCAAACTTCAAACACAACTTGCTGGAGTAGATCAGGAAACTTCTGCACGATAGTCACAGGTTGACCCGATGTGAGAGACACGCCATACATTGGCGCAGTTGTGTTGTATCGTGTCCGACACAGTCTCGAACCACCGCACGTGTTCGTATTACCCGGTGTGAGGCCAGGCAGGTTTGTGGCTCTTGCTGGAAAGCGATTAGAATGGCTTAGGAAACCGTATTACGGTAAGAACTTAATCCTATTTGGGTTTTGTTACTATTATCATAGTGGATGGTTGTATGGTTGTCTGTTAGTTTTTCATGTAGATTATTTTTTTATGTATATTATAATGATAAATATATGATAAATTAACATTGGAATAAAATTGTCATCTCAGTATGAAAACTTAGTATTTTAAGCGATTTTAAAAACCGAGTAAGTTTTTAGTTCGATTTTTTTTTTTGTGTAACCTCATAACTTTTTACTGGGGTACCGATTTCAATGTTTTTTTTTAAATCTATTTTGTCGAAAAGTGGTGCGTGTCATGTAGTTCCATTTAAATTTAATTGAGATCTGACAAGTACTTTTCGAGTTGTATCTAATCGACCTACGTTGCATTATACAAGATTACTTTTCACTGGGTATACCAATTTTGATCATTTTTATTTTAATCGAAAATTAAAGCTTGCGATGTGGCTCCATTTAAATTTGATTGAGATCTGATAACCCCTTTTTGAGTAATCTTTGATAACGCTTATTTACTTGACTATTTTTTTTGTGTATCTACGTTGTACTACTTGTCGATGTAAATGAAGTTGTTTTTTTTTCTCGAGCAAAGACATTTATTATGATTCTTATTTTAATCGAAGGCTGACGCTTATTATGTGGTTCCATTTAAATTTTAAAATGAATAATGAATGAATTTTAATTAAAAAATGAATGATGATGATTTCTTTCTTTGTTTGCGAGCATACACAATTAATTATCTTATTGAAAATATTATAAAACAAAATAATTTGAATTTATATAAGATTATAGAAGCAACAAAGACGATTTAGATTATATTTTAGAAATCACAATGAAAAATTTGAAAAACAATGAAAGCTCAATGCTATATTATAGATTATACGTATCACAAATTTTGATGCAGTTAATTGTACAGAATGAAAGACGATCATGTTAGCTATGTTTATACAAAAAAAAAGTATAACAGTAGCTACAAAATAGAGAAAAAAATTGTATAGTATAGTAGATAGTTCAGTTGTAAATCTACATTGCGTACCAACTAAATGCTGTGTGGTACGGCAGTAAAGAATATAGCTACACCCTTCCCGTGGGTGCCGTAAGAGGCGACTACGGGATAACACAGTTCCACTACCGCATTGAAACTTAAAAAGCCGACCGGTGGCGGGATAATCAAGCCGACCGGTGGCGGGATAATCATTCAACTGCTGGCTTTGAAATACACAAGTCGAAGACGGGCAGCAGTGTCTTCGGTGCGACAAAGCCAGCCCTGCGGTCACCAACCCACATGCCCAAAGTGGTGACTATGGTCACCACACATGAGTTCGCGCCATTTTTAACGCAAACTAGTAGCCTTTGTACTTACTACAATTCAGTTAATGCCTATATTATTTTTAAAAGTGTATCTAACTGCAGAGTTTCTTGCCGATTCTTCTCTGCAGAATCTACTTTCCGAATCGGTGCTTCACTTTGAAAAATAATAATCACTTTAAAATTTTAATTTGTAAAATGACGATTCGAAAGTGTTTTTGAAGCCTATTTGAATAATCTTATTTTGATTTTGTAACGTATAAATACTTTGCCAGTCGTGTTATTCCAAATTTGAGCAAGACATTTCCCGTGCCTGTCTCAATTAACTAAAATAACCTAATCTAACGCATTAGTACCTATAGGTATGTGCTTATCGTGTATTTATGAACAAGGTTCAAAGACTTACAAATTACTGTTTTGTAAACACGACAAAAAATCTTGTTAAGTCATTGCTAAAATAGCAAAAGAACATTAACTTTAATAACAGTTATTACGTGTTCCGCGTAACGAGTACAGAAAAATACCTTAATACCTTAGCAGAAATGCACACAATATGAAAGATCTTATAATACGCTATACGAGCACACGTGCGGACATATCTTCGACCGGTTTTCATACATTATTTTTATTTAAAAGAAAGAACATCACAAATTGCTTATCTTTGAATTTTAAATTTGGAATTATTCGCATTTTTTTTTTCTTTTTGTTTTTGATTAAGTGGGGAATCTTTTATTGAATACTTTTTTGTACTTAACAAGAAAAAGATTTATGTGATCACTTAAGAACTGTTTAAGTCTGTATTTATTGTAAATCTTTTATCGTCTTTCAAAAGAATAATTGCCGATCTTCGATTAAAGAATAAAGAATTTTTAATTCAGAACTCTCTCCTTTGATTTTTATTTTATTTATTTTTTTGTTAGAAGATGGTTATAAGTGGTAGAGTTTAAAATTAACGAAACAATTCAAGGGGGTAAGTGAAAAGAAAGCTACTTATGTGATGATACGCGTGTGAAACTGCTGAGCTAGCTATTTATTGATACCTTGTAAAAAAAATTATGAACAATTTTTTACTGCTAAAAACAACATATAATTTTAAAATAACACAGTAAATTCGTACTAGATTATTGAAAAACGTAGTAGAAGTGAAATTCAAAAGCATAAAAAAATTGTAACCATAAAAAAATATACATGTGTTCAGCTACATTACACTAACATAACATTAAACATTAACATAATCATATTAAAACAAACATATACTTAGATAATATAAAATTAATTCGACAAATGCTAGAAAATCATAATTTATACTGAATTGTATTTTCTCGCAAACGAAAAAAACCCACTTCAATTTACATTGGCAAGTAATATAAGTAGTATAGGTAGTCGAAAAAATTATCAATTAAATAACCATTATTAAGGAAAACTCAAAAAGTACTTCAGGTCTCGATTAAATTTAAATATCCATTTACACATTCCATTCCATCACAATTATAGTTGTAAGATATATGACAGTTATGATATACACACATTTAAAAAATTCATTCGAATCGAGAACATCCTCCTTTTTTAAAGTCAATTACAATTAAATCTTACCGCTTCGATTCCCGCTCGAAGGTTTGACGACGCCCTCAGAATAACCCGCGTGTGCGTCAAGAAGCGCGCGTCTCATATCCGCAGGGTTAAGGACCCGAGCCATCCTGCCTTGCCGTGTCTGTCCCCAAGATGATTTCAAGGCTCGATTTACAAGGTGCCTTAAAATAGAAAAAAAACTTTTAGTATAACAAATCAACATTTGTGATTAAAAAAAAAGAATATGAAAAAAAATTTTCACGTGCAGCAAAATTGGTGGATTTCATGAAGCTTTAATATCACTTATTGGAAGTTATTATTATCATTAATTTATATTTATACTAATATTATGAAGCTGTTTGAAGAGTTTGTTTGTTTGAACGCGCTAATTTCAGGAACTACTGGTCTGATTTGAAAAATTATTTCAGTGTTAGATAGCCCATATATCGAGGAAGGATATATGCTATATATCATCACGCTAACACCAATAGGAGCGAAGCACCAATGAAGAATGTCTCAAAATCGGTTTTTTTCCTTTTGAGAACTTCCGCTGCGTGCACTGCGTAAACAGTATATTTGCGGGTTAAAGTTATCGTTAGCCCAAAGAATAGTAGTAGTTAGGTATATTCCACGGGTGAAGTCGCAGACAGAAGCTAATACCTACTAAATAAAAGATTTATAATATTTTTTTGTTTTATTTTATTGTTTTTGTGATAGCCAGGATAATGCTTTTCACGGAGCACGAAATTAATATGACATTTTACATAGTGATATTTTAGAGCAGGGGCCTCCAAACTCTGAAGCCTTAGGGCCATAGCGATTTTTTCAGTATTTTCCAAGAGCCAAAAATAGATAGATAGAATATAGATAGAATATACTTTATTGCAAACCACTCAGAAAAGATTTACATAAAACACTTATTTACACATAGAGATAGTAATGTACAAAGGTTTTAATTTCTGCCCTTAACTATGTTTCTTAAATTAAGTTTTACCTTGCAAGTAAATAAAACCGAGTAATTATATCATTATGTGTTTTCTTCTTCAACTTATCATAGCATTAGTGAAAACAATAAGACATTAGCTGTTGCGGGCAAGATTGATGACAATAGTCTTAAGGTCTTTCGGGCCGGATTTGGCCCGCGGGCCTTAGCTTAGAAACCCCTGGTTTAGATGATAAGTAGGTTACTTTTTATCGCGGATAAACGAACTACTGTTTTGAAAAGTTGACAAACAAAATTTATTCACGAAGTCATTTAGTATAACATAAAAACAAAAACCGAAAACTCAAATAAAAATACATAATTATATAACGTTTATACAAAAGCTTACACGAGCTTACGTGGAATTTCTATCGTAAGCACAGAAGGCAATAACTTCAAGCTATTACATAATAGTTATCAAAACGATTCACATTATTTGTTGAAATCCCTAATAATACAAAATTGTACGAAGAAACAAGTACTAATTATTACAGATAAAAAAAGATGAACCGAGGTGATTTTATCGCTAGAAGAGCGATCTTATCGCTAAAAGAGCGATCTTATCGCTAGAATAGCGATCTGTTTCTAAACTTTTATTTAGTATTATATGCGATTTAAAATTAAAAACATATTATGATTGATCAATCGGATTCTAAATATCATAGTAGTAGTCATAAATCTTTTTGGATTCGAGTTTTGTAATTTTAACGTTATACACGCGAATATGTTAATGGTTCTGGAAGAAATTAGACACAGATTACATTCTGGAATAGCATAATGATAATTTTTTTCCCGGCAAAATTTACAGTTTTCCTGGAACTCTCTTCCATTACTTTGGTTTTCGATTTTCTCTTGAATCTATTTAGATCCTAAATATTTCAACGATATAACTGGCAACTATTTGTTGTTGTTTTTTTTATTACTTCTCTTATATCAAAATCAAATATCCAATAAAATTATACTAATAATAAGTATTTTTTGTCGCAATAACCGATCTACTAAAAATTAAAACGTGGTTTTCGAATTATTATTTTTTTGCCAAAATATTACGGTCAATAACCTGACTCTTATCTACTGAAAGAAAAAGTTAATTCGGTGCAATTAGTTACCCGCATCTATTTGAAGTAAAACCACTTTTTATTTTAAAACGACAACATTTTTTAACGATACATATTAGCAATTTGCTCAATATATACATAAGTAATTATGCATTTAGCCTATAATATCCCACTGTTACCACAGGCCTCTTTCTTCATATAGGACAAGGGGGAGCTTAATTCACCACGCTGCTTTACTGCGGGTTGGCGGATATGTTCTACGTCTTACTATGAGTAACGATCAGGTATTTATGATAACCACCAGGACCGACGGCTTAAAGCGCTCTCCGAGGCACGGTGAAGAGTAGATAAGATAAAAAGAAAGTAGAAAGAGTAAGATAAGTACAAACATCCATACCGGAAAGAAATATTGTACAAATACAATTATCCATCCCGAGCGAAATCGAACCCGCAAACCGTCGGCGTTTTAGGCGACTACTCGCAACACTACACCAGATCGGTTGTTGTAAAATGTAAATAAATAATTTGTTAATATTAATAATATTTAACATATTATATGTTAAAATTCAAATGTTGCGACATCTATTGGGGTAAGTTGAGACTAAAATAGGACATAGCAAAAATAATTTTATTTACCTACATTAGTTGTTAGTGTCAAACGAAATTGTTACTAATCATCGATAGATGGCGTCTGAAACAATTATCCCACGCTCAATTTGAACCGAACAATTGCTACAAATTAGCAATCATATTCAACTTACATTGTAGTGTAGAAACAAAATTACCCAAAACACAACTCCGGTTAACGGTGTTATGGGAAATCTCTCACGAACTTGTAAAATGAAGATAAACACTTCAACTGAATTTAACGGGACTTTGTGATCTCGTAGAATTCCATACCTAAGATAAACTATACAATATTAATAAGATTTTGCGGTAAGTCTGTTTGCCATTGTATAGTTTGAAACAATCAAAAAGTAAATGTACCTATTTACATACATAATTACTCATTAGAGACTTAATTTAGGGGCTATAATAAAACAAATATACATTAAACATTTTTATTAACTAAGTAGGTAATCATTTAACAATTATAACAGTGCTTATTTATGTTATAATAATAACTCTTACTCTTAAACGATATCATTATCATCATATACGTTTTTACCGTCAATTGTTTCTGGTTCTATTTTAATAAAGCTACCCGAGGGTATAATGGACTCTTCGAGAAGCAATTCTTCAGAATTTTTGCCGGATTCCTTCTCTTCCAAAGCCGTTTTTAAATCACTTTCAGTCACTAAATGATCGTATTCAGTTTTCGTCATAAAGGTTGCTAGGCCTCGCTTTGGATTGTAACCAAAGACGGATTCGCTTGGTGTACGGTGGATTTGTACGTTAAATGTATTGTTTAAGAGGTACTGAACGTACTTAACGCCTTGATACCATTTCAGAGATGGATTTTGTTTGTACCAATCACGCAACATCTTTAGTATGTCATCGTTAGATTGTCCGACAAAATCGTGTTTATTTTGAGTAATCTCTCCGCTCACCACTTTGATATCAGGAAAAGCTAAATACATTCGCCGGCATACTTGCTTTGTCACATTTATACCGTTCTTTGACTGTAGTATATTTGGTGCACCAAACACTAGAAATATTTCCAAAAGGGAATCGACACTTTCATCTATACTTATAGTTTTTAATGGTTTTAAATGAATAAACTTGGTAACTAGATTGCGATATACCATTAGGTATTTGTAAGTTTCACCGGCTACTGTTGTAACATCCAATATGTCCATTTGACCCCGAGAATATAATTCCGGATATATTTTGCTATTTTCTTCCGTATTTCCTTGTAATTCTATATCTGATTCATTGTCGAGCTCATCAGCTTCTAGCGGATCCGGTTCCATATCTATTCTAGACACAACTTCGTTCGACACTTCGTCATTTTCCTCACAGTCAAAACTTTTAATACTCTTTTTTCGCCTAATTACTTTATTTTTACAGCCTTTACAAAGAGACAAGTACAACAGAACAATTCCAGTTGTTATGTTCTTATACTTTGGTTTTATTGCGTACATCAATCTTGTTCTGCCCGCGTGGTTCATTTTCAGATGATATTCACGTATAATATCATAAATCTCTTCTAGTCTCACAAACATTTGAGGATTCTTTTTCCCGGCGGAATTAGCCATAACCAGTCTTTCACCTTGTGGTGTAGATATAATATTATATCGTTTTGCGCGTCGATAATCCGCAGGATGTTTCCTAACTTTAGTTTGAGCATCTTTGACCTGTTGAATAAGTCGAGTATATTTGGCCGCTGTTAGCAGAAATGCGTTCGGCGCTGGCTTGTTTAGTAGCAATTCATTTACTCTCTGATAAAAAAACTCGCGATCGACTTCGTCCTCAGACATTATGATAAAATCACAATATCAATTATCGTTGTTTTTGTTATACAACTTATTAACGTTTTGTTGGATAATATTAAACAGCAGAACCGAGTTATTACGCGTATTAACCTTTAAAAGCAAAACGCACACTAAGCGGCGCGCCGTGCAGTTGAACCGTGACGCTATTGTACGATAACGAGTCAATCCGAGTATTACCGAATGCCGCACCGGACAAAGATAGATATTGACTAACTTTATTTTCTCGCTCGCACATATTCCAGTACGAACGCGTTTTGTCCATTTAGCATCGAACCGGTCGACGTCGTATTGACAATGTATATTGACTCGTAGTTTCTAAGCAATAATGTACAAAAAGCTTGTACACAGGACTGCTAAATTACTATTAATCTCCCTTTCTAAGGCTATGACTAATGACAAACGATACGTTATAAAATTTGTGGAAAAAGTATGTATAGTGGTATTTATTCAAATAAAGAAAGTAAGAACTGTTATAATAAAACAAGATACAAAGTATGTGCCTAATTAATACATAACTTTCCTTAGATTTTTTTTTTTTTTGTATTTCGTTTAGTAGTAGTACAGCAATTGTAAGTAATTGTGTATGTTGGCGAACAGGTGAAGGAATGGTACCACATGACAAGTACTAGCTTTTGATTAAAACAAGAATAATCAAAAACAGCAAACTCTTTACAAAGTTAACTATGAATACGTAATAAAGTACAGACAAATGGAGATGATCCTTCTTTTTTGAAGTTTGTCACATAGGTGTATGTAAATGTAACAGTGAACAAGTATAGACTTGTTGACAATATACCTAATGATCTTAGGTCTGTGGATAATGTTTACCTAACACATAAGTTACGAACAGACTCATTTTTTAATTCATATTGCGAATAGAAATATGTGATGAATGATGAAACCTAGCGTTAACGATAACCGATGGAACAGACGTTTAACCATAAACTATTATCATTGCGGATACTGACATACATCGAATAGTTGTTATTAACAACTGTTTAAACTGGCTCTTATTCAGAAGTAATAAAAAATGATTGTTCACTACCATGCTATCAGTACTTAATCATTAAGTAGCACAAACATAAGATACGGGAATCGTAAGTCCGAATTCAGAGTTATTACCTACCGCTAAGCATAAAAACCTGAATGTACATCATAGGAACCTCATAGAAAACCTGCCTGCAGGTATCGATTATTATTGTCAAAGATATGTCCAGTATATTTCCCACTAAGCAGTCAGATAGAGTAAGCTTTATTGCCTCTTAAAAAGTTAGTAAATAGGCTTTTGTCCGTTTGCAACATTAAGAGGTGGTTACCGAAGTATGAAAGCAAAATCATTTATAATTAATTCAGAATTAATTGTTACATAGATATCTGTTCTGGTACAATAATACGATCATGCGAAGAGTTATCTTAGCGGTAGCGATCGCGATACCATGCACGAAAAGCCGTCGCTCCCTTTGTTATCATAAAAAAAAATCTCATAGCTCGATCCTTACTCACGGTAGAAACTGGAGAGGATCAGAGGAGAAACGGAAGCCTTCGCCCTGCAGTGGGATATTAGGCTTAAAGATGACATAATTTATAATAATCAATTATTACCTGGGATAAGGGGTTCCATCTGGACCAGGACAATCAGTCCCTTGGAGGGCATCACCCCACGCGTATTTTAACTTTGGTCCGCAATCACCCACCACGCAAACAGCAATCGTCGCCTGAAAAACATTAAAACCTTCGTAAATTACCTTTTTATTAATTGTACTATTTCCGTTTGTTCTTAGCAAAATCGTTTTATAAGGTGTTTTTATTTCACGCGGTTTAGGGCCTGTTACACCAGTTATGAATAAAGTTTATCATCGAAATAAATTACGATTACTTATACTTTAACAGTAGGTGGTAGAATAGGCTATTAAGACCTCATCACATCATCATCATCATCATATAGTGGAATACGATGGTGAACAAATACAAGTTAAAAAATAAAACTAGATTAAGACAAAAAAAAAGTATTACGTCACATAATGTGCTATAAAGGACGCATTCAATAATTCATATAATGTGACACCATATAGCCTATAACTAGTGGACAAGTTAAGACGCTTCTAATGACTTCACTGAACTTCATTTATCTGACACTTCATTTATATAAATATTATAAGTAATTTAGGAGATATGAGAGAACAGATGAACATACATACATAAATAGACTTCTAAAATTATAACCCTCCTCTTGGCTTTGCCGTAGAGAGTTAAAAAGAATAATGCATCAAAATTTTTATCTTTTGGATATCATCATCCCTCAAATAGCGTTATTCACAACAGGTGCAACAAGCCTTTAGTTTAAATAAAACTCGCTATTAAAATTTATTTAATAACTAGCTGCCCGGATAGACTTCGTTCTGTTAAAAGTTAATAATACAATTTTTTATTTTTATTTTTTATTAAAACCTTCCGTGGGCCTTACGGAACATACAAAAAATAAATTAACCGAATTGGTAGAGCCATTCTCGAGTTGTGCGCTTAGCGAGTCATTTTTATTAATATAAATAATAAACAACCTACTTTTCAATTTCTATTTGGACAAAGACAATTTTACGTTACATAGCAATTTTATCATATTTTTACTTTTTTTATATACTTTTTACGAGTTATACAGATTCAAACTTGTTTCTTAAGTAAACCGTCGAGTAAAAACTTATAGACTTTTTAGCGCCCATCAAGTACCTATCCGTTTCTCTCCTTAGTCACTTATAAAAATAAAAATCATTTCCTGTTTATTTCAAATGCCAACAATTACTATATAAACAACAATTAGCATAGAAGATTAACTATATAAAACTATCAGAAGTGAAAATATAATTTGATCGATCAAAACGATTAACTAGCGATAGACACGCGAAATCGCAAGATCGTGAGCCAGCCGGGACGGTATGTGTGCCGTGGCCCCATAGCACAGTTCTGTTCCAAACAATACCTGTCCTTTCTTGTACTATCTAACTGGTTCAACACTTCCTACTAAAATTAATCAGAACAACTGATACGTATAAAAGTTAATACATAGTTACATGCCACATTTGTGAAATGTGATAGGTACTTGTTATTTTTTTATGATTGATGAACGGTGATATATCAATTGACTGTTTACCACAATTTTTTTTAACATAGATATATTATATTTACCTCAATAAAAATGGTCTGCAGACTAGCAATATTATTTTTTTGTAAATAAATTGTCATATTAGTACTCATGTAATGTTTTCGGTGCATCAAACTTCTTTATAAAGATTCGTTCTTTGATTTACCGCTATATGTTCCTACAATAAATATTATGTGTTGTTTTACAATGAATATTACAATCTTTACAATGATCCATTCATTATAATTAATGATAATAATCTTTATAATGGTTGTATGAAAGTATTGTTTTGTTGTTTATCAACATCCTGTTCAATTTATAGTATTAGCTTAACCGTCTCTACTGTATATTTCGGTAAAAGAAAAAGTTATGTAGTGATGCGTGGTGAATCGTAAAAGCCCTCAAGAAGAAAGTGCCAGTGTCACATTTCTGGGTCAAGTGTATATGACATGTCATTGAACCGTTGGAAATTTAGATGGGATGGGTGTCAGGTGTACCATAAATTAAAAACTTTTCTTACGACCTGTCCACTTAATTATTACTTTTTTTTACTAATTAACTGTTACATTATTTTGTTTCGTTTTCCGCTTATATTAAGAGTGTATTCACTATCAAGATATAATATAGGGAATTATATAATATCCTTGACAATGATGGCTAAAGCTTACGCAATAAAATGGACCAGGGAATAAAAATCTCATTATCATTCTCGATGAAACGTCCCAATAGAATAAAGTAATAGGTAAATGCAAAAGTGAAAATATTATAAAGAAATAGTAGCGAAAGTGCCTAGCGGTCACTTAGGTCCATTATATGGAGATCACGTCGTGGGCGTTATTTTTCGGTACTTAAATTCCTACTCGCCTCTGTATTGTTACTGATAAACCATTTGACAGCTTGACAAAGAAGTTTTCAAACAAATTAAAAAAAAAATCAACGACCTAGTATCCACTAAATGTAAAAACTAAAAAAAAGTCACCGCAGTTTGAGTACAACTTTTTAAAGTTGATTAACACTAAATAATAAACCGTGAAAGCGCGATTTTTTCACCTTTCTTTATTAAAAGGATGATTTTCATCAAATTATTAAATTTACAGCTGTCACAGTTTAAACAGCTTTGTCACACATTTCTAATTAAATATTTGAAACTTAATATCAGATATTTAATAAAAATGTAGTTTAATATCGACAAAAATACCGTAATATTTATAATAATGAAAAATAATACGTTTTACCTACAGTGCTTTTCGTAAGAAATTACTTGAATCAGCGGCGAATGAAAAATCCTTTACCGTTATTTTAAAATTGTGATAAGTATTAATAAAAATAAAAATCTCATTTTATTTTATTACTTCAATAAAACAGAGCCAATTTTGCGTTAATAGTCGTTGCGTATATTTAATTTAAATCCATATTTTATACAATAGATATTTTCAATCGTAGGTGCTATGGTTTATATGCACGTGTTTTATTACTTTGTAGTAAATATTCCATTAGTATATTTTTAATAAACTACTTATCTTACTTTTTTTTTACTGAGTGCATATAGCTCATAAATATCGTGGTTACGCTTGGCCGCTTACAAAATATTGTTCGGATTATTTTTAAGAAAAAAATAGTAAGTTTTAAGAATATTTCTAGTGTATGGTAATTTAAATATATTACTGTTATCAATAACCCTATTCTAATTTCTTTATTTCGACAAATGCTATTTTATAAACTTTAAAGATACAGATATTTCTGAGATAACATTTCAAACAAAGACATATCGGACGTTACTTTTAGGTTCAATAAAATATTCTGTAAGGAGGCTTTTCTCGGTTACATGTGTAATAATTATGCATCTTAACATGAATGGCAAGTTATGGTACATGATCTCGGTCAGCAACCTTTGACTAATGACACGTAATGCGCTTAGACAGAGAGGAGCGTGTATAACAGTAAATTTATGATAACTTCACCCGCAGTTACCTTTTTTCCTATCTCCCTGAACGGTTTGTTCTAAATGCATAGGCAATGAGTCAGTCAACTATGTATGAGTTAGCAGAATATTAAATTCCATAATGTCACTATAGTTTTTCTTTTCTTCATAAATCGGACAATTTATCAATACTCAGGGAGACAAAGTCCGATTTTGATTATGTCCTCGAGAAAACATATTCTTAGTATCTTGAGGCTAGTTTTGTTTTAATATAATCTCAAAAAGGTGGGGTGTAGTTTCTTATAGCAATTTAATTTTTGGTAGAGTTTTTCACAAGACCTTTTTTTTTTAATATAAATAAGATAGTAGAGCAGCGGCAGTGACTTAACCAGTTTTATTTTTATTTAGAAGGAAATTTGCTGTAGTTCTAGGTCATTTTTATTGTGTTACCTACATTTAGCTCAGTTTCACATTATTAAAGAAAATATTCGACTCAAATTTTATTATTGTTACGCTGTTTTTCTAAGAGTGTATTAAAAAACAAGTAATTACAACTTATTTAGTCTTCTAATATTCAATTACAAAAAAAATATAATTACATCTCCATATAATGTATAAAAATAATAACATGATAACATACTTGAATTTAAAAGTTTTTTATTCTTTTTAAAGAATCACATTCCAAATTGTATTTAAAAGATTATAAATCTTCATTCGCAAATAATAACAAGTACGTATTTCATTATAAAATTGTATACAAAACCGGTGTTTTAACTTACCAAATAAAAATAACTTATTATGCTTTTTAGACACATTTTGTCAATAACAATTGTATTATCACTAAAGAAAAATATAGTAAATAATTATTTATTACGACACACTTGTAATGCAAAAAGTTTTCCGAATGTGAAAATGATACATTCGCGTTAGTAGAAGGGCGTGCGGTCGGCGCACTGCCCGCGCAGACAACAAGTGGTGTTCATTATAACGGGAGTTCGGCCGGGAGTCCTAAGTGCGGGCGCGGGCGCCTACTTTGCTTCCGCGACAGCCATTCTCTCCAGTAGGAAATTTGAAATTAGCGCCATCTATTCAACTGTGACGTATCTCTCATTCGATGCCGGTTCTTGACATTTGCCGACTAAAATGACAGCTCCACAAAGCAAACACCACAAAGTACAAACGGAACGAAACAAACATGGCCGCATGGCTCGGTGACAGCGTCTATACAAAAACTAATACACAGAACAATTCCAATTCCAATAACTTCTCACTGGAAACATTAAACAATGATGACCATAGCGACATAACAAAAGAACTATTTAATAAAAGTTCTGGAAGTTTACCTAATATCGATAAGGAAATCTTAGTGGACAGTGCGACGGCGAAAATTCAAATTGAAATAGTATCGTAAGTTTTAAGTACTTAAGCGATAATATTTTCATTAAGTTGTGCTTTTAGTGAATTTTTGGAGGGTTACCGCGTTTTCTTGATCAACAAGTAAAGCAATCAGCTGTTTGTCAATATGATCGTATGTCTCTTTCCGACATATGAGACATTATGTTTGCGGTCTTTTTCATACTATTTCATTTTTGGGCATTCTATTTTGGTACATTACCATTACGATGCGGTTTGAATATCTAATTTAGTGTTCACTAATGATTTAAGTATATACTTTAGTAATGATTGGAAGGTAACAGATATCTTAATTCATTAAGGGAAATGCTGCAAGAAATCCATATTATATTTTAGCTATAACATTAGACCGAGCTTTATACCCATTAACACATATTAACACAATACAAAGCTTTTAATCATTTGTTTACAAATATATTTTTCAGCTTAAATAAAATGAGTTTCAATCACCGATCCCATTGATGTTGCTTAGTCGCTTTTTGTTACTATCAACCTTGATCATTCGATTTCTGTGACATTTGTGAGTAAATCAGACACATAATTATATTTTAACTACCAATAGTTACTTGTTAACTTCTTAGTATATTGACTTGAAGATTGTTATATTATTTTCTAGCAGTAACAATGAAAGTTTTAAAGATTTATCAAAGGCAAATATTGAATTACCAAAGTCAATTATGGACAAAACCAGACGCCGAGTTGAAGATAACACATCAAGGTATAAATGTGACTACGATGGTTGCGAGAGGACGTACAGTACAGTGGGCAATTTGCGCACCCACTTGAAAACACATAAAGGTATAACCATATTACATGACCTATGAAATAGTACATGTCCTAACACATCGTGTATCATCCGTTATAGGAATAAGTTTTACCAAGCTAGGGGCATGTTATTCACTGTTGCAGTATACTAATAGATGATCTTCCTACAAATAAAATAGGCTTTCACTATTTAAAACATCAGCAACAACCATAAACAAGTCTATTAGTTAATTTTTTTAAGTCTTTATTACACATCCAAATATTTTTACATACGGTGATGTATGCAACCAAACATATATTATATTTGAATTAAACACACAACTTGTTTTTATAGAAATAAGAACTTGTTATACATTAAATACAGTAGTCTAAATTGCATTTTTGATGTAAAACTTCTTTATGCACGCTTGACCTGGGGAGTAAGCTGGTGAATGCGTGACGAGAGCGTTACGAAAAGTGTGATCTGGTGAGGCGAACTGTCCAAGAGAGAGGTGCACACATTTTCTTTCTCCTGTTTAAAACGTGTTATGTTGAGCGTTACAATTTTTCTCAGTAATTATTCTCAATAATCTTATAGCTCTTTACATGAATATTGATTTATAGTAAAGTTTTGTTCTTATTTTCAGGGGAATATCGGTTTATATGTCCAATGCAGTCATGCGGCAAGGCCTTCTTAACTTCATACAGCCTAAAGATACATGTACGAGCCCACACTAAGGCAAAACCTTTTGCTTGCAATATCGGAAACTGTAATAAAGCATTCAATACACTGTACAGGTCAGTTCAAATATTCATTTAAGTATTATAATATTTATTTATTTCTTTGTTTACTTAAAAATATTCTAAGTTAACAAAGTACAAAAACTTTCAACTTATCATTGAAGTGATTGAATATTTTTTTTAGCAAAAATAAGGTTTTATATGTCGTTTTTAAGTTTTCATTCATTACATTTATATATTTTATATTGAAAGCTTTCCAATCTTAGTTTTATGAGCTAGAAAATTTACATCACTTTAATCACAATACTGTTTACAACTTACAAATAGAAACCTGCCGCCCACTATCTTGAGTCATAACAATAATACTCAAAGGCATGAACTTGACCGTTTTTTTTTTTTCATTCATACATTTATTATGCAATATATAAAGGTTGAATTGTTTCTTAAAGCCGAATTTCTAAACAAAAAGCGTGTTTAAGTAACTGATTTATTTACATTTGGATAAATGCCAATTTGTGTATTTCAATAGAAAATTCTTATCTATTATAATTTAAATTGTACATTGTATTTTCACCTTTACGACATTGATATTAAGTTTCATAATATGATGGAAGTTTAAATATACGACGACTCTACTTTAAAAAGTACTTGTATTGAATTTTGGGCGATGTTACTATTTTTCTAGTGACTATTTTAGTTTTAACGATCGTAAATTGTTGACTCATTTTCATTATATTTTGAATCTTATTTTCTCTCTCTTATGTTACTCTTTCATGAATTTATATAAGATATTATTTATATGCCATTGAGATAGATGTGTTATTATTAATTGTTTCATGTTTGGCACATACATATATTCATTATTTACGATCACGTAGGTAATATGTTTCTTATCGTCGTAAAATAAAATGACACCTGTCAAGCATATAAATCATTATATACAGAATTATTTTCACTTTCTATTTTCTCCGCACGTTTACTTAAATGATATTTGGTTACCGCTTTGCTTTAAGGCTTTATATGGCCTAAATTTTTTCTCATAGGTATTTCGTTATTTCAAATTTATTATGAACGTATAATGTCCGACATCATAAGCAAAACGTATCGTTGTACACGTACAGTACGTACAGGAACTGGACTTTAGAGTTTTTGCCCCTGTAACATCCGATTGTCGGGTAAAGGCCTCTCTCTCCATGTAGGAGAAGGGTCAGAGTTTATTCCATTCCGCTGCTCCACTACGGGTCTGGGGATATATTCTCTACTATTTGTAACGATCGCTATCATATACCTATGATAACAATTGTTACTAACGGCTTTACGTTGCTCTCCGAGCTACGATGGGGAGACCCACAAAGACAGACGACCAAACCGGAAACAGATATTTGTACAGATCTGATATCCATCCAGAGCTGGAATCGAACCTCGGTATATACTGCGCACTATTTTAAGAAGAATAAATATTCTTACATAGAACATTAGAATAAATACAAACAAACTAATTGTTTGACTTACATTTTAAAAGTAATAAGCTTTACGACGCGGCTTTGCCCGCGTGGACAACACAATTTTGACTATTCCCTTTTCTCTCGTTAAAATGTAGCCTATTGCACTCAGTGATGGCGTATGGCAATATAAGTAAAAAAAAAATGTTTTAAAGTCGGTCCAGTAGTTTTTAAATTTAATTTTTAAATTTGTAATCTTATTCAATAAATTAAAAAATATATAAATCTTACCTTCTTATAATATTAATATAGTCCATGAGAATAAAACAAACAACATCTTATGAATTTCAGACTAAGAGCACATCAAAGATTACACAGCGGTGACACGTTCAATTGCAAAACAGATGGCTGCTCGAAATTCTTCACAACACTAAGCGATTTGAAAAAACACATTCGTACACATACACAAGAACGGCCTTACAAGTAAGTTTCTCAAAAATATTATGAACAAACATCCATATGAATATAGTGAATAAAGGGGTACGAACCTTTGTGGCATATCTAGCCGCCGCCATCTTGGTTTTTTTCAAAATTTCCGAGCACGATAAAAGTGGTATATTTGGATAGAGGACACTTATACAAACAAAAAAGGTTTTATAACATGGTATCCTAAAGTATCACGTTTCCGAGATATTTAGAAGTAAAGATCGCCATATGAGTCCAAAGCCATCATTTAAAATCGAGTAATTACGCGTGTATGTGCATTCCATTGTCTTCAAATATTAGCAGCCCCCAAGTATATTTAGCTATTAATATGCTTGCAACTACCCCTACCTAATCCCTACTAATTAAGGCCTTAATCCCTACTAATATTTCCCCTTCTAATTTTATTTTATTTATTTTTATTTATTTACCATAAAAACCTTCCGTGGGCATTAAGGAACGTACAAAGAAATAAATTAGTCGAATCGGTCGAGGCATTCTTAAGTTATGCGCTATATGCAAAATTCATTTTTTTATATAGATATATAAATGTCCCATTTGTTGCATAACTGTACAGAAATAAATTTGTGAATATGTTAAATCACAAGAAAAACAGTCTTAGAAATGAGGGCACTTAAAGTAGTCCAAGGGCCTTTATTAAAACTGGACAGTATCATTATTTTTCTGTTCCAAAATGATACATCAGTTAATCCTTTGAAACATCTTATATAACTCTAATTTTACGATTTTTATTGGCATTTGTCGTTATTCCTAGGTTGTTCTTTGGGCTCGCGAATTACTGTAATCTAGATATCTAATGTTTACATTATTTCTTTTTATTATTCTTTAAAATAAAATAAAATTGAAAACCTGTATTATAAAAATGTTAGAGATCTGACATTGTATAATCCTCCTGGCCAAATTTGAATTAAATCATTGTTTATTTAAAGTTAAAAAAAAGGAATGAGAAGTGTACAATGGTAATGTTTCAAATTCCTGTCATAGTATATAAATGTAAAAAGTATATAAATATAAAAGATAAATTAATGTTTAAAAAGTTTGATAATTTTCTGACAACTGAACTGACATTCTGCCCGACTTGACATGCAAACGTATTTGCTGAATCTATACTTGCTTCATGCAGACAGCATTCTCACCATTGACGTTTTTAAAATAATATTTATTTCTGGTCTGGTTGTTAGTCCTTGTGGGTCTCCCTATTGTGCCTCGGAGACCATGTTAAGCTGTCAGTGCCGGTTGTTATCATGTACACCTGACAGCGATCGTGGCTCTTAGTAGGTAATATATCCACCAACCCGCAGTAGAGCAATGTAGTGGATTAAGCTCTGATCCTTCTCCCCAATGGAGAAAGAAGCCTATGCCAAGCAGTGGGATATTACGTCCTGAAGTAAGCAAAACGATTAGCGACGAGCAAAGCGTCTAAGCGTAATGATAATACTCGTATATGTATAATCTAGTTCATATGTAATTTCTTATTTGATACAGATGTGTAACCGACGGTTGTGGTAAATCGTTCACCGCGTCTCATCACCTCAAGGCACATGCGCGTACACACTCCGGTTCAAGACCGCACGCGTGCGCCTCATCTGGTTGTGGGAAGGTTTTCTCGACCCCCACTAGTCTGAGAGCACATGCGAGAAAACACCAAGTAAATATGTGTTTTTATTTTTGAAGTAAAACTTGTTTGCGCATGCTTGACTTGGGGAGTAAGTTGGTGAATGCGTGACGAAAGCGTTACGAAAAGTGTGATTGGGCGAGGCGAACAGAAGTTGAGAGGGAGATATAAGTTAGTAAAGATAGAAAGAGAGAGTTACGTTTTGTAAGTTTTACTGCAGTCGTGTGGTCTAAAGCACACTCGTTTTTTATTTTTATGTGGTTTGCTTTATTATAAATTTGTAGTTTGATGTGATATTGTAAGTACGAGGTAATGGATTGTTATTGTATTGCCATGTCATACACGTCCACGTTAGGTTAGTAACTACACTAACAAATCGCGAAGACTGATAAGTAGTATTTAGGGAAATTAGGAATTTTAGCAATTACAATGATTGGCCTGAACAATTAGTTTATTTATTTAATCTGTCTTAAAAAAGCAAAAAAAAAGCTATAACATTTTTTTTCAAATCTTTTTAGATCGAAGCCGAAACGCCGACCGTGGAAGTAATTGAAAACGAACCACCAAAACAAGATTCCGATGTTATGAATTGGGATAGCTTACTCGAATCCTTCGGTAGAATAACAACCGAATCTAATTCCACTGAAGGCAGCTTAGAGGACATAACTAGTGTCAATCCAATCGCGAATAACAACATGGATATAACGGAATTGCTTTTTAATAATACTAACGATACTAAATTCACTAACGCTAATAACATAACAGTTGATTACGATTTGAGTAATCTCGAAGTGCTCTCTCCGTTTAATGTTGATAAAGCTATCAAAAAAGATCCAAACGATAATACTTGGGTCGATGTTAGCGATTTACCACCAATTGTTATATCTGAACCTAAAATTGAAGTCAAATCTAAAGCTATGCAGCTAGCTTTAGCCAATGAGATCGAAATGCAAGCGCCGTGGATAGACGTAACTGCATTAGCGTCATCAATACAAGAAACGCCTGTCAGCATCAAAGATAATACTCCCGAAAATATATTTACACTTGCAACATCTGTACCAACACATATGCAAAGTTATATTGATCTTAATACTGAAGTTATTCCAATTGCAAATATAACATCACAAACTTCTTTCGACTTGGATACGCCAAATATTTTAGATTTAAGCGATAAAGTATTCAATGACAGTGAATTAGTAACAAATTTAGATCCAGATAAAATTGACGAAGATATTGCATTCATGAAAACTAATGATCAAATAGATGACAGAACATTAAATACACCTCCACCCAGTAAAGTACAGCATAATATAGAAATAAATCCAGCAAATTCAGTTTCATTTAATACAGATTTAACTCTGGAACATACATTGTTATTTGATAATGAACCTCCTTCAGATATGTATGTTGTTCAAACGGAAAATATATTCGGTAAAAAGGCAAAGAATCCTTTAGAACAGTTAACCGCTGATGCCGGTATTTGCTCATGTAGTCAATGCAAATGTGAGCCAGACAATGGTGAGTGTAGAAATTGTCAAGACCATAAGCCAATAGAAAAAAGTAGTTGTGATGATAAATGTTCATGTACTGACTGCAAATGTAATCACGCAGAAATGAAATGTGCCACTGGTTGTGGCAGAGCAACAGATACCAATCACAATACATTCTTGCACTATCATAGAAGACATAATAATTCAAATCTTGAAGAATTTGGTGTTTATACACACGAATGTGATGATTCGTTTCCAAATATCATAAATAACATAAAATGTTCATGTAGCAGTAATCAAGAAGTTGCTAGTAAAGATATTAAGTCTGATTCATGTTGTAGTAGTTCTAATACGAAATCATGCTGTGTCACAATTTGCTTTAAAAAGTTAGATGCTTTTAAACAATTTCTATCAGATTCGGAATTGTTGAACGCTCTCAAAGTGAACAATTTTAATTTGAGTACAGGCTAATTACATTGTTTACTGGATAAACTAATCTTTGCATTTAATTTTGCATAGTTATCGGCACAGATATGGAGCACTGATCTTCAACATTTTATTGTTATAGATTTAATAAAAAAAATACATTTTATGTATATAATTTTTGTACTGAACAAAACTTTTCTTATTGGGAACCCTCCGCAATACGCAAAGCAATCCCATACCGTTGCCGACCGTTCCAATATGTCTGTATTGTATTGTATTGTTGTGGGCTCGGTTTTCCGCATTTAGACACAGAGGTGGTCCGCTATGCGTGAAAAGAGGGCTGACTAATTCAGCCAGCCCAGCTCCTTCCAGAAGCTCAGAAGCCTCCTGGGGCGTTCACAGGCTTCTCGGAGCGTCCTTTATATGTCTGATATTAATGTCCTCTGTGCCAATACCTATACAAAGCATTGTTGCTTGTGCAATTTTATGAGAATCATTAGTTTTTTTTTCTTTTTAAATTTTTAGATTTTAAAAAACAATTGTTCAGCTGTTGAAATATATGTACATATATTTATTTAATAGATTATAATGAATTACTTATGTACAGATTATTGACAATTGTTAATTTAATTCTAAAGAGCTTGTTTTTAAGTGCCTACATTCTATCACAATATATCTAATTGTTAACCAAAAAACAGATGTCAGAAACATTCACCCAAAGAATTGTTAGTCATTAATATTTTTTTGTTAAATTTTGAAAGAGGTTTTCATCTTGCCATATACATTGACTTAAAATATTTTGTAGCATATTATGTATTATTAACTATAATTGCCAAGTCTTATACACAATTAGGCTTACATAAAGCCATTTTCTTATATCTACTTATGTACAAAAATGCCACAAATTGTTGCCATATGATATTTTCTATACTTGATTTATATAGAAAAATATTTAATATAAAGATTATTTTTATGAATTAGTTCAAATTTGGTGCTATTGAACTGGAAATCAGTGCCTTAAATTTTTATAATGTACTTATTTTTAGCTTGTACAGTATTAAGTATATGAGATTTTAAGAAAATAATTTATAAATGAGCAATAATCAAACGCTGTAATCTCTAGTCTGTGTAACAATTAAAGAGCTTTTTTATAATTATTACTTTTATTTTTGCATTATTTTTATTGTGTTTGAAAATATGCTTTACATGCTCTTTGAGATGCGCTGCCAGAAGAGCCAAAACGACAAACCCAGATTTGAAACAAATATATGTGCAAATAAAAACAAATATCTTAAGTGGGTATAAAATCCATGAACACCAATGTTTATTTACAAGCTTCCTACACCAGAGGAGTTGTCTTTATTACTGATTAACTTTAAAACTGTTTACTTATTTAGCAGTTTTTCAGTTTACTTTATTAGCTTGATTTCAGATAGTGCAAATATTTTATTTCCTAATCTAAATTGGAATGCTTTAAAAGAAAAAAAGTCCTTAGCATACTCCACCATTGCCTTAAAAACAACCTCTAGTATACATATAACTGATATTGTTATTTTTAGAATATAATTGTATTAAAATGAATCCAAAATCCCTACTTTCCATACATAAAAAAAAAACGAGTGTGCTTTAGGTCACACAACTGAAGTAAAACTTCTTTAGGTCCATCTACCTTATATTTCCCTCTCAACTTCCGTTTGCCTCGCCCGATCACACTTTTTGTAACACTCATCACGCATTCACCAGCTTACTCCACAAGTCAAGCATACATAAAGAAGTTTTACTTCAATAATGAATTCCTATTTTCCTTGGTAACACTAACCTGAGAATGACTACAAAAATCTTATGATTATTTAAACTAAATGATTTTGACTACAAAACAACACAACAGTCTGTCAAGACAACTACTTTAAAAAAATATGAAATGCATTATTTACCATGGGATTATTTCTTGATTAAAGTAATACAGCGACAACATATATTAAATAATCATTTTTATTACATTATAGAAATAAAAGTAGTATACTATATGATATCATCACAGTAGAAATAAAAAATATTTAATAACATACTTTGCATAAAATAATGAATTACACACTTATAACCTTAAATCTAACATCGTGGATTTAAATAATCCAGCTTCATATAGGAGATAAACATTGAGATACACGATTCCTATAAGATCCTTTACATTTTAAACTACTAAAACTTAACGCCTTTTCTTTTTGTCATGCCGTCTAGCACGAGAAATAGTGGCACGATGACCAGGAGATGATTGCTCAGAGCTACATTCATCACTGTCAGTGTAGGCCTGAAAACAAAAGGAATAATTACAACCGGAATTTAGTACAAATTAAGTAGAGTAACGTTTTCGCCGATATCTTGCAGCAATGGAAAGAAAATGCAGTCTTTGTCTTTTGTTAATTTACTTTTGTCCTTCTGACAGATATTTAATTAATAAATATGTACCTTTTCATATGGATGCGGTTCACTTTGCTCGTCGGTAAGCGTTACACAAGCAAACAAACATATCAGTTGAAAGGCTGCTCCGATGTACAAGCCGTAACGTATCACAGTACTCATCATATCTTCAGCGAAAATTTCATTCGGGATCATATTTGTCCAATCCGCTATTAATTTGCACGCTATAGAAGACTTTTCATTCAATAATTTTCTGAGACAAGCGATCAATAAACATTTATATAAAAACAAAACAAATCTTCACTGTCAAACTTAGCGTCAATGTCAACTGAAAACCACAGAGATTTCTGTAAGTATTACTATGCTCTGTGCACAGAGAACTGACATGTTGACATTTAGGTACCTACCTATATAATAAATTCGAGGCGAAGATTAAAAAGTTATTCTGTAAGAAGAATAAAAGTAGCTGGACTAAGTTTGGTTGAGTCTTAAGAAATTCATCGATCTATCAATTCCGATAACCCCACACCTAATGATCCAGTGGCATGGCTTAACGATTTCACAGACAAACTTGCCAATCCTTATGTTCCTTACCAGGACAGCTTTCCATTTTCCACAACACAGTCTGTATCTAATTTGATTTCTTTCCCTGTTTGATTACTATTCGCATAGAGAGGCCTCAAAGACTTTACTCCCGGGGAAAATGTTGTACCCAATTCTTATTCTATTCTTCTATTCTCATAAAGCTAAACTCTATCTTCTGAATATCATTAATACTTGTTTCACAACAGAAATCGTCACGCAACCTTGGAAGTCACAAATAATTGTCCCAATTCTAAAACCAGGCAAAACCCTGTAAAATTGTATTTATATATACCCATTGCATTATCAAAACTAGTCTGTAAGGATTGTGGAAAGCAGAAAAATTCTCTGACCCTTTCAATTTGGCTTTAGAAAGGATCTGAGTACTACAGATGGTTTGAGTATTCTATCAGCAGACATTCAAACTGCTTTTGCAAAAAGTGAGTTCCTAGTAGGTATTTTTTTTTGACATCACTTCTGCATATGACATGGTACTTCTTTTGCTGCTCAGAGAGAAAATATATAAATACTTAAAAAAAAACAGTCTTTATATACCTACAAGAAGTAGTAGGCCTACAAAAATGCTGCTCGAAGAAGAAAAAGATATTTGGAGAATCTAATAATGAGTAAAAAATCCAGAAGTTAGCATTAAAATCTGTGAGTGAACATTATTGTCATCCCTATTTTCCCGCCCTCAGGATAGGATTTTTTTTCTAAATTTATATGGGATCATCTTCGAGGTATACTATATCCAATAAAAAAGAATTATCAAAATACTATTCTGTAAAAAGTTATGCGTGGTCTTACATAAGAAAAATACGCATCAATTGAAGAACCTTCTCCGTTTGTCATCGGTTAAAAAAGAAATACTTTGTGATAGTTTTTTTTTTAAGTATTACGTAACATTAATTTTTTTTTTTCGTTCGCCATTAAATTGAAAAAAGTTGTATAACCTAAGCGTGACCATAAAATCGAATCGAATACAATTTATTATTACATTTTTTATATTAGTATATATAAAGTGGCGATCTAAAATTACATAATAATTTTATTGAATAAAATAGTATTAAATATATTGTGACGGTTGTTCATCAACAATGAATTTGATATTTAAGCGTAAGAACTTTTTTAAATGTAGAGTAACAATAATTAGTAAAAAAATTTGTGCATACTCAAAATTTTTATGGTACCCATATTATAATAATAAACTACCTGTTATTTCTTTGCATTTTCTGAGAACATTTACACTAGTAATGTATATTTTTTTCCATAGGACTTGTAGTTTAGCCGGAAATTGAGATAAACCGTTTTTTACCCTAAAACTCCCTCTCCCTACCACTTTCCAACCTCAGCTCCCCGTAATTTCTTTTTCCTTTCATTTTCGTTGTATTATCTTTCTTTTACAATGGGTTTCATCCTTCTTCTTTTTCCTCCTTCCCTCAATGATGAGGATCGCGACCACGAATGATATGTCTCCATTAGTAAGCAGCATGTGTTGTACGGTGCAAGCTGCCTCCTACTGTATTCTTGATGACATCAGACCATATTGCTGGTGTCCGCCCTTTGGCGCGTTTCCCTTCAATTTGACCCAGTATTATAAGTTTCTCGAGACTATGCTTAGGAGACCGCATAATGTGCCCGAAGAAGGTAAGGGCCCGCTCCATGCAGATCGTTGAGAGTCGCTTGGTGATATTGAGCTCTTGTAAAATTGACTCGTTCGTCCTCATGGCAGTTCAAGGGATTCGGAGTAGTCTTCGCCAACACCACATTTCCAATGCATTGATCTTGCTGCAATCGAGTTCTGAGACACCAAGTTTTCGAGCCATAAAAGAATATTGAGAACACAAGAGCTCGGACCATGGATGGATTCCACGATTCCTTCATATTATCTTGTTTAAGTTGGTCATTGCACTTTTAACAATTCCAGCACGTCGGCGAATTTCTTCAGTGCAGCTACCCACATTATTTATTAACGACCCAAGATAGACAAACTCATTGACTTTTTCATAAGTATTAAATGCATTCGAGTGAAGTAGAATTTGAGCTCTATCTACAACCATAATCTTGGTCTTTGTATGGTTAATTTTAAGACCGAGTTTGACACTTTCAACTTCAATTTTCTTCAGTAGAACTGCCATCTCCTCTTCGTCCGAAGCTAGTAACGTCGTGTCGTCAGCATATCTTAGGTTCGTTATCTTCTGTTTGTTGGGTTTCAATCGACTATATTTTTTTTGGTTTCAAAAGCTATCTGCACTGGTCTGTTAAGTAGTTGTTATTTTAAACATGTAATGGCTACAACAATAAAAAACAACAATGATTTTTTGTTCTCTTTTCAGTCAACATAAAATAATTTAATTATCATTTATACTTCACTTAGTTTTATTGCCTATCTGTACTATCCATATCTCATTATTGTCGCGACAGATTAACTAATATTCTTTTATATAAAGTTTTTGCTGCACGTATTATATATTTATACGATTAAACTTTGTACCCCTGTTTACAAAAATTACGCAGATGCATTCTTACACTTATCGTTTATATAGAGACGGAGTGCAGAATGCTAATATATTTTTTAAATTATGCCTAAAAATATATTCAATCAATAAAAAAAACATTACACACACTAACATGTATTTGACACACACGCATATTATACCTACTTATTATTATTTTTTTTTTTAGTTATTACGATTTCCATAGTAATCGCCAAATCAACGGTGAAAAGTGAGTCACTATCCCGACTTGATCCCGTTTGTGATTTGGAAGGTAGCAAACATTTTGATCTTTGTGGATCGATCAGAAAATCTTTTTTTGTGGTAGATATTTTTTTCAGAATTTTAAGTCTTAATATTACCTAATTAATAACTTTTATCATTATGAACATAATTTAGTCTTCTTTATTTTCAAATACTTTGTAGTATTGTAATACTAAATTCTTTTAGTTCGGCTTTTATAATAAGCCATACTTGCGTTATAATTGTAATAATTATTTTAAGAATAATTAAAATTATCGTAATTTTAAGAACATTTTTACACTAATCCTAGATCATTTTATATTAATGTAAATTAACTGTTCTATTTTAATAAGCATGGATTACTTTCCACGCCATATGAGAGTACAGTATGTTCGCCAATATCAGCTCTTATGCCGCTTGCGAAGTTGGCCCTGGGAGCAGAGCGTGCCACTTTGAAGGAACTTTTAGATGCTATTGGTGTTTCTCAAAAAAATTTGGTCAGTATTATGAAAGTTATTACTGTAAATGTATTTATTTACGTTAATGATACATTTAATTTATTTGACTAACTGCTTTTTCTTTTAAGAATAGAAACTTTGAACTTAACGCTATAATAGTGTTGACGATGTTTCATAGCCTAAGTTATGTGTATACGATAGAGATGCTTTTATTGTAACCAATATATGGTTACAATATTTTCGTATTATATGTACTATCGCAATAGGTAATAAGCCTGTAATGATAGTATATTTATGGCAATAAATAAATGTTGAAGAATAAAGGTATATTAATATCAGATGGAATATCGATGAAAAACAAACAATAAAATGTTTACTCTTTATAATAATAGATGTACTAATTTGATCATTTATCTTTGCAAGGATGGAGTATAAAATTTTTCTATTAATAATTTTAAACAGATTAGCGAGCATTTCAAAAGACTAATTCTGGAACTGCGATACCTTCCTGGCGTAAGACTAGATATAGCCAGTAAACTCTATGTATCATTAAAGAGTCATCTACAAAAAGCTTTCGTAGACCAGGCGAGGGATATATTCGCATCTAGTATTTCAAAATTAGATTTTGAATATCCAACTTATGCAGCTGAAGAAATTAATACATGGGTAAATTATCGTATTGATTATACTATTTCTTTTCTCCTTCTTCACTTGCCAAATATCTATTATGTGCCCATATTCTGGAGAATCGAGAAGACGTCTCTATTATTAGAAATTCATCAATTCTGATAACTTATTCTTAGATTCATTAGTTTTGAAGTATCTTTGTACGTTTCTTCGTTCTTTTTTTATTTTTTTAATTTACATAGTGCTGTTTAATCATCTTTGTAAAGGATATCGTGACATTAGGCATTAGCATTTAATAAGAAGATTTTTTAAACAAAATAAAATAATTAAAATACTCTTTCGATATCCACCTTTGACACCAACAACTACACTTTATAAAGAAACAAATATTACGAACCTACGAAAACTTTATGTGTATAATTTTTGTATTTTTGTAAGAAAAAAATATTAGTAAATCCATGCATTCTAATTTGATGTTTATAAAACAAAGCAGTAAACGTAGCACCCGTCGACCAAGTTTACTAGTTCTCCCAAAAATAAGAACCAAAATGGCAAAAAAAATATTACTTTCGATGGAGCACAACCTTATAACAAATAACTTTATAACAAATTGCCATTCTATATAAAAAATGTAAGCTCAGTTAATAGATTTAAGTCCCAACTACCAAAATATATTTTAGAGAATACCCACTGTTATAGTGATTAAAATGAAAACGACTTAATTATATTCTATTCTCATAACTAAGTAGCTACATACGAGGCAAATATTTCTTGTATCATTACATTTATTATGTTGTTCTCATGTAAGTGAATTTTTCTTTTTGAGAATAAAATAAAAATGCAAAGTTGAAAAATGTTCTTTGCATTAAAATCTTGGAACACGTGTATTTTTAAATGCAATAAGTAAATAAATTATCAAAAAAATATATGTTTAAGTTTTCAAGTTAAATTATACTCACAATTATATACTAAACATTAAAGGTATCTGCACAAACAAATGGTCGCATACAAGACATTATCAGTGCTAATGATATTACACCTACAACGTCTTTGATTTTGGTAAACGCCGTATATTTCAATGTAAGTAACATACTTACATATATGCGAAATGTTATTATTATTTGTAGGAATAAGTGTTTTGCGTTGATTTTTTTTAAGTAATAAATTGTTTGGTATTTATAACTCTATTAGAATATTCAGTCGAAAAATTTGTACGTAATCAAGATTTTTGAAAGCATCCGAGATGTAAAGATATATTTCAATATCTTTAACTGGAAATTAATGCGACTGCTTTGCAGCCTAACCATTGCTTAAACCATTGCTTAAACCTTTTTACCTGTAATAATAAAGAAATTAAAATTTAATATTATTCAAAAAAAAAAAAACAAAAATTTGCTATACTTTTGCTTAATTAGTCTTTAATTGCTGTTATACAATATCTATAAATTAATATTAGAGTAAACTCAATAATTTAAAGGATGTGTTAAAACAGCTTTTGAAAATTCTTATAGGCGAAATGGGAAACTCAATTCTCAAACATTAAAAATGGTACATTTCATACGCTAAGCAGTAAAAAAACTATACCAATGATGAAAAGTGTTGGACCTTATAATTACACAAAAAGTGAAGCGTTGGGGGCTGAAGTAAGTAAAAATTTAATTTTGTTTTATTTACTTTAATTCGTTACCAGTGTAAAATTATTTTATAGCTGATATATCGTTTTATTTTCCTTATAAATTGGCAAAAGAACGTATTGTTGCTGAGAGATTGTCTGTTTGTGCTGTAACACCAGGAGCACAATAAATGCGTTGCAGTAATTTTAGACTGTTTTCGTCTGTAAAATTCAGGTACTTTCCAAGTCAGGCTACTGCTGATTTTTATCAAGTAATTTTCCAAGTATTAGCTACCAAACAAATAAAAACGTAAAAGATTACAATTGTAGATGCTAATATTATAAATAAATAAATAAATAAATTTTTGTGCATGTTATTAATTTACTGTGTAAATTTCCAGTTCTTAAAGAGGTATTCGTTAGTTGTAGCCACATGGCACTAGTTTAAAAAATATAAATTTTTAATAGTTTTACTTTTTAGTTAGTAATGATACCTTATAAAGATGGGATGGTAACATTTCTATTAGTGTTACCATTATCAAACACTGGTCTGTCAGTTCTTCTGGATCAGTTAAAACTAGCTCCCGATATATTAGAAGCAGCAATAAGTCAGATGGAAGAAAGAAACGTAGACCTAATAATGCCGAAATTCAAGATTGAGACAGACTTGAATTTAAAAGAAGTGTATGAAAAGGTAAGTTATTAAGCAATTTTCTAACCATGTCCATATCTTTTGGTATAATTCCTAACGCGTGAGAAGGTGCGCTTTGAGAATTTTGCTCACTAAAAATTTAATATGTTGACTAGTCCATTAGCGCAGTTGGTAGTGGCCCTGCTTTCTGTGCCGCGGGTTGCGGGTTCGATTCCCGCCTGAGTCTGGGCGTAATATTTGTATTTATATATTTATAAATGTATTATTTCTATGTATATTCATAAAAAAAATAGTTATAACAGTCGGCTGTTATAAAAAAATATCGATGATTTCTTATGTTTATGTTGACCACCGGTGTTGGTGTAATATTGCCTGTGTCGTGTCAGCGGCGCCTAAAAACCATTCGTGGGTTCGATTCCCTCTGGTTGTCTTGTACTGTCTTGTTGATCTGTAGGTCCCGGTTGTTATTATATACACTCGATAGAGATTGTTACTCATAGTGAGGAATATATATCACACTGTGCGGTCACCAGCATAAGACTATCCGCGAGGGAACCAAAGTGATCGACACACTTAGCAAGTTGAAATGGCAATGGACTGATCACAACTGTCGCAGGAGAAGTGGACCAGATGTGTCTTGTAGTGGAGACCGCGTGTTGGCAAACGCAGTGTGAGACTGATGATCTGCGTAAGATTGCCGGTGTAGGCTGGCTGAGAATTGCGGAAAACTGGGATCTATGGCGCAAACTTGAAGAGGCCTATGTCCAGCAGTGGACTGCATAGGCTGAACTGACAGAACTGACTGACTATCAAGTATAGAAAAATCAAAGCAGGTGAAATTACGGCTTCATAATATCTGGCTTTGATACACATTATACTGATAAAAGTAGAGTAAAGCGGGATAGTGCGGAGGTACGGATCTTGTTTTGTCATTTTAGGTAGGAGTTAAAGGAATATTTAGTAAACAAGATGCAGGTTTGACAAATATTGTACGAGATGAAATAGTTAGTGTTTCAAGTGCTAAGCATAAGGCATTTATAGAGGTCAATGAGTTTGGTACGGAAGCTGCGGCGTCTACAGGTGATGTATTACTTAATTTTGTTAAAGCTTTGTTAATTGTTGTTGTGAACTTATCTGTTTAACATTATCCTATATAAGTTTGCCGTTTGTATTTAGTATGTAACGTTAATAATAATAATGTAATAAATAATTTAGTAAATGAATGCGTCGCTATTACAAGTAATGTGTTTTTGCATAATATATTTGTCGAAAGCTGTAATTGAATATAAAATAATACATAACGTTTACAAAATTGTTCATTATGTCACCACATAACAACCGTTCTGGTGTAGTGGTGCGTCTGTCGTGTAAGCGCCTAAAACTACACGGTTTGCGGGTTCGATTCTCGCTTAAGATGGATATTTGTATTTATACAAATAGCTGTTTCGGAGTACAATAGGTGCTTCGGAAAGCTCGTTAAGTTCTCGGTCTTTGTTGCTATCATAAACACCTGATAGCAATCGTTACTCATAATAGGGAATATATCTGCCAACCCGCAGTGGATCAGAGTGGTGGATTAATTCAATCCTTCTATTACATGGAGAAAGAGGCCTATGCCCAGCAGTGGGCTATTACAGACTGAATCGTGATACAACATATTTGTTCAAAGTTATAAAAAATATAAATGTATTAAGCGACAAGCTTATTATATTTAACAAATATAATCAGTATAAATTCCTGCTGAATACATATAGCAGAAAAGAATGTTTGTCTTATCGTATCGTAGAAGAATCGTCTTCTTCTCAGCAGCGGTATATCACAGGCTGAATCATCGTGCCACTATTTATAAACAAAAATAAGATTTTGTGACTAATCAAATGATATAGTTATGTTTAATATTAATCATTTATATTTTTGTCTACCTTCAACTTTTTTAATAGTTGTCAACTTATATTATGAAAATAGTAGATGTTCACCCACGATAATTTAATAAAAACGAGGTACTAAAATATTGTATAGTCTATACCTTTCTCGATAAATGGGCTATCTAACACTGAAATAATTTTTCAAACCTGACCAATATAGTTCCTGATATTGCCGCGTTCAAGCAAATAAACAAACAAACTCTTCAACTCTATAATATTAGTAAAGATACGTTCATACATATAAATATGTTCAATACTAATATTGAATGTATTTATACGACGACAACGTAGCTGTGTGGCTACGGGAGTAAAGAATATAGCCACCCCCCCTCTTCTTCTCTTCCCGTGGGTGTTGTAAGAGGCGACTAAGGGATAACACAGTTCCACTACCACCTTGGAACTGAAAAATTCGACCGATGGCGGGATAACCATCCAACTGCTGGCTTTGAAATACACAGGCTGAAGACGGATAGCAGCGTCTTCGGTGCGACAAAGCCAGCCCTGCGGTCACCAACCCGCCTACCCAGCGTGGTGACTATGGACAAAACACATGAGTTCGCGCCATAATGTCTGGCGCGAACTTGGGGAGGTCTATGTCCAGCTGTGAACTGAGATAGGCTGAAGTGATTATATGACGACAAATATTATTTATTATTTTAAGGTATGAAATCTGTAATTTTTTCAGGTTTAGTAATTACAACTTTATCACAACAAATATATCACAATATTCGTCACGTTAAAGCAGATCATCCATTCCTATTTTTCATCTTAGCGAGAGGACAACAACTCTTTTCCGGGAAATTAGTTAATCCGAAATAACAAAAACGATGTAATATATAATATATATTTTTAATAACATATACAAAAATAAATGTGTAGGTATTTAATATCATATTGAACTTTAAAGAATTACAAATGTAATGATATGATATTATGTAATGAATGATAAATACTCTTATTATTTTGTCTAATCACGATATCGATTTAGATTAGTATAGGTATACTAATGAAAATAAAAATAATAATAAAAAATTTAATGAAAATAATTGTGTTTTGTTTATCAAAATTGTTTTTATTTTATTTGTTAACACTATTGCAGTTTGAACTATTTTTAAGTAAAATCGAAGAATATTGTACATTTCGATCTAAATAGCCTTTTGAAAATTACATAGATAACTACGTGTCCTATAATACATGTCCAATACCAGCGTGATTACTATTTTTATCTTTATAGTTTTAGGTACACTTAATTTAACATGATCTATTCTGTTTTAGTTTTTTATATAAATGAGTGTGCTAAGTGAATACATATTAATTATTGATGTATATAAAATTATTGAAAACTGACTTCATGAATGTTGAAACAGTCATCAAATATATTTTACCTGTTTGTACTCGTATTTAACATTGTAACTAAATTTTTTTAAATTTTTAACTAAATTTTTTAGGGTTATGTTTTCCATTATATTTACTTTTATATATTTCACAATGTTTTCTTTTCAGGTTTAGTAATAATGACTTATTCACGCATAATGTATAATAATGTACCTACATCACGTTTATGCAGGTCATCCTTTCCTATTTTTCATCTTAGCCAGAGGACAATCTTCTCTGGGACATTAGTAAATCCGTAATAATTAATATGAATATATACTTATATTATTTATAGAAAATTGATTAAATAGGAAGCTTTGAATTTTTTACAATAGCTAACAGGAAAAGTGTATAACTTTTTTTGCAAGTTAACATTTATTACGTAGGTATTTTTCTTTATCGATATTTATGTACTCTTTTAGTGGTGACGATCGCTCTGGTGTAGTGGTGATGTGTAGTATATGTGTGTGTATGTGCATGGTTCGGTTCCCGTTCGGAGGGGACATTTGTGTTTATACAAAAATTTATATCTGGTCTGGTTTTTAGTCCTTGTGGGTCCTCTTGGGTCCACCGTGTGTCGTAAAGCACGATGAGCCGTCGGTCCCCATTGTTATCATGTACACCTAATAGCGATTTTTATTTTATTTTTAATTTAACAGGTTTACCTACAGCTATTTACATTAATATAACTTAAAATTAATTACAAATAATACAAAATAAAATGCAATAACTAATTAAAGGTAAACACCACATGCAAAACAATAAAGACATTACACAAAAATTACACAAAAAATTACAATCAGCAAACTTACTAGTTAAACTTAGTTATCTAAAAATATTCAAAACTAGAAAAAGAAAAGTTGTCCGCTGATGGTACCAGAATATAATAAGCGATCATTACTCATAGTAGGGAATATATTCGATAACCCGCGTTGCAGTAGCGTGGTGCATTAAGCTCTGATCCTTCTCCTAGACGGGGAAAGAGGCATATGCCCAGCATTGGGATATTACAAGCTGAAGCGCGATTTTGTAGTGAACCAAACTAGTATTTAAAACATTACACAGCTACAAAATTTCGTGTATGAGACAATTTGGGTACGCTAGGCAGTGACAAGTCCCCTCCGAGGACTGTGTCAGATCGCGACGCAGCGCCCAAATATTAATTTAGTACAATTTGATTTAAACTCTCATTAGAGACAGGAATAACATAAAAAGCATTTCGTAAAACAGTAACCGAAAAGTACTCAACGTGAAATTCTTTTCAATAAACGATTACTTATTAGTATCGTTTGTTGTTTCTTCGATATTTAAATTGTAAAATAAATTTATAGGTACCTGGGAACCCAGCAGGTTGAACCAACACAATTATTAGGGGAAAGTTTTGGAGCGTCAAATTATTTAGAAAAAAAATACAGATAGGTATTTGATGTTGTTTATTCAGGTATTAGGATAATTATGGTATAATTATATCAAAAAAAGAAATATATGTGTACCTATTAAATGTGCTTGACTTGATTATATTGGGCCCTGTACTTATATAAAACTGCTATTTTGTATCTATGTAATAATACGTGAAGTAAAAACTTTGTACCCATTTTTACAAAAAATGCGCGGACGAAGGGCTATGGAGGTTATATATACTTTTAAAAAAATTTCGCACACTTATAAATTATATAGAGAGTAGGTACATAATGGTAGGTAATCTATACATATAATAAAATAGTAGGAAAGTCAGAACTGTACATTGAATATTTTTTTAAAAGAATACTTGGGGTCTGATCTACAATCGATACCGAAGCCAAAAATATAGTTTTTAGAATTTTTGTCTGTTTGTCTGTTTGTCTGTTTTTCTGTTTGTCTGTTTGTCTGTTTGTCTGTCTGTTTGTCTGTTTGTCTGTTGGTCGGTTGTCTGTTTATCTGTTTGTCTGTTTGTCTGTATATTATCATGCTATCACCTACCGGGAACGAGCAGTAGCCTTTATTTCCTCAACGCATTCTATGTATGTATGTCCGGGATAAACTTAAAAAGTACCGCATGGATTTACTTCAAATTTGGCAAGAATATTATTAAGAAGTCGGGTCAACATATAGGCTAACCTACAGGGAACGAGCAGTGAAACTTTATTTCCTTAACGCATTCTGTAACAACGTGTAATCTAACGACGCATATTTGAATGTTGTTGTTATTATGTTAATAACCATGCTCTATATAAGCTAGCTTCTGCTATTAAAATCACGCAATATAAGTAACTAAGCCGATAAACATAATTAAATGAATATAAGTAGACAAGACAATTTTAAAGCAACGCCATCTATGAGATTTTTCTGTAGATATGAAATGTAAAGAAGAAACGGGTAAATGAATGTTATTTTAAAAGGTATAACCGTAGGTATTTTTGGTGCTCTATCATGATAATGATGAACCGTAGGTATTTTTGGTGCTCTATAGCGTTCACGGAGACGCCGTCGCGGACAGCAGCTAGTATATAATATTTAGATATGTAAATGAAATGACATTTGGAAAAATTGAAATGACGTGTTGACGTCTCGACCGATTTGGTTAATTTTGGTTTTGAGATATTGCAGAAGTTCAAGGAGGGTTTAAAAGATGAGAAAATATGAAGAACATGCAGGGAAAATAGTAAAAGCAACAATTTTATTCTCGCATACAAATTGTTCGCACATGTGCGTATGTAGTCTTTATTGAAGAATGTTATTGCGTATTTATTATAAATATTTTTAATTAATATGATTAATAATAATAATAATAATAAATAAACTTTATTGCCATGAAAACTTTACAATGTAATTAATTTCTAACGACATCTGCACTAAGCACAGCTTGTATCGCAGATGCCAGGCATGCAATTACCAGACGAATATTTCTTTAGACACAAATCGAGCCGATGTAAACTATTTAATGTTTACATGTAAAAATTTCAACAGTGGGAAGTTTTAAGTGCTTATAATGGTTAGTTTAATGTAAACAATATAAGAGCAGTAACCTTACTATTATGTTACAAACTTTATTGAGTTGGTCTGCCGGTTGTACTGGCTTAAATAAAATGAGTACCAAATGTGTTGCAATAAACAACAAGTCAAATACATACATACAAAAACATCCAAAACACCTAAACACGTAACAATATGTGAGAAATAAAAGTGGCATTTAATTGTAGAACAGATTTGAAATTAAAAGAACTTTATCGGATAGCAAGTTAGTGAAGATAATTTTTTCCGTTTTTCTATCGTGTTCGCAATTTTATATACATAATTGCGCGTAGTTCGTTAAGTTCATGCATATAATTATTTCATAATTAATTTATAACGTGTATATAACTGAATATCTTTATTTTTAAATTTAAATAATACGTTAAGATTTTATAAAGAAAACATTCTTACTCAACATTATTTATGTACATATAACATTGATGTTGGAATAGCTTACATTGAAAAAAATAGTAATAGTTACTTTATGATTATCGTTATCAGTTAGATTATAAAATAAAAAACAATACCAAAAAAATAAGAGGATTATAAAAAAAATGTTATGTCATGGCAATATCAAAATAAAACTTTTTGATACAAAAAAATTAGGCCTCTTAAAAAATTATAATTCTCTTGTATACAAATTCAAAAGCAGTCATTACATTTCCAACTTTGTTTGTCTCTGAGGAGCAAGTTATGCGCATGCCCGGAAAACTTTGTTTAAGTTTGCAAGTTTTCATTCACCCTCAACCCTGTTCAGTTGGACTTCGTCCGCGGTGGTATCAAGACATATACGACTGCGAATCATATACTCGCAAACTTTTACGTCTTTCTTTACGATTTAACGTCATAGTGATTTTTATGAGGTCTAGACAATTAACCAAAAAGAAATGGGAGTGGATTTAATTGTTCTGAATAATTTGAAAGTGTTTTTATTTTAATTGATAATAAAATAAAAATGTAAACATTATTATATTTAGTTATGGAACAAAATGATATCGCAGCAAATGTTATCAGTCTCTTAATTTATTTGAAACGAAATCAGTGTATAAATGGAAGTGCAGTACTGGACCATTTTCTTCATAATTCATATTCATTTCATCCACGTGAAGGGGCAGGAGGTTGGAAAGGAAAGTAAGTTTAGTATAATCAAGCAATGTTAATATTTCTATAGTGACTAGTATTACCTAGGTATATTTTTAAATTGCTTAGTGGAAAAAACTGTACGAAAAATATTGTGGCGGGTTTAATTTTTTTTTTTGTTTGGAAATTCAAATAAAAGTTTAAAAATCTAAATTTAACTTTTTGAACCGATGTATACCGTGTATTTAAAGTATTACTTAATTTTTTAAATTAAAACTTTTCAATGCTCGTTTTAAATATTAATAGTGAATTCGTTGACAAATAATAGTGAACCTGTGTGCTTTTAAATTATTTGATATAAGGCTTTTTCATGTAATAAATAATTTATAAACCTTATACCATATCTTATACATTTTAATAATTTATTAGTTTCAAATATTAGCGTAATGTTATTAATTTATTTTAGACTCTCACCATCGAGTCGGTGATAGTTTAACTGGTGATGACCATAAAGATGATGACAAAAGACCATTAGATTTTCTGATAAGTCCAAACAATGAAGCGAAAGATTATTTTTTACCGCCCGTTTTTCCAAACAATGAAGATATAGAAGATGACGATGATGTCGATGAAGATGATCACTCGTACCTAGACTACGATTACGATAAAGATACTAATTACAAAGACTCGCCAGATGTGGTTACAGCAAAAACCAAAGATACATTACCAGTAGATGATAAAATACCTTTACATACAACCAAAGATAATTTACCAATTTTCCTCTTAGAACCGGAGAATACGTATGTCGTTAAAAATAAACCTGCAACGCTTAAATGTCGTGCAGCAAATGCTTTAGAAGTAAGTATGTTTATTGGAACTTGTTGCCCCAATAATTTAAGCTATCTGGACACTAATGAAACCAATTAATTCTAACTAAAATGAGTACACTTCTTGGTCTGGCTAGTGCATTGTATTTTTTATATTCCTACCAATGATGTAATTGTCTATTGTTGTAAATGTATGAAGAACACTTTTTGTCTCAGATTTAGAATTTTCTTCACACTTAATATAATTAAAATAAAAGTAAGCTGATTTACTTTTAGGTATATTTCAAATGTAACGGCATTAAGACACAAGCGTCGAACTTCGAATTCGTTGATCCGCAAACCGGGGTGCGTATAATAGAAGGGGAGTACAAAGTGACGAGAGAAAATGTTGAAGAGTATTTTGGAAGTGAGAAATATCAATGTTCCTGTTTCGCTTGGACTAGCAGAGGACAGATACGTAGTCAACCCGCTACTATTGAACTGGCTTGTGAGTCATACGCGATTATATTTTTGTCATCAGATGCTTATAATTTTTCATTGCAAGCATTATTATGTATTTTTCAGACTACTTTGCCCGTACTCGTATTAACATTTCAGTTTCACTTTTTTGTGTCGATCTATATGTTGTTGTAAAATAAGTATAACTCTACAATAATCGGCATGTACTAAGTTGAGCATGGAATAACAACATAAATGCGAAAAATGCCTATAAAAATAGATTTCAAACTATTTCAAACAAACTAAGTAATCGAATCATGATACGTACAAAATACACTTTTTGGTGTGATATCCTAGATTATAGTAGTTTTTGATATGACGATTTAATTGAACATATTGTTTTCTAAGTAATAATACAATTTTATGAAATTAATGGGACACCAAATTATATAAAAAGTTTAGAAAAGGATTTTAATAACTACTTAACACCTCATTTAAAGTGTTACTTCCTGTTTCTCATGTAAATAGATACATTCGTAATCTAATTTGTAAGTTAGCTTTCAAGGAGTAATGTAATTATAAAAAACATGGTGTATAATTCCGTAAGGAGGATTAAAAATTTCTTGAACACAACATTTAATAGACTAAAAAAAGCTTATTAACGTATTTTTCGATGGAATCGATTTCAGTTTCATGAAATTTCATCATATTAAAAAACTGACAATTCGGTGCAGAGTGTGACATTATTTTACTGATAGAGTCATATTTTAGATTTATTTTTTTTTGGTACAAAAATTCGTTAGACTATATCTATTGACAATCTAGCACATTTACTGTATCTGTATTAGTTTCATAACAAAGTTCCCTAACAATTTTCTATACCTTTGATACACTACACGAATACAACCTAAAATGAACCGTATCCCTCTAGATATAAAGAAGCATTTCTCAGTAGCTCCACAATCACAGCTAGTGAAGCAATACACGCCAGTGACGTTCCGCTGTGAACCACCGCCAGCTGCGCCCTTCGCTCAGCTGTATTGGCTCAAGAACGGAGCTCCTATCTCCGTTGATGATAATGTACAAGTATCGAAGGAAGGAGAATTGCTCATCAAGCAGGCGTCTTTGTTGGTGAGTGTAAAGATATTCATTGACCTAAAGATAGAATGTCATTAAGGCGACGTACATTTATTGGCATTAATCATAAACTAAAAAATATATTATAATGAGTTAACTCAACAAAATTATTAAAGTAAAAAAAAATGTGACATTTGAATTATATTTCTTAAGTTCACATCAAAATTTAGTTAACTTTAATATCAAAATCAGTATATACTATTATGTAAACTTAACTTGAATAATAAAGAAGTCTTAGCTTGTAATGAAAATGACGCTAAAAAAGCAAAAGATGCCTCTATAATTTCTATGTATAACCTAAAATGACAAATGCTTAATATTTTGTTTTATGAATCATCATATTTCAGAGATTTTACCCGTATGAATAAAAAGCACAATGCGGGTGTACAGTCTAAGCTAAAGAACAAAAATATTTTCAGGATATGGCAAACTACACTTGCGTTGCAGAGAACCTTGCTGGAAAAAGAATGTCTGAACCCGCACTGTTAACAGTTTTCGGTAAGTCGTAATGTAATATATATGAAACACCACCCCTCGATGAATTCTTTATTTCTACTGTCGAATCTAACAAAGTTCTGTTTGAATTGTTGATTAAGTTATTATGTTTTGTTATTTGATTCGTTGTTTACATGCTTATTTATTTCACATTGTATTCGTTTAACCCAAGTTGGTTTTCAGATATGGTCACAACGCAAAATTGTTCTGAAATAAAGTTTTTTATAGCTATCGTCAAGTGAAAATAAGTACATTTTGAGTAATAGTTTTATATTGTCTTCATTGTAATTTTTGATTAACTGAACAAATACTTAAGTTGCATGAGAAAACCTTGTTTCACTATTTACTACAATTTAGAAATTTTTCGAGTACTGGATTTACTTCTTTTTGCTATCAGTCAATGGAGGCTGGACAGCATGGTCGACGTGGAGTGACTGCTTCTGTTCGGGACAAAGTGAACATCGTAATGGGCGGGGAAGAAGAAGAGTCAGAACTTGTACTGCACCTCGACCCTTGAATGGAGGACAGCCGTGCATTGGACCTAGTGTACAGAGGACACAGGACTGCGTGGATTGTGACTTAGGCAAGTTACAGATAATGAGAGAAATGTTGTATATACTAGAAAATTCATTGATGGTGATGATGATGAATTACAATCTAATGAGTTATGTACAAAATAAGTTTGCTACATTCGTAGTCTAAAAGAAGACTTAATACCTTTAGTAACATAAGTAGCATCATCTAGTTAGCATAATATTTGTGACTCACAAAAAATATGATAAACCAATAATATAAAACTCGAAATAACTTTGATTAGTTTTTAATATATTAATTTGAAAATGTGTAGTTTTTATATATTTATTAAATCCTTTTAATTGTATTTTCCGGGTTGTTAAAAGTATATGTCTTAGACGCGTGTTCCCGCATGTAGAGTACAGAACAGCATCGTATTTCAGATTCATTATTCGTATAACAATTTTAGGGAGAATTTTTAAACACAATTTTAAAAATACATACACTTATAAATAAATTTATCTAGTTTGTTTATAAGTGTAATATGTGTTTTTTTATCAGTAATATGTATTTTTAAATACTTATGTGTTGTATAATTGGTTGTATATTGTACTCGTATTCTAAAGTAACACTTAAAATTTTAAGAATTAAAAAAAATCTTTTCATTTGAAACGATGACTGAAACTGAACTTCCCGAAGACCTACAAGAGTTATACCTGGACAAACGAAAATATAGAAGATCACTAAAAGAACATTTACTAAAATCTTTAAGCGTTTAATAGTTACAAAATTTTGGTAATGACCTTAGTTTAAATTTAATGGCTATAACATGGTACGGTACGATAAAGATATCATATGATAATATGATATGCGACGCTTCGGCTTGTCCGGATAATCTCTTGTGAGTTTTCGTGGCAGGCTTATGTATAAGTTTTAACTATGTGTTTTTTGTATTTTGAACCAATAATAAAAAAAAAAAGATAACACAATGAGTCGTGAGAAGAAAACTTCATACACTTACGATAACCGCAACACTCTTGTGTTCTAGGTTGTTTCCACTGTTATTTACTTATTTAACTCTTTACAATACGAACGTAAATTACACAAATACAAGTCATCGAAATAAATCTAAAAGGGTTCCCATTATCCAAACAAACATATTTAATTTCATAAAATAGATGTAATCATTACACTCAATAAAAGAAAAAAAAACAAAAATATATACGGAAAAGAAAAACAAGTGAATAAATAAAACGTTACAGAAACTCTTTCAGATTTATACGTCGACAGCTTGGATGAATTGGCAGATGAATCGTCAGATATAATATTAGGTATGTATCAACTAAAACTATAATTTCAGTTTGAAAAACGAAAATCTATACAAGAGTAATCCATTTAGATTCAATAGCCATAAAATATTATTTTCTTTTTTATTTGTAACATTATTGTTGTTCTAACAACTAGGTATCTAAAATGGTGGTAACAATTATTTTTTTTACATATACTTAATTACAAGCCCTATAAAAATTAGGGAGAAACATACTAAGTCAGATAAATTCTCTTAGGTCGCTGGTCTCAATGGTCTGAGTGGTCTCGATGTGATTCAGACTGCCTCCAGACCAGAAGACGAAGATGCATCACAAGCACTGCTTGTCTTGGAAAAGACTATCAGGTTGCTCAATGTCCTCTATGCGTTCGAACCTCTAAATCTGATATACGTCATGATGGTAAGTTTGAGACGCTTTTAAAATGCATTTGAACTTTCTTAAATAAACAGATTTTGGATTTTGCATGTGATAGTATAATAAAGTTTCCGTGTCTATTCCACGACAGATTGATATCTGTATGTGATATTAATTTCATATAATCTATTGAGTGAGACACATGTAAAATGCTATTTCAAAGATTTAAAATATTTTTATTAGTAACGGTGGCTTATATTTAGTGACAGGTTATTTATTTTTTTAGGATCGTCATACTGGCCGTTGTTGATAGCATTATCGATAGCGTTCCTCATTTTCATCGTAGTCGTAATACTCGGTATAAAATATATGAAAATAAAAATGGCAGAAAATTCTCCATATGTGAAACCACCCCCAGGTATTAATATTGTGTTCTCGTCTTGTAATAGATCTATATGGTCAACTTTTTCATCTGCTTGTTGATGTATATCTATTTTGTACAGGTACCAACTACTTCGGTAACGTAATAAAGAGGACGTGGACAAATCAACCAGATTTAACAATACATGAAGAGTTTCACACAATCGATTCGAGACGAACACACAGACAGACAGGCGCGTCAAGCAATGCAAGACATGAACATTTGTATGAAGTGCCACAACTAGCTAACAGGTAAGAATGAATTACACTCTAATAGTTAACTTTTTGATTTTTTTAAGCTATTCAACATTGCGTTTATAATATTTGTATGAATTTGGGAGTATTTGATTCTAAAATTATGGACTTAAAATTTTGGACTTAAAATTTTGATAATGTTTTTTAGTAATTTACCAAAGTTAAGAAAGTTATTTAAATATTTGATTCAAGGAATCCTAGCAGTATAGTACTAACAAACACACCCAGACACTGTAATGTTAAATTGAATAACAATAGTTTATTAAACATTATACATATTTACAATTCACAACTTAAGAACTAAATATTAATTATTATTATTATATTTAATAAAATTATTTTAGATTCGTTAACAATATCAACAGACAAAGTTTTATATCGATTTTTGAAATAATTCGTCAATAAATTAAAACTATGACCATGGCACATAACGTCGGTTAAATGGAAAAATGACATTTCTCAAATTCAAAGGAAAGAGTCTGTTAACAACCTTATTTTTATATGGATAAAAAACCTATTGCAGTAAATTCAGAAAAATCTCCATAACGCTATCTAATTTCGAGACGCTAGGCCAAAATTATAATAATTTTTCTATATTTTTACTTCCATACTTCGCCTTGGTCAATTAAAAAAAATTGAAATCTAATCTAAATATGGATGTATGGATGTATGGATGTTTGTTCCTCTTTAACGCAAAAACTAACGAATGAATTTTAATGAAAGCTTACAATAATATAGCTTATACATTAGGATAGCACATAGGCTGCAGTTTTTAAAGATAGTGTATGAATTTACTAAAATATAACGATAATTGTTAAGTAAGTCGCAAAAAAATCTACCATCTGCGAGCTATTCTGGCGTACGCTGCAAAAACTGTAGAGTTTACACGTATATAATGTATAAGAGAAATGTTTACCTTAATTAGTCTTACAGAAAAGTCCGCGACAGCATATATCTACCTTTTATGAGTAAGCCATCATCGCAAAAACAGTGAACCATAAATGGATACAATAAAAATTTATAATATGTTTCTTATGCACATTTCATCACTCATCATCATCACTTCAGCCTATGGCAGTCCACTGCTGGACATAGGCCTCCCCGAGTTCGCGCCAGACATCCCGGTCTTCCGCAATCCTCATCCAGCCGACACCGGCAATCTTACGTATATCGTCGGTCCAACGGGCCGGAGGACGTCCCACACTGCGTTTGCCAAGACGCGGTCTCCACTCTAGGACCCGTCTACTCCAACGGCCATCGGTCCTGCGACACAAATGACCAGCCCACTGTCACTTCAACTTGCTAATTCTGTAGGCTACGTCGGTTACTTTCGTTCTCTCGCGGATAGTCTCATTTCTAATCCTACCTTTAAGAGAAACCCCAAGCATAGCCCGTTCCATTGCACGTTGAGCGACCCTAAACTCGTGGACCAGTCCCTTCGTCAGTGTCCACGTCTCGGCTGCGTATGTTAACACAGGCAGGACGCATTGTTCGAAGACTTGTTTTCAAGCATTGCGGAATCTTCGAAGTCACAGTTTAACAGAGATATATTAGACAGAAGTTTAACAGAGACTTATCGCCTCTCTTAAAGAACAACACCACCACACTCCTGGACCACGCCTCCGGCGTGGTACCTCGGTGGATGACGGCGTTAAATAGTCTTGCCAAGGCTTTCAGGACTGGTCGCCCTGCGGCTTTAAGGAGTTCAGTGGTAACTCCGTCATCCCCCGGGGCCCTGCCGTTTTTAAGCTGCCCGAGCGCTGCACCAATCTCATCCTCTTCGAAATCCGGGATACACTCCGAATAATGGCGCAACAATGGTGCCCGTGGATCTACGGTGTCCCAAGTCGCAGGCTTGCGTGCGCTCAATGAGTACAGCTGTCCATAAAATTTCTCAACCTCTCCTCGGATCTGAGGGCGAGAGCAGACGGTTCTGCCATCCGCTGTTTTTAGCTTCGCAAGAAGGCTTCTCCCCAATGGTCTTTGGAAAACTTTGGACCCCCTATTCTGCTCAATCAGAGTAGCAATCTCTCTCGTATTTGAGCAGCGGAGGTCTCGGCGTACAAGCTTCCGTATCCTTTTGGAAAGAGCCCTCTGTTCTGGCGAAGCAGCCGGCAACTCGCGTCTCTGCCGCATCAGATCCAAGGCTTCGGGAGAAAGTTTGTTCTGCTTCATTGGTTTTGTTGGTGGAAAGTGCCTGCCACCCAGTGTACACACCGTCTTCACCACGTTGTCTGTTATCTCGTCCACGTCGCTAGTAGTTTCCAGCGAATCGAATCGGTTTTGGAGTTCCAACTGAAACTGCTCGGAGCCACATAGTATTTGGGGCAGCGTAGGTCGGAGAATAGATTTCATCAAGCGAGTCCGCTCCTTTCGGAGACATATATTCAGAGTGCCCCGTACTAGCCGGTGGTCGCTGCCGGTGTTAAACCTGTTAACCACTGAGACATCTCTGAATATATGCCTTTTATCCGCTATGATGAAATCTATCTCGTTCCTCGTCACAGTATCGGGGCTTTGCCATGTCCACCTCCTTTGGGGCTTCTTCTCAAAAAATGAGTTCATCAAGAAGAGCCCCTCCGATTCGAGGAAGTTTACAAGCGTCTGCCCCCTGTGATTCCTGTGCCTCAATCCGTGTGGTCCGATGCTCGATCCGTCGCGGCCTTGTACTCCCACTTTAGCGTTGAAGTATCCCATAACAACGCTGTAGAAGGTCGAAGTAGTGCCATGTATGGCCCTTGTAATATCTTCATACAAGGCTTCGACTTCATCGTCAGAGTGTGCCGAGGTCGGCGCATATACCTGTATCACTTTCAGGGAGTACCTGTCGGTGAACTTAAGTACAAGGTACGCTACCCGGGTCGACACACTACTGACTTCCACAACGTTGTTAGTGAGAGTCTTGTGGACCAGAAAACCGACGCCACCTTGGGAAAGCCCATCACCTTCACGGAAGTAGAACAAGTGCCCGGAGTCCAGGATCATCGTGTCCTCTCCCTCTCTTCGGACTTCAGACAACCCCAGTATGCTCCACTTAATGTGATTAAGTTCTACCTCAAGTTCGGTGAGGTGATGGTCCAACCGTAGCGTGCGTCCATTATACGTAGCCAGGAATATTTTTCTCTATGCACATTTGGTAGGAACAAATTGATTTTTATGTCGCAGAACCAATTTTGATGAATTTTCATATAAAGATAGATATTGAGAAGACAATAAGCTACTCGAAATACTTACTAATCCTGCGCAGACGTAGTCGCGGGTACCAGCTAGTATAAAATAATCTCTTTATATGTGTATTGATAAAATATTAAAAATAAATATTTATTTATTGTAATTACAATTTCGTTGTAATTACGCTAATTAATTTGAATCAAAAAGTATTTTAAACGTAACATATTACAATTAAGGTGTCCGGATCAGTGCAATCGAAATTATTAATCGCAAACAAAGCTTTGTTTTAACCGCGGTTAATTATGTTAATTGGTGCACTAGTAGGTATTAAATAGTAGCAAGTTATTGTTACATGATAATTATATTCGAAATTAGCTTTACACAATGGTATGAATGCTGACAGAGATGATGATGGTGTTGTGTGTGTTTTTTGGATTTTTTATTTTTAACTTTAAAGGTTAATTGCATAAAATTCCTTATCTAGCGTAGCACGTTAAACAACTTACTTGTCACAAATGTCTAATAATGATTAGTAAATTATAGTTACTTGGGTGGCTTGGGTGGGTTGGGTTGGTTGGGTGGGTTGGGGGTAGAATATATATATCACTCTCTCTTTTTCTTCTGTTTTGGACGTCGGAAGCAATCGACGCGTCTAAAAATGAGTTATATTTAAAAACCTGATTTTAATCTAAAATAGCAACAGTACTTATCTGAAAATTACATAAAAAATTGGGTTTTTGTTAGATTACTGATTAAATGTAGCAATTTAGTAAAATCCAGACAATTATCTGTCATCACATTAAAAGATACAAGGACTTTTTCTCAATATTTTATGTAGTCAAATTCGATATCGACGAATTCATAATGAAATCTGAAATACGCACAAAAATAAAATAAAAACGAGTGTGCTTTAGACCACACGACTGAAGTAAAACTTCTTTAGCTCCTACAGTAATATACGAAACGTAAGTCTCTCTCTTCCTATCTCCACTAACATATATCTCCCTCCCAACTTCCGTTCACCTTGCCCAATCACACTTTTCGTAACGCTCTCGTCACGCATTCACCAGCTTACACGTGCGTAAAGAAGTTTTGCTTCAAAAAGTATCAAGTTTTGACAACGTGTTTATAAATGCCATACCCATATATGTGTATATAAAGTAGATGCATTTGTTTCAGCTACATCTCCCCAATAGATCACGAGGTAAGAACACAACCGGAGACTTACGCTTGCAAGGACAAGGAGTCAGATCACTCTGACTCCAGCTGCTTTTTGAGCTGTGAGTTCACCCGTCACGCTTTAATAGGATGATTTAATAATAAAAGATTGCTTACTGTGCATTTTAGACATTGTATGTTTATTTAATTTAAATTCACAACAATCTCACTTTTCTTTGTATTGACTAAGTATACTCAGTATGAATAAATGCTAATTTGAAGAGTGGTAGTTTTTAAAATAACTATCAAATATTTCAATTGAAAACGTTTCACCATTGTGGCTCTGATAAAGATATGTGTCTAGTTGCAATGCATACTCTGTACTGACTTAGGCAATTTGTGTCTTGTCAATCACTTTTCAAGAATCTTATTTGAGAGTGTTTACTTACGCTGTAATCGCTGAATTTACAAGTGCTGAATTTTTTGCTTCTAAACCCATCGGTTTGACCGCTACGTTGTCAGTGTTACAGTTTTATTAAGTAGATTACGTTTGAAGGCTATCATATAATTCTATAATGCATACAACTGATGCGACTATACTTATTTTTTTTTTCAGTTATTACAATGTTAAATGATATATGACAGATGTAGTGCCTGTCATGTTTAATTTTATGGTTCTACTTCGCTGTTTTTTTATTTGAATTTTATACAGTAAAACATTGCGTTTTAAATTAATCTGTAACTATTTTATCAGCGTTAATGATTTTTGCAACAGCAAGTAATAATTTTGCAATTTATTTTAGATTAAATACCCTTTTTTTATTAAAATTAAGCGATCAAAATCACTCTATTTCACCATACTCAATATCGAGATTGCTATTCTTTTGTCTTTTTTTGTTCCACTTTAAAAAAGTCCAACCACAGCTCTATACGTAATGTAATAAAGATGTTTTCTTACAGCGGGATCGTCGTATGGTAATGAAAGTGTAGAAATGTCACCATCACTCAAAAACAACGCTTCTGTAGATTCGAAATTTCTAAATTCACAATATTTGGAAACGGCTACTTCTAAAATCGTTAATTGTGACGGTGATTGGCTAAATTTGGATAAATGTGGAGTCAGACTGTTCATACCCGATGGGGTAGTTGAGAAAGGAGAGGAATTATTTTCTATAGAAGTCACAGATGAAGAGTGGAACAAACCGAATTTACAAGAAGGTAAACTTTTACTAAATTGGAATTTAGATGCTGCTTTACGTAAAGACTGACCCCTTTCATAACTTTAGTTGGGTTAGTTTTAAAATAAACAGTCTGAAAACTTTGACCTAATTCTGAAGAAAATTTGTCGACCTGAATCTTGATTTATTTAGATCACATTTGGTTGAAACCATTTTAAATGGATATTAAATTTAGTTAGATTCTAGTGTTTATACGTAGCTATTCATTCTTGGCATTTAAGTTAAAATTATACTTTTTATAATGTATATTAAAACATTTTATTCCTTATATGTTGGTAACAAAGCACAGAGATTTTCTTCAAAAAGTCAAATTAAACAAAGAGCTAGAGGTATAACCAACTATATAAAAAAGCATTATATTTTATTTTAATTGTTTTAATGTTAATCTTACTTTAACAGGTGAAACGCAACTAAGTCCAGTCATAAGATGTGGGCCGAAAAATTTTCACTTCTGCAAAGCAGTTATCCTAACATTCCCACATTGTGCAGCTACAAAGAACTCTAGCTGGGTTCTCTCAGTATTACAAAAGCCTGAAGAAATTAACTCAAGAGAATGGAGAAAAGTCCTAACACTTGGTCAAGAAACACCAGGAACCCCGATTTTTGCCCAAGTGGATCCAGCGAAAGTGTTTCTTGTGTGTGAATTCCTAAGTGATTTTGTTCTTATCGGTAGGAGTTTCAGTGGCTTAGATGCAAAATTATTAAAACTGGCTCTCTTTCTTAGCAAACGTTCGGACGGTTTATATAATCTTCATTTACATGTATTTAACGATACTCCTTACGCGTTTTACGAATGTTTTGAAACTGAAAGGCGATATGGCGGTTTTCTTCTCTGCGATCCGAAGACACTTTACTTTCAAGAGAATTGTTCCGATTTATGTATTAATTTAAGGGATGTTGGAACTGGATGGAAGGTACAATCTGGAGGGAAATACCAAGAGTTATCATTTACTCACGTTTGGAACATGAATGTTAGATCTTTGGATTGTGTTTTTATTTTACAACAGTTAGACGCGATGAATTGTTTAGAATTAAATATCACCGTTTATCAAAAGCAGAAACAGACGAACTCTGTCATTTTCAATTTAAAGACAAACGATTTTAATTCGAATTTCAATTGTAATAAACGCTTTAGTTATTCGGGCGTGGAAATGGGTTACAGTATCAATATTCTCGAAAATCCATTTAATTATTCGTCACTATCAAAAAAAGATGGCCGATATGATTTCGTTTACAGAAATAATGGTATTCAAAGAAATAGTTATACGATTGACAATAATTACTATAGGACGAACGTTTTGACTAAATCTGATAGGGTAATACTGTGTAAATTACTGGATAGTCAGATGGCAAAAGCAAATGATTGGAGATTGCTGGCTGAAAAATTGAAATTAACCTCCTTTTACTATTATTTCTCGAATACCTGTTCTCCAACGGAAAATATACTGAATCTGTGGTTGTGTAGGAACAACGATTTTAATATGTTAGTAAATTTGTCGAAAATTTTCAGAGAGATGTCTCGAATCGACTGTGCGACGGTCGTCGAAAGACGTTGCTTTCCCAATTAGACTGATTTCTAATTTTTAAGTATATTTTTACACTAGTCATTTTTTTACCATTTTAGTATCACGCTTAGTTTTTATGTAATGGCAGGCAGTGCTTAGTTTAAAATAATTTAAAATAAATAAACAAGTCATCTATAATTGTATGTCTTTCTTTTTTGCCGAATTCTTATTATGAAATTCATTCATTATGAATAAATTCTTTTTAAAGTTTATTAAGTTTTTTTTTTCGGTTTCTCATATGATTTACACTCATTTGTTAGTACTTTTACGTATTCATTACTTACTGAGATTGTCATTTTAAAATTTTCGATATCGGGTGAGCATAAGTAAAAGTATTAATCGTGAGATTCAAAGCTTAGAAATTTATGATTTTTTTTTTTGTGTTTAATAATTTGTCTTTTAATAATTTAATTGTTCGGATTACAAAATTTTATAATCAGAATTAAAAAAAAAAAAACGGTACAGAACTGAACGTATTACTTGATATCCAAGCACAGTTTTGAGTAGTTTAAGAAAATTATGTAGCTGAGAACGGAGTTTCAACATTTTGCGTATTTTGTATTATTATAGATATATTGCTTATTAGTAACTTTAGTATCTTCTATTTGATTACTATGTTTTCTTCGGGAGTGAGTATTATGAATACTGGTCCTGATATTTCTACTAGGTTATTAATTTTTATGTATTAAAAACGTTTTTTTTTTTTTTTGTAATATTTTCTCTCTGACATCTTCATTAACCAAATAGGTACTAAGTACTAAGTGTTATTTTTATGTAGTTGTTTCACAAATGGTCTGCTTTTGAATAAAGCTACACTTCAACTAATAAAAATAAGCTACACTGAGCTATACAGGACCACAGTTTGTAAAGCATACCTTAGCCTCTCTTATTTAACAATGGTTTGATATGTCGCAGATAATTTATAGACGACACTGTAGTGTTAATTTGCTTTTAGTCCTTTAAGCGATATTCGAAGACTAAGGAATACTGTTCTTAGAAGTTTTCGACTCTACGTTGGTAGTGTGAATTCGACTTCACAAGATAATATAGAGAGTGCTTGATGTTTAAAGGAAAATATGTTTTCAAAACATAAACAGTTGTGTATAGTTACGAACCAAATAGATATTGTATCGTACGTTCGGTTAAGGAATATGAGATGGTTTAGTAGTGATTTTAAATTTTTGAAGTAAATATATTAAAAAACTAAATTTCTGTCTTTTTATTTATCACATTGTTTTTATTTATGAAGATATAGTTATAAGTGATTAATTTTCTATTTATTGATTTTTAAAGATGTTGCAATAATAAAACTAGTTAAGATTTCTAAGTTTAAATTCAGTTATATTGAACAATAACTTATTACAATTTTAATTTCTGACACAAAAGTGTTTGTGTGCAACTCACACACGGAAGATTGGCCAATGAGATTTGTTCTACATCGACAATGATCACGGTCTCGTAAAAAAGGTCATAAGCGACGCGTACATTACTATGTATTCTATCTCATTCTATCCTATACACTTATGTGTTGGTTTCTTTATCGTGACGCTTTTTCGTTTCATCGAGTTTCAAATTACAACAATTTTAAACAAGTTTTACTTCAATGTTGACGACCTTTCCAAAAATGATTAATTCCCAATATATGTAATTAAATGACCTCAGTTTCCAACTGTCTGGTAATTAATATAATACGCTCTAAGAAAAGTCGTCATCTGATAAATTATAAGCTATAAAGCTATAGGACTTCTGAATAAATACGTTAAACTAGATGTTGGATAACATAAAATAAGTTTAAATTCTTTTTTTTTTTTCTTACTCTTCTATTGTTTTCAAAAATATAACGGCATACACATGTACAAACTGACAGATCGTACGTAACTTCTTTTACTTGTTCATTTCTAGTGACAATTAATTAACAAAAAACCTTTTATATTTTAGCTTCGGAAATTGCAGAAACGTCACTCAAATAAACTTTGAACCCCTGTCTCGTCCCCGACGTTAGACTTTAATTCAGAATCTCAAAAAGGTCATTTTTCTTTCTTTGTAAAGGAAAGAATTCTCATAAAAAACTTTATCCTTCATTTCATACAAGACACAGTGAATATTTACTTCGAATCAAAATCTAAAAAAATATTTTTCAAGATTTCTTTCGTAACATTTCATATTTTCACTTCAAGGAAGAGATTTCTACATACTGTTAAGATTTCAGAAAATATTATTTCCCATAACATTGCAGATTTATCCTTAACGAAGCTTCGATACAGATAGTCATAACGTGAATCTGACTGAAAATATTTTGTTTTTTAAACCATACAATGTTTTAAGATTTTAAATTAAGGTAGGTTTCAGGAAGAAACTGCTTGTTATAAAATAATGTTTCCAATTAAAACTCTTTAATTTTGTTATATTAGTACATTTCATTTTATATTATTCAATACATGATGATAAAATAATTTTTTGTAATATTGTAGGTATATTAGAAAGAACGAAGAAAAGGTAATATTTTCTACATACACTAGTAGTGTCAGAATGAGTTCTCTTTGGGAAGAAATCAATTTATCAAATGAATAAATAAAGAAAGGTCAAGTAACTTTCTCATATATTTATTGATCGAACGTAACTCACATCTTTGAGATGTAGGTACGAAAAAATAACAAAATATTTGCTATATCAAACACGTAGTTACTTATTTAATACAGAAAATTTATGAAAATAATATATGAAATAATCCAAATTCTTGCATATAAGAGATACAACACTTGGGAGAACAATAATTTGATACAAACAAATAAGTGGACAAGCTAAGTTTGTATTATTGTCTAACAGATGATCACCAAACGAGCTGCAATGTATTGTCGTTTAAAGGAATCGAAGAGAGTATGAGGGAGGAGGGGGGCTAGTTCGTGAGTAAAACCAATCGTTTTATTTTAAACATAAGAACAGGTATTTACTGTATACGAATATACGTCTTATATAGCAGGTAATTTTATGATTTAGCATATAATGTCCCACTGGTTGACATATACCTCTTTTTTTGTCTAGGAGGAGGATCGCAGCTCAATCCATCACGCTGTTCTAGTGCGCGTTGTTGGATGTGTTCCCTGTTATGAGTCATTATCTCTTTTAGGTTTATATGATAATAACCGGGACTGACAGCTCTACTTACTCTCCGAGGCACCAAGGGGAGACCTACAGGGACAGATACTCATCATCATCATCATTACAGCCTATCACAGTCCACTCCTGGACATAGGCCTCCATAAGTTTACGCCAAAAATAGCGTGAACTCATGTGTTTTGCCCATAGTCACCACGCTGGGCAGGCGGGTTGGTGACCGCAGTGCTGGCTTTGTCGCACCGAAGACGCTCTCACAGATACTCGTTGCGGTAAAAATATTTGTACAAATACAAATATGTGCGTCGAGTGGGAAACAAAACCACGGCCATTTGTATTTTAGGTGACTACGCGCATCACTACACCAGATATATTAAAACCAAACTCCCACATTAAAGCAATAAAACGTTGGGTATAAAGGTTTTAATCAATATAGACATCAAAATGCAATCAGAAATGATATTACTAATAAATATACCACCGCTTGGTATCACGTAATGTTACACACCGTGACCCAAATACTAGGTATTCAAGTATTAACGCTAGGGTTGGAGTCCGCGATTGCATTGTTTAATAATTGAAGACCTCTCGGCATTACTCTATATTGACTTGTGGTATAAGTTATAAGCGATTCATTACATTTCGTCAAAACTTAAAAAGGTGAACTTACTGTCTGTGAGTATTATACTTACACAAACACTATAATTTAATATATTAAGAGTAATGATAAGGATGAGAATTGGAGTGTAATCTTTCACGTCATTTGATTATGTATTGGTCAATAAAATAAATGTTTCAGGGTTTTACCGAAGAGCTGCAACTATTTATGTAATGAGAATGTAAGAAAGAGATGAATTATAAACAAAATCATTTTAAACTGCAGCTTTTCTAATCTTTTTTTTTTTCATTTAAAACGGCTAGCCTGTTGGTGCAGTTTGTAGTGACCCTGCTTTCTGCTCCGGGGGTTGTGGATTCGATTCCCATCCCGAGTCTAGGTGTAATATATATATATATATATATATTTATGTATTATTTATAAGTATGTTTATCGAAAAAAATGTAGCTATACCAGTCGGCTGTTACCTATAACACAAGCATTCTGTTGCTTACTTTAGGAACAAACGACCGTGTGTGTTTTGTGTAGATATTTATTTATTTATTTATTTTTTGTCCAGACTGCAAACCATGACAATCCTTTAACCATTCAAAGTTAAATTTATATTAGTAACCAAACACACGAATTTTTTTTTAGAAACTATTAATATAACAGGCACAGTAATCACCCGCGACCATAGCGTCTGCAACGTCGCCGTAATATAAGATGTTTTAAAATAACAATCGCTCTACGTCCCGTAGAATCTAAAATGTTCGTAGCGACCGTGAAAGTTTAACAAAAAAAAAAGTTGTTTTATCCATAACATAAGTTTAAGACGTCACGTATATTCTTTCTTTAACATGTATCGAGTTGTCTTGTAAATGTTGGCGAGTAATATTTACGCAGTTAATTCTCCACAAATATTGTTAATTTTGTACAAAAATATTAAATATAGTTAAAAAAAACAAAAGAACGTTAATTGAGGTAACAAATTTAATAAACTTTATAAATAGTATTAAGTAGGTTATTAGGTAACTGTGTTGTAGTGGTTTAGGACTCCTAGGAATGTTTGTCATAATCATATAATTTGTTTTTGCGATATGTGTGTTTTTAAAACCGCAACACAGTATTCTCATATTACTGGGGATACTTGTTTACCCGGATTTTACCCGGTACCTACCTCACTAATTAAAGCTCACAGCCGGTAAAGCGATCGATAAAAGCTAGATAAATATATCGAATCGTCTGTAACTTGTAACACGTTTCAGCTTCACGAGTTTTCTTCCCGTTCTATTAAAGAAATCCCTTAACAAACATGAGGGTGTAATGCGTGTTCCGAATATATGCCCATTCTAAATGCGAAAAGCGGAATTAAATCATTTTATTATGAATAGAACGATTCTATAATAACCTGTGGAGTATTATTTCCACGGTCTGAATAGCTTTTATTATAATAATTACCTCTAAAATATTAAGGTAATAAAAACAGATATATTGTAATTCATAACTGGTTATGGCTCTTTGTATTGTACGAATTTAGCCTGGTACCCCACTACTGGGCATAAGCCTATTTTTTCATGTAGAAGAAGGTTTGGAGCTTAATCCGTAACGCTGCTCCAATACGAGTTGGCGGATATATTCCCTACTATGAGTTACGATCGCTATCAGGTGTATATGATAGCAACCGGGATCGATGGCTTAACGTGCTCTCCGAGGTACGCCGGAGAGACTCACAAGGAAATCGGTACATCCAAACCGGAAAAAAATATTTGTACAAATACAAATCAATCCCGAGCAGGAATCGAACCTGCAAACCGTCGGTATATAGGTCGACTATTCTCGCTACTACATCAGAGCGGTTGTTAATTTGTATTGTTAGTATATGTATATCATCACATCATCAATTCAGCCTATCGCAGTCCACTGCCGGATATAGGCCTCCACAAGTTTGCGCCAAAAATGGCGTGAACTCATGTGTGTTGTCTATAGTCAACACGCCGGGCAGACGGGTTAGTGACCACAGGGCTGGCTTTGTTGCACCTGCCGCTGAAGACGCTGCTGCCCGTCTTCGGCATGTGTATTTCAATGCCAGCAGTTGGATGCTTATCCCGCCATCGTTCGGCTTTTTAAATTCCAAGGTGGTAGTGGAACCGTGTTATCCCATAGTCGTCTCTTACGACACCCACGGGAAGAGAGGGGGTGGCTATATTCTTTACTGCCGTAACCACACATCTAATACAACAACATGTGATGATTGATGACGCGTTGATAACTAATTAAAGGCGTCGGTGGTAATTTTTTTATTTTTGGATGGTCGCTCCTCGGTCGGATCTCTTGAAAGTCGGGAAGAAACAAACATGACTTTTGAAAATTGTTACCGTGACTAATTTTTTGTTAATTCTGTAACCATGTTAGCCATTTATACACTGTCAACGAATCAAAATTTAACTCTTGACTTGTTTTACCTCGAATTCGCTCTAACTTGATTGTGAACTGCTCCATAATTTAGAAAAGTCCAATACAAGTTCCCTTTGGTCCTGAACAGGATTTCCCGTCGAAGAATGTTAGATCAAAGATGTGGTATAACCGTCAATGTCAAATTAAATTCTACACATATTCATTCAAATCTAACTCTTACTTCTTTAGAAATAAAGGATATAGTATCAAAATTGAGTATGAAATTTTGCTTATTGTACGGATAAAGCCATGAAGAGCAGCGATCTGTATAATGAGGGAAATAAAATATGTAAGAAAATTCTTTTGTGCTCTCTTTTATATTTAATGATATACTGGCCGAATTACGTTGGACGCCGTCAATAATTTATTAGATATTTATATATATACCGAACGATTTCGATTTCATTTGAATTCACATTCAACAGAATCAACTAATTAAAATTATTATGAATATTGTGATTTTTTTTTTCTTTCTGTCTGTCCTAAAAGAAATGTACACGGTAACTTTCTACAAAGCATGTATAGTCCACCGAGGTAGGCTATAATTATATTATTTTAGTACCTTTTTTTCCCAAATTGACGCGGGTCTAACTGCGGAGCATAGCTCGTCAATGTGTAGTTTTAATTGGAAGATTATTTTTTAAAATAACTATTTACTGGATTACAGCGTGGTTACGTTATCTTCTAAAGATAACTTTAACTAATATGAGATGCTTAGTAGACGACTTTTCTTTAAGATAAATTATACATTTATAAACCTCTTATAAGAATTATAAGAATTAATAAACGCTTCACACTCAACGGATCCCCCAGTAGTATTTTCGCCTGTGTGGAGGTCCGGAAACACATATAATATACAAGCACAAACGTCCAGACAACGACTAACATCTATATGGTCGATACATATGTCTTGTCGTGAGCGGGAATCGAATCCGCGACCGCCAGCGCACCAGCCGGTGCTATTACCGCTGCGCTAACGCGTCGTCAGTAATATTGATTGGTGAAAACAATCTCATATATGTAAATAAGTGTACGTCTCACCTGATCGTATGCGATTACCATAGGCACAGCTTTGCTTGAAAGCACAAGTACTTCCCCAGTCAGGCTGCTTCAGATTTTCAGCGGAATATATCCTGCTATGCTCTACCTCAGTTATGGTATGTTCTAGCCTAAGAAAACACCCTTAAGTGTGAAGCGTATATTTATTTATTTCTAAACAAGCGAAGTTTTTTACTATATCAAACAATCCCTGAAATTCCATGGTTTTTGGCAGAGTTTCGTACTTAAGGCGGAATTAATGCTATTAATAAAAAACTCTTCTGGCGTTCAAAGTTGATATTAGAACTTATAGTTATTGGGATTGTTAGCGTTAGAAACTAGATAGTAGTTAGTAGTTAGTAAACGTATTTTTATATTAAATTAGTACTAACATAGGTAAGTGCTTTAAATGTTTCGTGATTTGAGTGTTTGAATGAATGTTTCGTTTTAAGTATAGAAACCGTACTTAAAAAAATTATATATTGTTTACTTATTTATTATTATACTATATATTGTTATTATTTACTAAACTCCTATACACGCCTAAAGAGTAAAATAATTTATTTTTAGAGTGACGCACTCGCCAGGCACAAGACGGCCGGCCGTGTATCAGTATATACAGATTGCTTAGACTCAAATTACTTTGATATGTTTATATTTATTTTATTTAATAATCCATTTTTACGTTCACATCTTGATTCAATTTTTCGATTATTCATAGATCAAAACATTAAGAAAAGCATGTATTACACTACATTTACTAGCAAAAGCCCTTAGGCTTCTTCGCTAGTAACAGTCTCACACATGCTATATAACACTTATACATATTGCTGTAACATTTACAACTACAATAGTTACTAAAACACATTTACACTAAGCTTAGACAATTTTTATATAACAAAGTTTTGCGTCTACCCTACCCTACTTATTAATAACTGTGTTTGCAGGCAAACGAAGAAAAACCGACTTCAATTATATCGACAAGTAATACAACGTAGGTAGACGAAAAAATAGTCAAGTAAATACGCATTATCAAAGTTACTCCAAAAGTTGTAATCAAATCTCAATGAAATTTAAATGTGACCACATGATAAACATCGGTTTTCGATTAAATTAAAAATCATCAAAATCGGTACACCCAGTAAAAAGTAATGCGGATTTTCGAGAGTTTCCCTCACTTTCTCTAGAATTCCATCATCAGATCCTGGTTTCCTTATCATGGTACCAAACTAGCGATATCTTCTTTCCAACAAGAAAAGAATTATCAAAATCGGTTCATAAACGACGGAGTTATCCCCGAACATACATTAATATATATATATACGGTCGAATTAAGTAACCTCCTCCTTTTTTTGAAGTCGGTTAAATATCGCTTCTCCTTTATTAATTTAACAATACTATCATCGACGGTATGGCCATAAAGACGATTTCAAAAATATTTATCAAATATATCATAGTTATTTAAAGTCTACCTTCATCAGGAGAACGCAAAACCCACGTTCGTCACTCCCAACCCTTTAGAGGACGGCACATTTGAAAACACTTTCGCCAGTGAGCACCGCGCAAGGGCCGCACCTAATTGGAGAGCGCTTAGTACACGAGCCCTCCAACATGTCTTATAAAGAATCTGTGGTTTGCACTGACTTGAGGTACAGGTTCTTTTTTTACTTTAACATTTTACCGTGATATATTTCGAGTGCCCTTATTAAGCACATCGCGAACATCAAGTTAATATTCCACGTCATGAACAAACCCTTTCAGTCTTTGATTTTATTTGTGTGTGTATTTTGTGAAACAAAATATAACGTTTGAAGTTTTTGATTGAACATTTTTTGATGACTTTTTTTGTGCAATATTCGTGTCGTGTTTTATGATAGTTTGAAGGTTTACAAATGCCACACTAGAACGGAGCTATAACCATCAAACAACATTAAGAACTAATCATTTTCTAAAAAAGACTTCAAACATATATTTAACTAGCGACCCACCCTGGCTTCGCACGGTTGCAAAAACTATCAGTGTTCCTCTATTATATTATGCATGTATTATACATATAAACCTTCCTCTTCAATCACTCTATCTATTAAAAAAACCGCAACAAAATCCGTTGCGTAGTTTTAAAGATTTAAGTATACATAGGGATAGAGAAAGCGACTTTGATTTATACTATGTAGTGATACACTAATCGTACTGACAATTGTCTAATTATGGTTCCGTAGCATAGTTAGATAGAAAAATAGATTTATCTATAACTTACAAACATGAAAGAATCTGTATTACCTACATTTCTCTAATATAGCGCCATTACCGCCGAAAACAATTCACCTTTATTGAACATCGATCTGATTTATAGGTACGTTTCAAAGACAAACCGCTGCTTGAGCTCCACAACAAAAGATAATAGATCGAGCTTTTAACACACTCGTTGGGCTGAGTACTGTGGTCTGATTTATGAATGTTCATCAGATCAGCGAAGTGGTAGTAATGCTAAGTGACTGTAAATTTTGTACCGAGTTTGAATGCTCGTTTAACTGTTTAATACAAGTTCGGTCTAGTGATTTTAGAGTTTAAGTTTCGTAAATTATAAATCAAATTAGGTCTGTAGTATTTTTATTTCGAAAAAATTAAAACCTATGTAATACATTTTTAATATGGTCTTGAGAATTCAGTTGTGACGTACCATTTTCGTTTCTGATTAGGTATTATAAATTAATTAAAATTTAAAATATGTAGAACATTGGGTTACATATTATATCTCTTTTTGCTATCTAGCTCTATTTTAAAGCAATTTTACATCTTTATTTCATATTTAGGTAAAGTTGGAACTATGCGTGTGAGGTAGTAAAGTAATATACCTTGATAAAAAAAACTAAACGTTTCGTTGTTCTTACATAAATTAATATTTGATTGAGCGTAATTTTGAAACTGTGATATCTTCTAAATTATTCAACTTGTATATGTGACACAATATTTTTTTCCATTTTTGCATCTCTCGACATCATAAACTAGGAGCAAGAAGTCCTCTTATCACAAACCCGTAAAGTGTTGTAAATTGACGATAATTCTGTTGTTTTCTGTGATTTTAAAACTGTGATCAATAAAAAATTCACATGTTACTGCTGGACTATATCAATCAGTCATATCAATCTAAATTTCCAAGATTACAAGAACACTGATTCATCATCATATTCAATTATTACAACTTCAGTCATATCTTCAATGAAACACAGCGCCACTAAACCCATACAGCCTTATCTTTTACTAATAAATTATGGTGATAATTAATTTTAAAGTTTCCAAGATTCCCAAGTACGGCGATTATTTACTACTTAAAAATTAATTAAGACAAAGACTCTTCTTCGGAATCCTATTCGAAGTCTATTCGTAGTAGACAATACTACACACGGGTCTATCTCTATGCAAATTAAACCTTTAACTTTCTGCACTCGGTCGATTTAATCGCTTGAATTTCCTCCAACTCGAGAGAAACTTGAGATCGAAGGGTGAATAAATTTAAAAACCTCTTAACAGAATACTTAGTGGGTGCCGAAAAGTTTATGTTTACGGCGAAAGCATATTTTAACTTGTAATCTAAGTGAGTGGTTTTAGTCAAGTTTTTCGGGTTATGTTATGGTTTTAGAAGGTCAAAATTTGAATCTTATCTTGTAAGTATTATCAGCTTGTAGTAATTCTACTTGAGCTTAGCTTTTGCATAGTAGGTTAGGGCATGTTTATAACTCATAAATTCTTCTGAAGAGTGTAAGTTAACTTATGATATTTACCTCCTTTGTTTTGATAACCTAACAGCCAAATTCCAAAATTGAAACTTTTATTACTGGAACCAATATCCACTCACCATGTTCTTCTTTTTTTTTGTTAACACAGAGGAAGTCTTTAAGAAGATGCCTGGCTCTCGGGGCAAAACCGAGTAATGTGGGATTCTTACTTACTATAACTCCTGCGCTAACCGTCTTCGATGCGCAGTTATAGAAGCTGCGGGATCGCTGGAGCTCGTCATCCCTATGACACGCAAGCAAGCACTATCGTGCTCCCATTAAACTGCTCGTGTGAGCGAGCAGTAGCACGAGGCCATCCCGGCTGCCGTCATCTTCTGGGCTATTGGAAAATCAAACATGTCATTCGCACACAAGGAGTTCATAGCTTTCCACACTGATTCCTTAAGGAGCGTCGTTGATACAACTGCTCACAGGGAAATATCTTGTCCGATCTCTTGGATCAAGATCAGACGCTCAATGTCCTGCGCCCTACATGACTCTAGCATAGTATCGTGATCCGCGCCACAGTATTGGCAAACCACCGTCGCTTTACGTCAGATCTTAAACAGGCGTTCGCCAAAACAATATCAAAATCAAAAACAGTTTTATTCAAATAGGCCCCAAGAGCACTTTCGAATCGTCATTTTACAAAATAAAACTTTAAAACTAAAATATTAATTTTGTAAAATGATTCGGAATGTAGATTCTGCAGAGAAGAATCAGCAAGCAACTCCGCAGTTACTCTTTTGAAAAATAATATATAAACTGTGTTTTAGTACAAAATTAATAACATGTTGCATAAAATACAGCCTCACTAAGTCCACACATCTTAATCAACTATATAATGCTGCACCAAGTAATAAGCTTTATCTATTAATTTTTTGAATTAAAACTTTAAATTTATGTTGAAACAATTCCAAAATTGTTTGTAGGATTTTATTATTATACATGCGAATACCATAACCCACCCAGAAAGGAAAATATGACTGATCATTATCTCTGAAAATATATAATAATAGTAACGAAATGTAAATCAACTAAACATTTATGTTGGGATATATTTTTTTTTTTTGTAACAGTTTTGTGAAACTACGTAGGCACAACAAAATATTTCTTAGCACCTTAATTTAAATCTCCAGAGAAATTTTTAAAATGTCAAAAAAATGACACGTTATATTAAAAGGGTGGGGAAGTTTTAAAATATTTTTAATATGAACAGCGCATATCCCTCTTTCATTATAAATATTGAACTCTCAAAAACAAAGAATAATGTAAAGAACCCCACTCTAGTCAGTGACGTTCGCGCTTCGCTGCATTGTTTCTAATAACTTAGGATCACTAGGGTAAATCTTTCATTCCTTAATGATCTTTAATAAAAGCTTTTACTCACTTGCTTAAACTGTGCTTGTTAATTTATTTGAAATATAAAATCCATTACGTTATAAAAAATACTGAGAACTTTCTTATTTGTTAACTTCACACTTTCTCTTAGCGTTTTTTTTTTTTTGTTACGAACTTTTTAACTAGCTTTGTGGTAAATAAGTCGTTTTACCCTATATATAACAAACACAAATAAAAGAAACTATACATTTTGGCAATTCAATTAGTTCTTCAATCGTCAAAAAGTTAAAGGTCAACATCACTGCGGGTTTGATAATTGAAAGTAGAATATAATCTGTTACAAATGAATAACTTAAACGAATAATCTAGCAACCACTGGTCGGTAGCTTAACATCATATCATACTTGCGGTACATAGTTAACTTATTTTTTTTAAATTTATCTTCTTATATACTATTAAATACAATGTAAGCTAAGTAACACATTGCTGCTCATAAAAGTAAATTATGATTGACCAGTTAGTGCGGTTGACAGCTACTCTTGCCTCTGCTGAAGGGTTGTGGTTATGATTCCCACATTTAGTTATATCTATATGTATTACACATAATTACTAAAAAGTATGCATACCAGTCGGTTGTCACACAAAGCATAAGCATTAAGTTACTTACCCTAGTAAAAGTCAACCGTGCACGCATGTTATATATACCTATATCTATAAAATAAATACGTGTCTAACAAGAATCAAACAATATTAGTAGAACTTTCTTAGAGTGGATGGATGGAATCTTCTTTTTCGTCTCTTCGTTCTCTTCTTATATGCTAACAGGGTCAACTAATATAAATAAAAAAATAAATTATTATTTAGTTCATATGCTAACATGCATAAGTTTAACATAAAAATGTCATTTTAAAATTATACACCTATGATGATTTAAATTGTAGGTTTAGAGAAAAAAGTTGGAATATTCTTAAATAAAAAACAGTCTGCCGGAGTCACAATTGGCAGATGTGCTCTTTGTATCATTTCGTGGCTGACTGGCCCAACACGATTTGGCACTTTAAACACCCCCCAGTAAGTAAACACTGATTGACGCGTAGTTATATCAATGATACGTCCAAAATGCAATTGTTATTGACGCCTGATTTTATCTTTTATTTTAAACAATAATATAACTTTATAAAAATAATAAAATAGTAGCTAATTTTGGTTACTATACATTATGTAATTATCTTAAAACTATTTTTAATAACTTATTTGTGGTGTAATATTAAAGCTATGTATTGTTAATATATATAAAGTTGTAAAATAGCGAAATAAAACTATAAATACTTTACTTATAGTTTGCATCTTGAACTAGATATGATTTCATTGCTTAATGGATAAAAACTATTATATATCTACTATAAACTAAAGTATAGTAAAGATAAATCGCGACAGAGTTAGGTGGAAAATTCCTCGCCATGCTACGAGTATATTATATTCATCAACCACCATTCAAACCAGATTTTTAGCAGTCAACCCTATGTCAGATGTGAAACAGTGCTGATTTTGATGTAATTTATTTATTAAACATGTGAGTGAAAGTACCTAGTATTAATATATAATATAATACCAGCTTATACCTGCCTACCTAGTAGCTATGCCAGGAAAATAATAGATAGCCCAAAGTTTGCATTTTCTATAGATTTCATACTGTTGGTAGGTATTAAATTTATTCTTTAAGCTCGTAGGTGCGTTTTTAAAAAAAATATATAATTATATTTTTAATTTTTAATCAAATATAGCCTGGCCAAGCCTTTCGCAATTTGTTTCCAATATAGGTACAAAATAAATATAAAAATTAAGCAGAGGGGTGAAGTTTGTCTCTAGTACAGATCTCCTTCTATTATTAATATCTGATTCTTTAGCATCCTTACAAGAGAAGTCTTAGCTTTACACATTCCGTATACATAAAATAACATAGTCATATCATTCCAGGCGTTCTACTTTTATTTTAGTACATTGCTTAATTGTTTGATTTGTTATTGATATATTTTTTCTATGACTACCCACGTTTTATTTTTGTAAATAGAAAATGTATGTAATCGCTTCTATAAAATGTTTAAAGTTCGATGTGGTTTCTCATGTAACTGAATTCTTATCTTAGTGAGAAATAAAGATTTTTTTAAACTTAAATACAAAATCGATGACATTTCCACCCTCTACATTCAATGTTATTATTATACGTACCGGATTTATTCCAAGCAGTCTTCGCGTTAAAGGGAGACGAATACGCTAACTTCACGTCTTACTGCGTTCGTCCCTAGACAAGACAAAAGTATAAAGAAAATGAAGAAAGGAACGAATGACGTGTGACGGAAAGGCTTCCCCGCTTGACATGTGCTTCCTGGAAATTTCTGTGCGTTTTTATTCTTAAACGGCGTGTACGTTAAAATGAACAGCTATGCGTGGTATGATGTCAAAAACATATGTATGTATCTTTTATATTTGGTAAGAGATTCAGCTCGTTCTATGTATTTTTCATATCACGTTATGTCACGTATCATGTCCCCGAAACATCTGGAAAAAATAAGAAACAAAATTTTATTTAAGACACGAACTAACAAGAATTTAATAACATCAATTTTATATGCAAAATACTTGTTAACATGAACAAAACCTATCAAAATAGTTAAAAATATTTTTATTTTGATCTTTTAAATGAGCACCACATTATACCCTTCCCTCCCCTATAAGTCGAATAATATCTTTCCAAACACAGCCACTTTTGTTTCAAAAATGCAACTTTTGTCGTAAAATTTTACATCTCGATACAAATAAGCAGAAAACTCTGCAGTCGTGTTTTTTCCTCCCGATTCCTTCCATAACATAAAACCCATAGCGATAAATGATAATTATTTTGTTCAAGTATTCTAATGTAGCTGAATAAAATATAGACTTTATTATTTTCTGGTTCAAGCGAGAAGCGGTCGTGGCTTGAGGGGGAAATTCAATCATTTGTGAACTGTTTTAACTGCATTTACATAAAAGAAATGTCTGTAGTAGCCGTGTTTCGTTGCTTTTGTTAAAGGTATATTAGTGAATTAAATGATTTATTTGTTAATTGACAGTTACGTCTTTCAGCAAGTCTGAAAAAATTATTTCATAAAGTATCTATATTTGTTGGATATTTGTATCACAATACAATTTTAAAATAGTTATCTATCATTTTTTCTCTTAGATATAAAGATATGACAGTGAAAATAATTTTGTCACTTTTTTAATTTAAAGTACAGCGGAAGAATTTGACTTACTACTTTTTTTTTTTTAATATATAGACTAGCGCTTGACTGCGATCTCACCTGATGGCAAGTGAAGATGCAGCCTAAGGTGGTACGCGCTTGCCTAGAAGATGCCTATTCACTCTTGATTTAAAGATACCCAAATTATAGTTCGTTGGAAAATCGGAAGTCGGAAGGGCATTCCAAATTTTTGCGGTGCGTATTAGGAACGAGGAAGCAAATCGTTTAGTGCGAGATCGTGGGATTTCAACCACATAGCGGTGTAGATTCATGCGATGCCTTGCGGTTCGGTGGTAGAAAGGTGATGGTGGAACCAAATTGTATAGTTCTAGAGCACACTCTCCGAAATATAACCTGTAAAATACCGACAAACAGGCAACCTCGCGCCGATGTTCGAGACTTTGAAGTCTAGAGCGAACCAGCGATTTGTCACCGATGAGTCTTCTGGCGCGTCGATCCACAGAATCCAAAGCAGCGAGCTGGTACTTGGCAGAGCCATCCTATAAGTGGCTGCAGTACTCCATACACGATCGAACTTGTGCTTGGTAGAGAGTAAGAAGCTGTTCCGGTGTGAAGTACTGCCTGACTTTATTTAGGATACCAAGTTTCTTACCAGCAAGTTTTGCCTTGGATTCTATGCATTGTCCGAAGTTCATATTAGACGAAATATTTATGCCTAGAAGATCAATACTATCGGTGATCGGTACAGATACACCCCGGAAAGTCGGAGCCAATGGGAATGGACTCCGTTTAGCGATGAAAAGACACGCTTGCGTTTTGGAAGCATTAAATTTGACTAGGTTGGCGTCACCCCAATCGGATACCTCTTTCAAAGCCAAATTCATGCGTTCAACCAGAGCTTCTCTATGCTCATGAGTTTCAGCCCCACCAGCTCGGGGACTGGACACGTATCTCTCCGTAACAGTGCTGTCATCCGCGTATCCAAAGATACCAGGCCTGAGGAGGTCATTAATGTGAATCAAGAAGAGGGTTGCAGAGAGAACTAATCCCTGAGGGACACCGGCATTAACCGCCATCAAGTCAGACGAGGAGCCATCCAAGACCACCCGAAATGATCGCCCACTCAGGAAATCTGATATCCAGTCACACAAGCTCGGGGGAATTCCGTAAGCTGAAAGCTTGCTCAATAGGCTCTCATGCCAGACCCGGTCAAATGCCTTCGATACATCAATTGAGACAGCTAGCGCTTCTCCGTGCTTGTCCAAGGCTTCGCCCCAGATGTGCGAGGCGTACACTAAAAGATCCCCCGTGGACCTATTACGGCGGAAACCGTATTGCTGGTCCGACAGGAGGTCATTCAGCTCGAGGTATGCTAGGAGCTTATCATTCAGTATACGCTCCAAACTTTTACACACTATGGAGTTGATCGCGATAGGTCTATAGTTAGCCGGGTCGGCATGACTACCTTTTTTAGGTACAGGCTGTACGTTTGCAATCTTCCATGCTTTAGGAACTTGAGCGGATTTTAGAGAGAGGCGGTACAAGTGCGTGAGAATAGGAGACAACTCAGGAGCACAGTGTTTAAGTACTCTTGCTAGTATCCCGTCAGGGCCACTAGCCTTATTCACATCCAAGTTACGGAGTACTCTCAAAACGTCAGTTTGGCGAATGCGTAGTTCTGACATAACAGAGTCGCAAGGTGGATGTCTGGGCGGTGAGGCACTACCTGCATCAAGGAGCGAATTTTCTGCAAACAGATTCACTAAAAGGTTAGCCTTGTCTGTCGCAGTAAGGCCGATCCATCTGGTTTAAGCAGAGGAGGCAGAGAGGGACGACAGAAGCTCATTTCAACTGACTTAGAGAGAGACCAAAATGCTCTACTACCGCGCGGATGGGAAGCTAATTGTGCTCCGATGCGATTAATACGGTTGAAACGAGCTTTTTAAGAACCCTTTTGTAGGACTTGGCAGCAGAGTTGAACGCTCTCTTCCTCGTAGTTATGTCCGGAGATTTAAGGGTACGGGCTTCAGCCCACGCTGCAAACGCTGAGTCCTTACGGGCTGCAGCTTCGGCACATTCTGCATTATACCACCTAGGGATCTCGTCATTTAGTAATACATCAGCTAATGGAATGAAGTACTCCATCCCCTGACGTATCACTTCCGATATTTCTTGTTCGCAACTCGACGGATCACAGGAAGAGAAGCAAGTCCGCCGCCAAGGTTAGTATGCAAAAAAGTGTCGCATCTCATCCCAATCTGCCGACTTATATCGCCACACACGTCTGGTTCCGGTAGGACCTGTATCCAGAGGGTGAAAGTTAGATACTGACTTTACCACACAGTGATCAGATGTGCCCAGGGGAGCTGCAACTGATACCGAGGACCGGTCTGGGTCAGTTATCAACAGAAGGTCCAAACAATTAGGTGTATGGTCGTCAACGTCGGGTACTCGTGTTGCTTCTTGGACTAGCTGGGTAAGATCTAGCGACAGGGCAAATTTGAGCGCCTCTCTCCCGGCGTGGTCGGTATTCTGGTATGGGAACAGCCAGTCTTGGTGGTGAGCGTTAAAATCCCCCAGAAATACCATTTGGGCAGCTGGATACCGACGTTGGACCATGTCAGCCGTCTCACTGAGATAGTCCAACATCCGAGTCGTCTCCCGATCACCACTGTGCGACCGATAGGTACAGGCATACACAATCTGCTCCATGCCCGTGTCCAACAAACACCACATGATGGAAAGGTTAGGTATCTCTAAGTTACGTAGACGCCGGCAGCAGACATCATCACGAGCAAACATACAGACTCCAGCGTGAGATTTAAAATTATGTTCGAGCGAATACCCAGGGTACTGCAGGTACGTTACATCTGCTGGGCTACCAATTTGCGTCTCCGTAAGGAAAAATAAATGCGGCCTCTCAGTCTCCAGGTGATGGTGGACTGCATCGAGATTTGAGTGCAATCCTCGTATGTTGGTGAGGTGCACTTTGAGAGAGAGGAGGTGCAGCCGCTGTTTAACCTTACTTTTTTTCTTGTTCTTCATTGTGGTCAAGGGGTGAATAGGAGGGGAAATGGTAGTTGTACGAGGCGCTACGTCTATAGACTCCACGATTTTTACAGAAACCACACTAAAGAAGACTCGACTGGAGACTCCCTGGAGACGCCCGAACCCCCCAGGAAATCGCCATCGGGTCCTCTCACCGGTCGCCAACCGGCACGATGGAAGCCATCCCTGGATTTTTCGCTAGGTGGCGGGGCAGCCTTTCATAGGTGGCGAACCTACTAGTTGGGCCCCCTACTGCCTGCGGTCGGCCAGCGGTGCACCGTGCTTCGGATCCCGCTACCCTCCAGGTCGAGACATCCGGCGCAGTGACTACGCAGATCAGGATCCTGTCACTAGACGCAGCGCAACTGTACATACCCATACCCCTATGATTGGCTATTACGAGCATCGTTCCGGAACGCGAGGCGCCTCCCAGCACGACAAGTCGTGTCGCAAGACGCGTCACTTGGCGGCGCGTCTTTGCTCGATGGGTGGTCACACTAGCCACGGCCGAAGCCTACCACCTATGTATGTTACTCGTTTTGCACCACCCAGGGGTCACGTGTAGGGTAAAGAGGGTTAAAACCTGACTTGGTACATCCTACGGACGCGAGTAACAGCGACCCCCAAAAAACTTACTACTATTATGAAATTTTCCTATCACAAAATATTAATTTTATTAATCGTCATAAATATAAATATCTACATAATATATATATAGGTTTCCTATTGCACAGTACACTTTGAGATAAGTCTTAGAGCGGGCCCAACTAATCCCGGTAAAGTTTTAGAATTCATCCGTCGGCTTTGAATAACTTGCACCACACGCTCGCCTACTGTCCCCGCGCTCCGATGAGCACGGAGTAGACAGGGGTAAGGGGGAATATTTTAAGGGGAGCTCCGGCGAATTTGGACACTTTAATGCGAGTTTTGATGTTTTATGCTAATATCGAGGCAAGTTCGCCGAATAGTCACTGAATCGGCGGTCGTTAGGTAATCCGACGCTGGTAAAGTTCCCTGTAACGGTCCCCGTTTTCGATAAATTTAGTCGATTCTCGTTCAATGAATAAATAATTTAGATAATAACCGCGGCGAGCCGAATTATTCGTTTAATTCTATTTGACTTGTTTGTAAGGGTCATTATTATTTATTATGTAATTTGTCGAAATTTAACTGTCAATTGATTTGTAAACAAATGGTTACCGACAGTGGAACCAAAATCTAATTAGGGGAACACCGGGCAAGATGGGGTAGTTAAGGTTTAAAGCTCCAGAAATCGTAGCGGTTCATGGTTTCATAATCATATTTATTCTTAATCAGGCTTGTAGTTATCAATCTTACATATTAAATTTAAATCAGGAACACAGCACCATAGAATTGTTAATAATATAACAAAATATAAAATATGACATATCACCCCATCATGCCCGATAGGTCGGGTAAGATGGGGTGGGCCTAATGGGCAAGATGGGGTAGCCATTCTCTCGACTATTCAGGAGTGCAGAACTCGCAAATGAATGTTGCTTCGGCATCATTATCATCCACTCCTGCGCAGCCATAATGTAACCATTTACCACAAGAAGAATAAGCAATCCAACCTCTCTTGGAGTCGAAATATAACCCTGTAGAATGTAGGTATGGAGTGTTTTCGGTTTCAACATTACTCTTTTCAGAAGACGACTGTCTAATACGTTTCTTTGGATTATATTTCTTTGTGGCTTGTGGTTCTTTAGTCTTGAAATAGGTTTTGTTTCTCTTCCTTTTTCTGTTTTCGCTCCTTTTTTCTCTGTCTGATTTCCTTGTTTTGCTTTTTTAACTTTTCTGTCACATTTTTTTTAAATAAATTCTTCTAACTTAACTCTTAACAACTTCTGTTAGGTTCTAATAGGGTGAAGAGGTTATGATAGTAGTTTTACCGCGTTTATTCGTCACTTTTAATGTCTTCTTGGTCACTGGAAGAGGCAATAGTTGCTTTGGGCTGGCTAATGCACTAAATTAGGCCAATAAGAAAATTTAAGGGAAGGACTCAAATTTAAATATGTGTTAATTTCAGTTGCACTAGTTGTCACAACTGTTGAAGTAGCAGGATCTGTAACAACAACTGCAGTGCTCGTTGCTGTTGTTGTAAGAGGTGCTGTCACAGTATCTACAGTTTAAAAAAAAACCCGATTTCTATGTCTAGTAAATAATCCATCAAGCTCATCCTCTTCTTCTTTTTGCGAAAATACTGGTACCCAAAGGTACCTTTACATTCTTTTTTAGCCTTTTTTACCTTTCATTCCAATGTAGTTGTGGGACTAAGAAAAATTTTGCAGCCAACATATATCCCATTTCTCGCTTCAAAACAACTTCTATCGCCTTATTCAGTGCTTCCCTTGACCGTTTTCCTCTTCCTGAGTTTCTTTTATAAACATATATGATTTTTTTTTAAATATAAACCATCCTAAAACAATATATAAAAAAATATAAATAATCAAAATCGTGTCAGGCAATATGGGGTATCAGATACCCCATCTTGCCCGTTGATTCGTTTCAAAATTAATATTCAAACAAAAAAAATTGAATAATGTTTCACAAAAAAACAAGTTATTACCTGTTACTGCAATGTACTGTAGATAGGATTAACCGAGATGCCGCTTAAAATTAACCAAATACAAGTTTCATGCACTACGAAACGTACATATAAGAAATTTTAATACGAACAAACAAAATCTACTTTTCGACGATAACTAAAACAAATGAATAGCCGCCGTGTTAGTACTCGTGTGACTAAGAGCTGTCGTGGCGGCCAGTAGCGAGATGGCAGAGCGAATGAGATTGATCAATTTAAATCACCTAAAAAGCCTGATGCCCCGTCTTGCCCACCACCCCGTCTTGCCCGGTGTTCCCCTACAGTTGTATCTGACGAAATAATATAAAACAGACCACATAGACAAACGCAAATATTCTGTCACATAGATATGTAACTATTTCATTTCATCGATTAATTTCACACCGGAACACAGAAGTACGAGTTTTTTTATTTATTAATAATGGAGTCTGAAATTCCACATATCTTATTACGTTCATATAACACATTGAGATTATCATGAACGATAAAACAAAGTTCTTTTATGTAAGTGCTTCTTTAAATGATAAATTCACCACATATTATGTAGTCTGTATCGGTATTCTGTATTGTTATTAGTAAATAAATCGTTGAAATATCCTTACATGGTTAAGGAGTACCTAATATTTATGAGGTTTTAAATATTATATTATATCGTTGTGTAACCAAGTGTTTTAAAAAATGATTAATGCCTAGTATTATACAACTTAAATATATATGTAGTTTGTTTTGACACTCAATTAATTCCGTGGTATTTTGACGCATGTCAATAGCAGCATAACATTTCGAACACTATCAATAATAATATTATAATATCAACTGATAATACACGGTTAGATTATAATTTCTAATATTTGCTAAATTATAGTCGGACGGACGACGTTTCGAATACTTTACAACAACCATGGCATTTAAAAAACTTAATAAACTACGATAAAATCCGAAAAAGTTGTTTCAGTGTATTCGTACACTAATATTTTTGGTAAAGTTCATCTTTCGATTCTGGAAACAAAAACTGTTAGAGAAGAGGTCTATTGCAATAACTACACATATTTTTTCGATTGTTGACACTATCAAAAATATATATTGAAAGTCTAATCTTATTTTAAGTCAATTCAAAAGCGATTACTGTATGGTCGTGAAAACTTTTATACCATATGTTTTACGGCAAAGTTTTATATCACACTTAATATATTCTGGGTTTTCAGAGGGATGACGTCAAAAGCATAAAAATTTATTTGAGCCCGTCAGAATTTCATCTAGCCAACGGGTTCATAAATAATAAACGGTTTCTGTCTGTACCCTTCGATATTTTTATACTTCGATGAACTGTGACATATTTATGTAGTAAATAGTAAATATATAGTCATCTGAACTCAAACTTAATATAAAGTTATATTTCCAAAAAATACAAACATAATATTTATTTATTTATTTATTTATTTATTTACAGAAGAAAAAAAGATACAATTTATGTGATAAACAGTGCAGCAAAAACAATGAATAGTTTAACAGTGCACTGTGTTTCTAAAGTAATAATACTAAAGTACATACTATATTATTTACTAGCATAAAAATATGATATAAAGCTATACAAATATAGATTATTATACATGTGAATATAATTGGAAAGAAAAAAAAATAACATTAAGTGGTTAAAAAAAAAGTAATAATCATAATAAAAATAATAAATGTGGTCATGTCAATCACTCTCTTTAAGTTGTTCTAAAAAGAATTTTTTAAATATGTTTTTATAGTTATTTTTTTGAATTTTTTTTTTTAAATTCGATGGCAGATTATTTATTAGGAAAGGAATAATATATTCAAGCGTACGTTTTCCATAAAAATTACTATGCCTAGGTATTTTTAATGTGTGATTTGTAATATTTCTTGTTAGTTTATAGTGACTCATTTTTATTTGAATGTTTGAATTAAAATATTGTTCTATTAATAATGTATATTTTATTTTAGTGTATATTGGCATTACTTTGCAGTAGTTAAATAATTTCAAGGCGTTGTTTTTGTATTTATTTCTTATGTATATGGGTACGATTGTTTTTAAGATTCGTAATTGGAGATGATAGATTCTATCGAGATGTGATTTAAATGTAAGACCGTAGGTGCTTAGTCCATAAGATATAATAGATTCACCTAAAGATTTATAAAACATTAATAGTATTGAGAATGGAATTTTGGGTTTAATTATGGTTAATTTGGCTAAAAGGGCACGTAATTTGTCACAGACATTGTTTATATGTTCTTTCCAATTGAGGTTAGTATCTATAGTAATACCAAGGTAACGCTGAGTTTTAACAAAGTCAATGTGGTTACAGTTGCAGGTACCAGTATATGAATTATGAAAACATTGATGGCTATGTGCAGTGATTTGTATTTCCCCAGAGAATCTATTTTGCGTTGAGCTTATATAGATGGCTTTTGTTTTTTCTCTATTTATTACTAGGCCAACATCATGGGACCATTTTGAAAGTTGGTCAAAATCATATTGAATTTTTTTAATTGCTTGTTTTATATCATGATGGGCCGACAGAAGACATGTATCATCCGCATATTGATACATTTCACAGGTTTTTACAACGTTTTTAAGATCGTTAACATATGTTAAGTAATGAAGGGGTCCTAAAACTGAACCCTGTGCAGTTCCTTCTGTTATTGCTATTTCGTCACTGAGGGTATCAGTAATTTTAACGCGATATGTTCTATTTGAAAGATAATTATAACACCAATTTAGAAGTGGGCCCCTGATTCCGTTATTTTCTAATTTTTCAAGAAGAATGTTATGTTGTAGAGTATCAAATGCTTTGCTATAATCTATAAATATTACTAAAATGTGCTTTTTATCGTTCAAGTGTTTATTTACAGAATTTGAAAATATTGATAAAAGTTGTGTAGTACTTTTTTTTGGCTGAAAACCGAATTGATTGCTATATAATATGTTATTTTTATTATAGAAATTTTGTATTTGTTGATGAATGTATTTTTCCGTTATTTTATCAATTATTGGTAAAATAGTTACAGGTCTATAATTATTATATGAGTCAAAGTTTCCTTTTTTTATTATAGGTCTTACAGTACCTGTTTTTAAATCTTTAGGGTACATTCCTGACATGACACTATCGTTTATAAATTTCACAAGAATTGGAGTTAATTTTTCACATAGTTCTACGATATCAACTGCGCGAATATTATCTATCCCGGGTGCTTTTTTAGTATTGAGTGATTTTATTATTTTAGATATATTACAATTGTCGGCTTTAATGAATCTACATGTAACATCAATTGAATTTTTATAAATATTTTTGTCAAGTAACGGTACTTGACATGTATTTAATATATTTTTAACGTTATTATTAAAAGATTTTGCGAAATTATTACAAATATCTTTGATCGAGGCATGTTTTTTATCGAAGGCGTGCAGTATAAATTCATCTAAAGATTTTTTTATCCTACCGGTAAGTGTATTTAACAATTGCCATAGTTTTCTGGGGTCATTTTTATTTTTAATAATTTCATTTTTATAGTATTTATTTTTAAAGTGATTTATTTTATAATTAGCATAATTTCTTGCTTTTTTATACTCAATTCTTAATATCATATTATTAACATCTTTTTCCATTTTCTATATAATTTATCTCTAAATTTACATGCTTTGATTACACTTTCATTTATCCAATTATTATGAGTACGCTTCGGATTGGTGTTTAATTTTATTTCGACTTTTGATTTATCATAACAATCATTAATTCTTTTATTAAGTTGTGTGTAGATTTCTAACGGGCATTTTATATTTTCAATCGCTTTCCAATTAATATTTTTTAAAAGGCTTTTTAGGCGGTCGTTTTTAATAATAATTTTATTTTTTATTCTATTGTCGTGTATGGGTATTGTACTAAGGCACGTCATTGCAATTATTCTATGGTCGGAAAGTACAGTGTCAAGTGCTGTTGTTAAAATATCTAGTGTGCGTGATTTAACATATATGTGGTCAATGCAAGATTTACTAATTTTATTACGAGATATTTCTATCCGTGTGTAATCTGAGATCCCACACACTAGGCCTAAGTTAGACATCATATTATTATAACTATGTTTAATAGGACTGTCTAATTTTAAATCAATATTGACATCACCTATTAAAAACAGTTCGTGTTTACAGTCTATATTCTTAACAAGTTTTTCTAGTTCATTAATAAATAAACATTTACTATTGTTCGGTGGACGGTAGATTGCACACAGTTTTGCAGAATAATTATTTGGTGTTTTTATAGACGCTAAAATACATTCAAAACTATTAGTTATTGGCTTATTGACAGTCGCTTTAAGATTTTTATTAATATATATAATAATTCCACCTCCTTTACGCGCTTTACGCAATGCTGTGTGCATTGTCTAACCGTCTAAGTTAAACATACTACTTATGGAGTCCGAAATATTTGCTTCAGTTATAACTATAATATCTAAAACTATATTACATTGTTTTACTATTTGTTCTAAGGCTGAAAAATTTTTGATCATTGATCTTATATTGACATGAATACATGACAAAGTTATATTATTTTTAGTTGATAAACAATCTAGAAAGTCATTCAAATTTGAACAATTAAATATTTCAGTTACTTCATTATTAATTTCATCCATTATTATGTAAATTTATAATAATTAGTACAGTTATATTAAAATTATAATAATTATAATAAATAATAATAATAAAAAAATAATAATTTTAAATTATCAAATAAGCTTATTTATATCTTCTAATGACCTCAAAATTATTGGTTGGCTGTCGTTGTTTTTTCTAACACGGATAACTCCTTTTTTGCACCATATGAATTTGTATGTCTCCTTTAATTTATCTTTAGCATTCCATAAAAGATTTTTATTATAGGGTGTAAGGGACTCTTTCATAAATACTGTTTTATTAGAGGATATTTTATGTTCATTGGCTACAAGCTCTTTTAATAGTATTTTGGTAGATTTTGATGCACTTATCCATTTCTGTGTTGTTTCCGCATTTCTCATTTTAAGTTGTACTGTTCCAGGGAAATCGTTTTGCTTTGTTTTTCTTTTTAGATTTATGTGAATAATATCATTGCAAGGCATTTTTAGTTTTGTTGCTATATTTTCAACAATAACCTTTGTTTCCTTTATCTCACTATTTGGTATATTAAAAATTTCTAACTGATCATTTAGTTTATTTTGTTCTGTTTCTTGTTGAATCTGCTCTAAGGCTCTAATTCTATTTTCTAAATTAGAGTTTTTATTTAATAATTCTGTATTTTTTCTTTTTAATTCTTGAATTGTTTGTTTACAGAAATCGATATTTTCCACTATTTCGTCCATTTTGTCACTTTGATATTGTAACGTTTTAATGAAATCTTTCATTTATCTTTGTATAGATTTTTCTATTTCTTTTGTTAATTCTTTTACTATGTATTTCATATTCATTGCTAGGCTTGGTGAATCATGAGGTAATTCATCGTTGTTCATATCATCATCATAATTGGGTGTAAAGAATGAACTTCGTCTTAGTGAGGAATTATGGCAATCTTGACATGTCCATTCCAGATTCTCTGTGGTGCGTAGTGCGGTAATCTGCTCATTCGTTAAATCTGAACATGTAGTGTTACTGTGTACCATTTTGCCACATTTGTTACATTCTAGTTTTGGACTTCGTTTGGTAATATTTTTAGCGCATTTATCACACTTATTCATGTTATTTAGTCACCGAATTTATACTCTCACAAGTCAAATAAATATAATTTTATTATAATATACAAGAATTAATAATATTTAAATTAAAATGTAAAATCAATAAAAATATATTGACATTTACTTGACAACTTTCTTTTTCTTTTTTATAACCTTGAAAGTCCTGATAAAAGTAAACCTTATATAGTAGTTTTCAGTAGGATTGGTCCCTAGTCCTCATCCCTTGAACGTTATCGTTCCTTCGTTTTATTATTGGTTAATCAGTACTAATCAGTTTGCAGGTTAAATTTACAGCAGTACTAAACAAAAAATAATACATTTTGCTTCTTCAATTATGCTAGAAACTGATTTTTTGTAAACTGTAAAATAAATTATATAAAATTAAATACCTTGAAACAAGAAAACTAACTAATTTGGGCTTCTGTGCGCTAAAGGAAAGTGCTTGATGCTGACAGCATTTTTTACCAGCTAATCGAAACTATCTGTATTTTCTTGTTTTGTTTTGTTGACTACCCCGTTGGCGCAGTTTGTAGTAACCCTGCTTTCTGCTCCGAGGGTTGTGGGTTCGATTCCCACCACGAGTCTGGGTGTAAGATAAATATTTATTTATATATGTTTTAATTTATAAGTGTGTTTATCGAAAAAAAAATTTGCTATACCAGTCGGCTGTTACCTATAACACAAGCATTAAGTTGCTTACTTTAGGAACAGACGACCGTGTGTGTATTGTGTAAAAAAAAAATAAGACAAATAATATTCACACCAATTTCAACTGTGGTAAACTATTTATACTAATATTATAAAGAGGAAAGATTTGATTGTTTGTTTGTTTGCACTGAATAGGCTTCGAAACTGTTGAACTGATTTGAAAAATTCTTTCACTGTTGGGAAGCTACATTATACTCGATTTGACATAGGCTATATTATATTAAAAAAAAATAGGAAGAAAAAATATATTTTGAATTTTTTGTTAAATACCCGTGTGAAGCCGGGGCGAGATGCTAGTTATTAATATAGGTAGAAATTTCTATTGTAAATATAAAACAAAGTATGAAACAGCGGTGCTTTCTTGAATTCGTATGGGACATAAAAACGAATTTTCTACAGCGAATATTTTATATACTCAGAATAAAACAATTTCGATTGAAACAGTGGTGTCATCCTTACGCAGTGTACGAAGTTTGACCATTTCAAAGAAAACTAAAAGACGATTCATCTCATTGTGACTGTTGACCTGATTCTGAGCGAAAATTAAACAGACTCATAATGAGTTAGTTCTTTTCATTTTTCAAATAATTTCTTTGTTAAATTAGGAACAATGCTTTTGGGAAGGAGGACGTTGTGTTGTTTTTTTTTTTCATTAATTAATTATGAAGTATAAAAGTGTTACGCAAACAACAATTTGTTCCTTTTAATAATTGTGTGAAACACACAGAATCAAACACGTGTTCTATATGCTGGGTGGAAATTATAATACAACACAACGAGATCGTTTTTCATGTGTCAATTGCTCCTACATGTTTGATTTTTAAGATTAATTTTAGGTAATTGTCGCAATTAGAACTGTTCAGGTTCTTTTTAGTCTTTTTCCATACAAAATTTTATGAACATTCAGAAAATTCAGAAATTCATTTGAAAATAAACAATAATTAAAACAGTGAAACTAATAAAATTGTTTACAAAGTGGTGACAAAGTAATTCAAAAAAGAGCGCAAAGGTCTCTTTTCTCTTTTTTGCTGTAATAATTAATTAAGAAAAGCTTTTATTTTATTTTTTAAACAAGACAGTATTTTTTTAAATATTTTAATTCAAAGTTCTGATCCGATTCCGGGATTCCCACATAAATCGCGACGGCGCCGCTTCGTCGTCGCCACAACGCTCGCGTTCCGGGATCCCGGGATGTTCACGGGATTTATTACAATGTAAGCCGCTCTAAAAGCGTGGGCGGCACCGTCCAGCGGAGATTAATATGCGTTTCTATTTGATAAGAATTTTACGATGTAATGCATTCCCGTAGCTGTGAACTTTCACGGAAAATGTTTGCTTTGTTTTACAAATTGCTATCTATTCTTAAACATTTTTATGGTTATTTTAATTCATTTTTCCAACCCACAATGGTCTAGCGTGACGGATTAAGCTCCGATTCCCTATTTGGAGAAATGGAGCTATGCCTAGCAGTGAGATGCTATTATCTATTTATTTCTTTATTTATATATTTATTTATTTATTTACCAATTAATTCATTTTAAAATGAATAACATATGCATATATATTATGCAGTGATGCATAATCAATGTAATTATAGTTGTTTTCTCTGAAACATTTTTTTATATTCTTAAACATTTTTGTGGTTATTTTAATTCATTTTTCCAACCCACAATGGTCTAGCGTGACGGATTAAGCTCCGACACTATCCCTATTTGGAAAAATGGAGCTATGCCTAGCAGTGAGATGCTATTATCTATTTATTTCTTTATTTATATATTTATTTATTTATTTACGAATTAATTCATTTTAAAATGAATAACATATGCATATGTATTATGCAGTAATACATAATCAATGTAATTATAGTTGTTTCCTCTGAAACATTTTTTCATATACAAAACTTTCTCTACATTATGAGCTGGTCGTAAAGTTCCATGTCAATGAAAGCAATGATGCTATAAAATTGATACATACTAAAGTCCTCGTGCGATACGATGGCTTGGTGTTGTTTGTTTCCCTTTTATTGTTAAAATGGTGATCAATACAGCAATTCTTTAATATAAAGTAAAAGAGCATATCAAACAGAAAAAATGGAGTAAAAATAATTTGCCTATAGTATCTGTTATTGACCTAATCCGACTTCAGACCTAACTAATTGTTACTATACAAATCACATTCGGTCGTCACATCTATGTTCTTATATGTAAATGGCCAATTTGTTCAGTAACAATTGATTGGGCGCGTGTTGCGGTCGGATACGTATTTATATGTATCTTTTAAGCCCCAAAACCTTTTTTGTTTAGGCTAAATGATTCGTAATACAAAATAAGCACAAACGATAACGCGAGTACAATTACGAAATATATCTAGAACTGATAAAAAGTTCAAAGTGTAACTAACATTTTTCTTCAATGAGTCCATATATTACATCATGTTTTCCTTAACATCGTCTTGTCCCCTAAGACTATAATCCATTAAGTTGTCAGTCGAGATTGATAACGAAGTCAGTGTCCCGTTACGTGGGTGCATCACTAACAACGCCTTTGAATAAGTAAAAAAAAAATGAGAAATCTTAGACGGAAATTCGTCAATTTGTAAAATATTTTTGTCTGTCTTTTGATTTGCATCGTTATATATTATAGATAATGTATATATTTTTTGGTTCCGTTTGTGAAGCTCGTTTTTAATGGATTGGAGTTTGGGTTGCGATTATGTGTACGCTTTTAGTTTTAATGTGTATTTATAGTCTACGAAAAAAAACTAACGTCATTTTTAGTCGGATTTTTCAAATTTTTTAGTTTTGATTTCTTGATTAGTCGTAAATATGTTTTAAGATTTGACGTTGTTATGAATACTGTAGTTAAAAACTACATACTAATAATAACATTTTTGAAAACAAAATATATCTTTTACAGGTATGTCAATAACTGTTTATAATTGTTAATACCTAAATTCTATTAAAAAGTATAAATATTCTTTACCAAAATATGTTTTTGAAGAACCCAATCTTATCCATCTTTTCTTTAAATTATAATTAATTTTATTAATTTAATTTGGTTTTCGCGAGGTTTTAATGAAGTGTATTGCAAAAATAATAAAATCTCTTAAACGCTTACAATTTAATTCTTCAATAATATAATTATTTCTCCTCTCAAACAGAACACTTTTCAAAGATTATTAAATCTAGGGCACATGATAAAAAGTCTATGTGAGAGACTGACGACTGTCTGATATTGTAACATTGACAATAACACAGAAATCACACACAATCACAGACATAGAGTTTAATGTATGACCGTTTTAAAGTCCATTTGCATCAACTTATCAAGATAGTCGTACATCAAAAGCAACGTAAACTTGTCTAACAAACGGACCCGCAATCAGAAAACATATAAATCTTGCACGGCTTGTGAACCAGTAAGTGCGTGGAACCGCTGTTAATAGTGGGAAGCCACCCTCGACGTCGGATACACTTGTTTGTGAAACACCCGTGAAGATGCTCTGTCGTTGAAGGATTTTATTGTGGAATGATAGTATGAGCTGGAAAATAGTGAGCGTCTTTTGTTATCGATCCTTAATCTATCTTTTGGACGGTATGAAGAACAAACGCTATATAAAAGTTTACATGTGTACGCTGTAAATGTGCCTTTCTGGTGTTAACAACCATTGTAAAGTAATAGACATATTGTTGATGTGATTCGAGAAGCCGCCTTAAAGCCAGTGGTTATGGGTTTGACTCCCACTCAGAGCAGATTTTGGTATTTGTACAAATTTTTCGCTCTGGTCTGGTTCCTTCTTCCCATCATGTTTTGAAGTGCATGTTAACCAGTTTATCTCAGTTCATATGATATACACCTGATAGCGATCGTTACTAATAGTAGAAAAATTTTACCCCAACTCGTAGTACTCCAACCCATATGGAAAAGGGACTTTTGCCTAGCTATGGGACCTTTGCAGGCTGATTCAGTTCATTCGGTTTATCATGATGCTATGACTTATACGAGCGGTTAAAATATGAACTTAGCATAGGTAAAACCGAATAATTGATCTAGTTTTCTATTACTTAAATAAATTACTTTTCTCCTCATATTATTTTTCTAAAACTCCCCAGTTGTGAACAAGTATTGTAACATCTATAATGTTATAACAGAAACGCTTCATAAGCATGACATAATCGGAAAAGTTTGAAAAAGTACGCTTAGGGGGAAGCTGTAGTTGCTTGTCGAAGTTCAATAGAGTATCGATTGAAATAATTTATAACTATAACTATATAGAAATTAATAGTTAATGAGTAATATATAACCAGCATACGTTCACTGTGTTCTCTAGCTATTGCTCTCTCCAAATTGAGGTGTTGTTTTTCATCGTTTTTAGTAAATATTTTAAAGCTCCATAAAATCATTTTGTCCAAAACAGGAGAAATACCTATTGCGCTATGAAACAACTAAATTCCCGATACTTAAATATGTACACAAACAACAAAAACTATGCAATTAATTACAAAAACAGTGACAGCCTTTATTTATATTGTTGGCAAGCACAAGTCCCATTCAAAAGAAAAAATTAAAAGTACAGTAAATTATTACTATTTTTTTTACATATTCTTTATTAAATGTTGTCTTGTAGAGATCACTACTGACACTAAAATAGGTAATACAATTTTAGCCGGTAAAATATTATCTCTAAGTTAAATAGGCATATTCTGTACCAAAAACAAGTTTATTTGGAAGTTTTCGCTTCTTAGGACTGATTCTTTTGAGCCGAGGACACAAAAAATCGCTCTTTCACTCGGATGCATACAATCAACAAGCAGAAACTTTTGAAAAATTTCCGCCATATCCGGCCTTTGTGAGACGTCAAAAACGAGCCACGCAAATGTCAGTAATGTTGACATTCTGCAGTAATACAATTCCTCCGCCTTTATACATATTTATCATGTTTTATAGATTTTTATTCAAAATAATTATTTAATATGGTAACTTTATATTCCGTTATTATCAAATTCGACTTTTTATATTGATTACAAGTTATTAAAGGCATCATATTTTAATGGTAATTATTTTGTTTAGTATGCTTTGTTTTAATTTATGGCAATTTGATTTAATTGGATCTGATTTTATTCGATTTAATTGTCTGTTTGAATTTTACTCTACTATTAAAAAGACAAATTTAAAAATCGAATTTTATGCGTATTCTTAATTAAAGACTAATCCATCGTTTTTATATTATTGATTCGATAAATTGATTTTATTATGTCAAAACTCAATAAAGAAAGCAAATTCTTTTTGATGTTGTCAAAGAAAGAGAAATAGAAATAGCATTATTGTAAAATCCAAATTTCGGTGTAACCATAGCATAAAAAAAAAATTAATTAATATCAGGTCATAAATTTACAGAGTAAGGAAAACAACTTTTTATAGGTTTCATTCGAATCGAGAATAAAATTTTCACCGCCCTTACCCTCATAGTAAAATTCATCGCACTTAAACGAACGTCATAAACTTTGTCATATAAAATTCACTCCACTCGCGAACAGGAGACGCATTGTACCATTCATGTTTCATTTCAAGTGAAGTTTTGTCAGATCTGTGTCGTACTCTTTGGCGATTGTCATTTCTCCGCTCTGTGGGTGGGTAGCGTGACAATGCCCCGCGGGGCGCGAGTAAAGGGGGGGGAGGTGTATCGTGTTCGTGATGTTTTCATTTTTCACTCACTTGCCACATTTTTATACAAAATATGTGAAAAGGAACGTTTTGATGCCCGAAATGACGCTTGCCTGATTGGTGTTTCACATTTTTCAATGAATTTCGTTTTTTCACTCTTGCCTTTGATAAATTTCACGCCAGATTGAAGTGAATATTAAATCATAGATTAAAATGACTCAATTGTTAAAGCCCGCTTCTACGGTATAGATGAATTTTGGATAGTATTCACACTTATTTCTTATTAAAAATGTCTTTTTTTTTTTGGTTGGTCTGATATATTTTACGTCTATAATCGTAAAAATTACCTGAATTTCAAGTTTAAAAATTGCTTTATTCAAGCCGTTTTTCTAAAGACTTTCAATAATTACTTCGAAACGAGTCTTCATATCATTTACATTAAACCAACGAAATGAAACGTTAGACTTATTCATATCGAGACAATGATTAAGTTAATTTCAATAAAGTTACGCAATGTTGTTAAGTATGAAATAAGTTATCGTATGTAAGTATTAACTTGAGTGGAATTTTACAAAGATAAGTATCAAAGTTAAATCATTATGTTGTAACGCGTCTGAGCAGCTTGCAGGTATCGGTACATCGTACAAAGGTGTGAGTAGATTGGCTCAATTTGTTACTGGCACGTCCGATGCGCTCGGATGAATAGTTGTTTATTATATTAATGCGGAAAAATCCTTTGTAATTTTATTATCATTGCGTAATTAATTTAATTTAAATATATATTTTTACTACGCTTAGACTTATGTTACATATTTTCGATATTTAAATGTCGTTGACATATGCACAGGCATAGCAGGCATAAACAAAAAAAAAATTCTAAATGGATAATAACTTTTATTTATTTTATTATTGTCATTTTAGATAAATTAAAATGATTATATGTGTTTCAATATTTAATAAGATACTAGGACATACTTCGCGTCATAATATTTGTTTATTTGAGATAATCAAAGAAAAATGGCAGCCTTTCGTGATTTTGATGAATTGAGTTGATGGTTTAATATTTTTATTTATTATTTTACGTACTGTGGAATTAAGGCTATATACTCTTGTTGAAACGTTTGTAAAGTAACCATAAGGCCGATTTCCCTCTGATATCGGAAACCATTTAATATAACATTCACTATTTCCCCGCTTAGCTCAATATTCATTGCAATACATTTTGTTCTACAAATAAAAATTTTAATATAATTTTTTACATTTTTTTTATACAAGATATTCATCATATTCGTATCAGAATCGGTATGTAAAATGTATATGAAAATATAGTGGCATTTATTTGAAAAGAACAACATTTACTCGTATTTCCAACAATAAAACGGTCGCCGGAAGCATGTTACCGCTTATTTTAAAAAGATATTCAAAGATTTTATCGTCTGCGGTTTCTCGTATAAAGTTATTGTCGTTCTTTTCGAAACGACTTTTATTGTCACTTAAATTGAAATAAAGATTTTCAATGGTTTATTATCGATTTTACTGTTTTTTGATAGCTATGTTATTCTTACGCCATACTTCATTAGATAATATAATAGTGAAATATAAACAATAATATAAGACCTGCTTTGTAGAAATCTTTTTGCCTGGTTTCAATTTACTTTTAATACTATTCCATTTAAGTTGTAATCTATCAAGCCGAATAAGCTACGTACTATCAGCGTAGTATCAGCAGTAAAAATTCTTTGCACTGGTTATTATTACAGTTTGTTACAGCTATTTAGGCTAAAAACGTCTCGAATCATTTATTTATATATTCTTTATTGCACTTAATAAAAATTACAGCTATTTGTATACAAATTTAGTTTGCAACGGTGGACTTATATCTAGAAGAGAATAAAATACACTTTAAAATAATTGTTCGCCTTCTTAGACGAACAGGTAAAATAGATGGAAGCGTTTCAATATTTTCAACTCCTATATCGTAGAAATGTTTGCAATACGTAACACAGCTACAAAGTTTGACCAACGTCAATTCATCGTGTACAGAGAGTTTGCGTAGCAAGTGTGGCTGCGTAGCAGCTGTCATAACGTAGCTGCTATTTTTGCCTCAAGAGCAGTACTGGGATGTACATTACAAACGCCGCGATTATGCTGCGTTGATTTCAAGTACAATGAAAGAGAGACACACGCTTAACAAATGGTGTGTCCCATTTAAATTTGATCGAGATTTAACGAGTACCTACTTTTTGTATTATTCTTAGTATTGTGCATTTGTAAATAATGTATATAGTGAAAGTGTTTTGTAAATAAAACCTGGAACTGCTATTATATAGTTAGATATAAATCATACTATGGTTACAATTCGTGTAACTCCAACGAAACCGGCAACCTTATAATATAATTACACGCCGTTACGTCTCGACAGTAAAACGTTAAATCGTTAAGAAACGGAGTTCGCGCTCGGTTTGAGCTCACGGCGGTATTACGTGATTTAATTGTGGATTTCGGTTCAACGTCAGTTTAACTCGAACACGAATTTTTGACTTGCCATAAAAATTTAGATTTCATTATCTATTTTGTTTCGTGCAAAACCAAATTATAGTTTTTTTTTTTAGTTCTGCATTGTTACAATCAGTCGCTGGTAAATAATTAATGCTTTATTGCTAGATACTCGTAATATAAGATCAATATCTTAATTTTATTTGTTTATTTATTTGCACTTCATTGTACAACAAACAATAAATAAAATAAACAAGCAACATTAACAATAATTAGTAGAAAAATGTACCAAAGGTAGTAAGGCCTTATTGCTTAAAAGCAATCTGTTCCAGGCAACCAAAGGAGATGATATATTGAAGGTACACATAGATAGATTGTTTAAATATACATACATACATACAATTGCGAATACAATTGCAAAGAAACGTTACAGCTTACAAAAGAGAATTAGTTATTATATAATTACGATTATCAGAATAAATAGTAAAAACGGCAGATAATTTTAAACGTTTTTAATTCAGATTCCTTTCAGGACCTTTCGTGAAATTACCATCCACTTTAAAGCAACGCGTTCCGAAGTTAATATCAGTTTATTCGTCTCAACAATTCGTTTACGAGATTTAGACAACGCTTTGATCTAAGGCAGCCGGCTAATCATGTCTCGAGGACGAATTTAACAGGTACAAGCCGTCTTGAAAATTTAATTATTTTAAAAGGGAATTATAAAAATGACTGTAGAGTCATTCAGAGTTGACATCGATATATTAATTAATACGTGAAGCTAAAACTTAGTAATCCTTTTTACGAAAATTGCGCGGACGGAGGTGTATGAAATAGAGAAAGAGTTAACACAAACATTACACACACTACCATGTATTTGACACACACACACACGCATATTACACTCTTTTGTTGATTGTCAAAGTCTGTAGTTAAATTGAAAAATTTAAAAAAAAGTTCTTTATTTTCTTTTTTTTTTAATTTAAATTTTTAATCCGAAGTCTAATTCCGACCACTGGACGACCACTAGTTGCTATAAAAGAGTGAAACTGAATGGTGGATTTTAAGTACGTTGTCAGTTTATAAAATTTTGTTTTAATTATTACATAATATTAGTTTAAATAGTTGCTAGCGTTCCCAAGTAAAAATAACGTAGACGTAGTGTTACTCTTTCTGGTTAATAATCGAGGCTCTAACGACCAATAAAAAATGCCAGCGAAGCTAGACTGAAGAAAATCACAAATCAATATAAATGCGAACATGTGTAGAAATAGTTTTTCGATTATTAACTGCATTTCTTTCAAATAACAACCAAATGAAAACCGTTGATAGAAATTGTCGATACGATCAAATAAAATTGATGATTTAACTGAGGTAGGGCACAACAGAAAATTTCCTGCTCAAACATCACGACTGGGGTAGTCCTAGATCTTACAGAAGATCACAGCTATAAATAATGCTGTTTTCAAGCAGTGTTGTATTCCTGCTGGTGAGTAAAGTGACCAGAGGTATTGGTGGGAATTGGGGACAGGGTCGGCAACGCGCTTGCGATGCTTCTGGTGTTGCAGACGTCTATAAGTTACGTAATCGCTTACCATCAGGTCATCACACGCTTGTTAGCCGACCTAGTTATATTAATAAAAAAAACAAGTATCGACAATACTTTTTAATAATTATTTAACTATTTCTTATTTACGAAAAGAAAAACCTTATGTTTCTGTATTTTAATATTAAAAAGGAAATGAAAAATGATATTGCTGGCCGTATAAAAACACTGCTCTGATGTACGGGTACGTGCACGGTGCAGGCGCTCACACACTGGTAATGATACACACATAATGATACACACTGGTAGTGATTGGCGATTCCTGGATATTTGTATTTTTACAAATATTTTCTTTTGAACTGGTTGTCCGTCTTTATGGGTCTCCCCACCGTGCTTCAAAAAGCACATTAAGCAGTCGGTCCATGTTGCTATCATACACACCTGATAGCGATCGTTACTCATAATAAGGAATATATCCGCCAACTCTCAGTGAAGCAGCGTGGTCAATTAAGCTCCACCTTCTTCTACATGGTGAAAGAGGCCTATGCCCAGCTGTGGGATATCAAGGCTGAATCGTATTAATATAATATACTAGATTTTTTTTTTATATCACTAGTTCGGCAAACAAGCGTACGACTCACCTGATGGTAAGAGATTACAGTAGCTTATAGACGCCTGCAACACCAGAAGCATAGCAAGCGAATTGCCGACCCAATCCCCATCACCTCCTAGGAGCTCTGGTCACCTTACTTACCAACAGGAACACAATACTGCTTAAAATCAGTATTATTTAGCAGTGATCTTCTGTAAGGTCGAGGTACTACCCCAGTCGGGCTGCTCCATATTTTGAGCAAGAAATTCCTGCTGTGCCCTACCTCAGTTATTCCAGTATAATATTAATAAATAAATAATGTCAATAATTTCAGAATAAGTAGAATACCTAAAGATAACAATAACTTATGTATTTATGCACTACAAAGTAGGATATAAGAATACAATTTCAAAGAAACGGTGCAGCTTAAAAAAAAGATGTAGTTATTATCTTTGGTACACAAAACAGAAAACAGGTTTATTTTAGACGACCGACGTCTGAAATTGCTTGTAAATTGATACGTCTCTAAGCCCAAGGAAACAATTAGATGTCGACCTCAGTAATGACGCATGTCCCCCCTATAATTTATACATTTGACTGCATTTTTAGCGACGCGACGGTATCATGTTATAGAGGAAGTAGGCATGTCTTTATTCTTTTCTTCTTTTTCTTTCTTTATTTTTGATGTCTACGTTGACTATGGTGTACAGTTGTGCGCAATTTTTATGTTTTTAATATACAACAAGTACAACAAAATAAAGTAATAATACTATGATTGATATGGATACATATATCCCATATAACATGTTTGTTGTTTATTATTTTGTATTTCCGATAATTCAGAACAATGCTTGTGCCTCTGGCATTCAAAAACTATTCTCAAAATGTTCAAACTAATTAAAAAATTCTTGAAAAATTCAAGAAGGCTGTAAGTGAACTACTTCAGTCATTTTCCAAATTATAGTTATATTCGTATTAAAAAGGTGTTTAATATGAAGCTACTACCAGTCCAATATGCAGATTCTAGTAACAACAATCACCAAAAATCTCTGCAACACACACAACCGGCAATATACGTGTTTAAAATTCTAAGTTTCGTAAATCATAGATTTAGTAACCGCGTTTAAAAGCTTATAAAGTCATAAGTAGCTGATGAGCATATCTAAAGACATTAAGCAATAAAGAACGTTTAGGATTTTTTTTTTTTTAATATTGGGCATCATTGATTTGTATATTTAAAAAAAAATTGGCTACACACATTCAGTCAAAGTTCATGATCATACGCAAGTCGATACATCATATTTAGCAGTACGATGATCAATCAGAAGCAGACGTCATATTGGCCATTACTCAATTAACATCATGTGATTGATGTGACTGAGGGGACATTAGAAATCTCTACTGGCTAACAGCGAAACATCATCATTGAGTATTTACTAATAGTTATGCAAAATACAACGTTATTATTGGAAGTTAAAGTAGATTTTACAATGTCATTTAGTGAATGACGTAATCTGTTTTTGAAATAGGAACGCAAAATAGAAATGAATAGTCAATAGTTTTTGGACCGTCTTAGCCATGGATTAAATTTCGTCCTTTATCATTACAAAAACATATAGACAGGTAAAATAAATTAAAGATTAAAACAAAGATATGTCTGTTTTAAATTCATTTTTATTATATGAATTGTGTTTCTGGTTCTTCTAAGAGACGTACATTAAAAATTTGCTGTAAATGTAAGTTATTAAAACTTTGTGACATAATATCAAATTTCGGTTTTAATCTGTCGAGTCTCTGACAAGTTTCAACTCTTGGCCCCGAAGAGCTAAGATGCTTTAATACTCAGATTAAAGATACAGTCCAAAGGAGCAAGCGATTTACACTTTCTTTTTAAAAAAAAATAATTGGTTGCTAACAGAGCGTACAATAAAACCGTTTGTCCAAGAATATATAGTTGTTTCTTGACGACTTTTCTAATTACTGTATTCATAGAGAAAACGACTTTTAAAATCTTAAAAACTAAAACCAACCGAAACAATATATGACAATTCAAACAACTAATGATAATTTAAAATAACTTTATTTATTATTAATTGTTGATATAAAAAAAAATAATTGAAAGTCAAAATGACTTTTACTCACAAAAAGAAGCTTTGATTACAAATCGATTTTAATTTGATCCTTAAAAGGTTGCACCTGTAAAAATGGAAATATCAAATACTCTAGTTATATATATATAAGCGTTGTGTCATTGACTCATCACGAAATCTCAAAAACCGGTGAAATTTGGCAGAAATGCGGTTTATAGTTAGAAGGTATCCACTAAGAACGGAGACTAAGATTTTTTAATACTGCCAGATTAAAGGACTCTAACAGCTCTCATGAGTTTCTATGAAAGTCCTTAATTTTTTGTGCAACATGCCTGAAATTCGACAGAAAGATAGTTAATTTTTAGTAAATGTCTTCTACAAACGAACTTCACGACTAGGGCCGCATAAACAGGACTAAGGGTTCTCAGAAGTTTTTACAAAAGTCCTTAATTTTTTTGTGCTATGAACTTATAATTTAATAGAGATATAGTTGATAGTGAGTAGACATCTACGAAGAAATAATTTTGCAATAAAAAATTCTTGGCCAAGCTATATTTAATTCCAAATTTGAAAAAGTTATTTTTATTTAAAAATACACCTACAAGTTTAAAGCACAAATTTAATATCTAACGACAATATATACCAACAGTATGGCCTGTAGAAAATGCAAATGTCGGTTTGTCTATTATTTTACTAGGTTGGCAGGTATAAACCATTATATCAATATATATATATTGTTCCAGTTAATTTTACCCACATCATATATAAATAAAAATGAATGTTGCTAAGCGCATAATTCGAGAATGGCTCGACTAACTCGGCTTATTTATTTTCGTGTCAAGTCAGATCTTAGACTATTGTAAGTCATTAATTCTAAATAAAAAAAGGAACACAATTAGAAAAAGCTATTATGTAATGATATATAAACAATATTTTATGTTAACAGGCTATGTTTCCAACATTGATTCAGCCTAAAAAAAATTTATTGCAAAATTCTAATGGCCTCTTTCTGCATGTTGGAGAAGTATTGGAGCTTAGTCCACCACGCTGCCACACTGCGGGTAGATGGATATGTTTTCTACTATGAATAATGATCACTATCAGATATTTATGATGATAACCGAGACCGACGGCTTAACGTGCTCTCCGAGGCACGATGGGGAGCCACAAGGACAGACACCAAACCGAGAAGAAATATTTATACAAATACAAATATCCATACCGCCGTAAAGCGGTTGACTAAACGCTAGATTTACAGTTACATGCTCAGCGTCTTATACGGCGCAGAGAATCTCTGTAAAGTAAATATTTGGTGGAGTAATTAGCGACTTGGAACTTGCAAGAGTAAGGTGCTGAGTAAACGACTTGCTACATTTCCGACAAAGAACCCTATACTTATTACGACGATTTATTAATAAAACTATTTTTTCTAAAAGAAAAAAGTCGAATTATTTAAATATATAGATTGCTATTATAGATTGCTTGTCGAGTTATTTAAATATATAGATAGACTGTAGCCATATTAATTACATAGACAATCTATTGATCTTGGTATTTTGATTATTTTAAAGCACGGAGTACATTTTACTAATATTTAAAAAAAGTATTTTAGCTAGATAGTTCCGATTGAACCAATAAATTAGAGAATAGATTTGATTTTTTTTTTATGTATTGGATCAATTCAAAAACTACTACACCGATTTTAAAATGTTTTCATCTGTATAATGATATAATGGAAAAAAAAATCGTATAATCGTGGATCGGACGAAGCTGTGGCTGGAAAGCTTGTTCTATAAAAATGTTTTTTTAATAGTAAATTTCAGAGGCATATTTTATATTTTATTATAAATGAATTTATTATATAAGCATGAATTTCAGTTTATAATTAGATTAATTAAAACATCCCTTAAATCGTTATAATAACTGCTTTATTTAAGCAGCATAGCTGAGGTATGGGTGAAAAAGTTTTACGGCCCAAAGCAAAAATTTAACCTGCGAACGTTCGTTGTCATTTTACGCGTCTCTAAAAAAATGTTATGATGAAAAATATTTCATTAAACTCTTCCGCTTTATGAACGGCAGGTGTTGCGGAACATATACACGTTTTTACAAAGATTGTTAATAAAATCTTAGATATACTAGTTTTAAGAATATTATTTTTAAAATTATAATAATAAATACATCACACTCACCAGCAGTCTTGGTGGTCCGAAAACGTATAAAATATAAAGTATTAAAGTCTCGACCATGACTAAAATTTTATACAAATAAATTTCATATCAGCTATTTATCATGCTCACCTACAATTGTGCCAAACTTGTGCCAAGGCGTCGCAAAAATGTACATAATGTTATCATTTCAAGTAAATTATTCCAATAAGACTGTACTGCTTAATCTTGTTACTCAAAATGGAACATAAACTTGAAATATATCTACATACATTATATAACAATTAGAAACCTAACCCTTAACCCAAACTAAACAATTTATTTACACGTTCCAAATAATCTTGTTTAGAGATCTGCGCGTGACCAACACAGATACAAGATAACAAATATCTAATTGAAACAGGGTCCGAGGGACCGACGGATAGTTGAGGGTTGTAAGAAAATGCTTACGTAAATCTTGGGGTGTTATGAAATGACTGGTTAGTTTCTCTTTACTTGTTCAGAGTAATCTTATTTGTTATTTTGTTGTTGTTGCTGCTTGTAAAAAAAATAGTTTGTATAAGGTAAATATCAATATTACTTCTGATTTTCTTTAATTAAGTTAGCTGGTATAAGTTTTGACATTCAATCAACACAACAGAAAGAATAATTATAAATAGCAATATTGATAAAAGAAATAGTCTCAAATAGTTTCTTTTCTTAAGATTTTTATGTATATGTGTGATAGGTTCGTTTTTATTTTCAATGGAGTACATTTCAAATAGAAACCTTAATAAATCAAAACACAGATTTCGTTAACCAGCGATAAAAATAAAACAAGATAATTAAACTACACCAAAACAAAACGATTAAATCACAATTTAAAATTAAGTCGAATTAGATAATTCTGTCATAAAGTATAACGACATTATAATATTATTAAACAGACCGAATCGCGGTAAACAATTAACCGCACAAATAAACTAAAACTAATTGGGTACAAAGCGAGAGGGCCAAGCGTGAACCGCAATTAGTAGTTTAACGACGCGTGCCACCTAATGGCTTGGCTAAACTTCGAATTTGACCTGAACGGGTGGAATAAGCGTTAACTAATTACACTATAATCATTTTCCACTGAAAAGTGAAATCAATATTAAAGCATAATTTTACTGGATTAAAATATGAAAATTACTTTCTAAACAGTAAACGAGAGAATGATGTGGTACAACAAAAACCCATGATCGCTGGCAATAATTTGTGATGTAAACATCTTTATATACGTCGTGGTGTCCCTTATGCTTTGAATCTCCAGTAAATACATGTAACTCTATAATAGCCAGTGCGACTGGCAATGGAGGTAAAAATAAGATTGGTTGAGTCCAAAATATATAATATTATTTTAATGCTACGATTAAAATCTTCGCCACATACATATTTTGTTTATACATCCACAAATTATAAAGAACTAGGAGTCCCTTTCAGTATAACCGGCTATAAGTTTCATAATTATGGTATTTGAAATATTATATATATAATATTTAAAATACAGTTAACATACAACTGATTATTACAACGTTTCACCTTACACCGTTGCGTTTTGGTACATGTAAATTTTCTAACAACGTGCAGATTTTCATACAGTTGTATCCATGAAATTACTCTAAATTATTACCCAAGTAGGCGACGCTGGTTTTAAACAACAACCAACTGATACACAGAATTACGATTTTTATCGACATATACAATTATACATATTTCAATATTACATGCGAGGTGGAAAGCAGGGTAACCGCCAGCTACGCAAAAAGCCAATCAAAATTAATTTCAATATTTATTTATTTATTTATTTATTTATTTTTATAAATATATATATTATATATATATATATATATATATATATATATATATATATATAATTATTTTATAAATAAATATAAAAAATATATATAAATATATTCATCGTAATTAAAATTCTGTACTACTCTCTCATTCTCCAAACAACATGCTTTCAAACACGTTATTGTTCGGATACGTGAAACGACCTCATGACTTGTTTCACTCTCATTCATTACATTCATTCGTTTCCAAAGGATTTGTGGAAGACACATTATGGCACAATAAGTGTGGCTACCAAGACCTTGTGTAAGGACAGCGAAGAAATGACCGTCGACCGACCATGCTCTGCAATTAACATGGAGCATATGCTCCATGGCAATTAATGATTGCATAGACATAAAACGAATGGAAATGGCGGATGTGATAATATCATAAATTTATTATTAGAAAAATATTACATCTAAAGGATACCTAGTTTACATTGGCATTCATTTATTCGTTTCGAGTACTTAATTTCATTTTAACATATGATCTTTAGTTAGAATTGCATGTTTATTCTGGAATTATTTTATCTAATATACATATTCATTTTTTAAACTTAATACACTCAAAAATGTTCACTGCAATTGTTAAGTATTAAAATCTTCTTATCAACTAGTTATCAGTCATGATATATCAAATATATTTTACGTAGTAATCAAAACTACATCATCATTTTTAAAACATACAAGTATGCGACAAAAAATTATGATCAAACCTATGAAGGTTGCAGTTTGACGTGGATTTTATTATTGAAAACAAAAAAAAAAAACTATATTAACATTTAATGCCATGACACATCCAGATATTTGTATCATATTAATGTTTCTGCAGAACTGTACGCAGGAATTTATTGTTATGTATCGGAAACGCCTTCGCATTTCGTCTCTAACATATTGCGGCGACGTCTTTTCGAAGAATACTGAGAAAATGTTATTACTTTTACTTTACTAAAAATAATAGTTTGTCTTGTATTTTATTTATTTATTAATTATAGACCGTAGCGAGGCGCATTTCCTTGAAAATTTTATTCACAGAGACTTATTTTTTATAAAAAACTCACTGACCCCCACGAATTTCGTGAAGCAATTTTTTTTTTTTTTTTTCGAAAATATCTATTTTCTTTTACACAAAATTTGTCCTAATAATAACGAACACAAAAAATTATTACCCAATTGGTGTACTCATTTGAAAGTTATTTTATCTTTTAATTATATCATTTTTTATTTTAATTAGAAGATAAATTAAATATACCAGTAAACTTAAATTTATATTATTTCTTATTGCAAAACCGAATAAACACTTTATTAAATGTAATATTTGGTTATAATATAAAATACATTTCATTACTATCTTGTCAAAAAAGAAACCAAAAAAGTACAAGTTAATATTTTTACATGTAGTAAAACGAAAAAGATTAGATATTAAATGTAATTTACTAACCCGACCTTTCCCGACCGTGATAGTTTCCACGGCGCCAGTTTTTCAAAGGATGTCTGCTTTCGGATTTATGCTCTGAGACACAAAGAGATAAGGCAGCTACACACGACCTCCATTAATATCAATCACCAAATGTTCGTCGCCACCATGTCAATACTGATAAGAATTTCAATGGACATCAGGAAACTTTTTGTTGGAAATGTGACACAGATTTTTTTCCGAAAATATTTCATTTTCTCTTTCGAGGAATTTCTTTTCCTCGATCACACCGTGATTTTTTGTGGAATATTTTCTTTATGTATTGGTGGTGTGACTTTTCAATTAATGGAGTTTTTTTAAATGATCGAATAAGAAATTACTGTCGCATTCCAGCGGTAAAATAATTTAAACCTTAAATGAGTCACTATTTCACTAGTTCGTTAATTCTATAATATTCTATAATCCATAAAACCAACTATTAATAAATTAAATTTAAAACAATTTATTTATTATTTATTTAAACAAATTATGATTTAAATTTGTTCAACATATATATTCAAAACTATAAATATAATGACAAAAAATGTGAGGATTAATAAAAAAAGTCTAAATACACTTATGACTTGACTTGAGCCACAGAGTACTTTGTATATATAGGAAAACTTGAGTCCCAATACTTGACATTACTAAAACCACAATATTACTCAATGACTTGAATTTTAACATAAAATCTTTCAAACCACTGCACACTGTGTCAAAACGTCGTAACAAATAATTATTATGAATGACTAAAAAGTTTTTATTAAAATTAAAAGTAATCACGATTCAGCCTCTGTCTTCATATAAGAAAAGGGTCAGTGCTTTATCCACCACGCTGTTCCACCGCAGGTTGCCGTATATACAATTTCCTACCATGGGTAAAGATTGACTTGGGGGAACTCATAAGGACAAATATCCATACCGGAAACAAATATTTGCACACATAAGTACAAATATCCATCCATCCCGGGAATCGTACCCGTAAACCGCCAATGTGTAGGTATTCTCGGCACACGCACCACTACACCAGAGTGGTTGTTTAAAATGTAATATAATCTTAAAAATTTTAACTTTTCAAGTTTCCGAAGTAGGAAATGAGGGAGGCATTACCATCCTCTCCCTTCTACCCATACCATTTTAGGGAGCTTATTTAAGAGTCGTAATCAAAGAGAAGTGGTTAAAATATAGATTATTTATTTATTGATTTAGACGTATCTTTTATACATTGGCAAATGATTATGGAATTTATTATTAGTGTTTTCTATGTCTTTTGGTAAACTTAGACTTTTGCAGAAACTCTGACTACCGACTAACACCTCACTCTTCACAGGAACACAACATTACTTGTCTGTTGAGCAGTATTATTTATGGCTGCGATTTTCTGTAACGTTGAGGTACTTCCCCAGTCAGGCAACTCTGAATATTTAACTAATATTTTTTTCTTTATTAAAGAGCTTTGCCGCTACTGCGACTATGTCGCTCTGTTATTATACATTTATGTTAATACAATTACATAATAATAACACCTTAAGACACTATTGATTGAACTTCATCGACCAATTTATACAATTTCTTTGCCGAAATAGATTTTGTCAAAATACTATTACATTCGCCAACATTTCTATAAAGGCTCCTATCCTCTACTACTCCACAAACTAAACAATTAGAGTTATACCCATCAAATGGCAAAATTTATTGAGTTGAATATGTCCAGACCGCAACCGTAAAGCGGTGACAACGTCTTTTCTGTTCAGTAACACTGTGTCTATCCAAGGTTCATTGGGTGGGCGAGGTTGTATGGTCCGGTACCAGATGCTTTTGTCTTTCGACCTTTTATCAAAATATTCTCTCTACAAATCAATAAATTTGTGGAGAGAATATTCCCCAGTCAGGCTACTCTAAATATTTTACTAATAATTTATATACAAGATATACCTAGACAACATTTCTAAAAACAATCACATAACTAGAATGAGCGGAGAAATCTCTCAAATATTTATCGGGTTAACTTCCAAATAACTTTTAAAAAATATTTGTAATAAAGAGTTTTTCGTTTTTCTTCAATATCGAAGTAAAATAGCTTGTTAAGTAATAAGTTTATTAAAATACTTTTACTTATTTATAATGTTTTTACGAACGATTTTTTATATTGTTTCTTTATTAAGTTAAGAAAATTGTTATGGGTATCGTCATTATTACAATCAGTTACAGAGTGCCATTCAAATGAAATTTTCAAAATATCTTAAACGTTCAGAATTAGACCTCTTGCTTGGGGGGGGGGATTAATGGGATTAATAACATATAATTATGGCAAAAATACGTTTGCGGGGTCAGCTAGTTATTATTATAAAATCTTAGAAGTTTATCATGTTGATCGAAGTATATTGTACAACTTAAAAGTGTCCAATCTTTTTCTATACAAAACATACAACATTAAATAACCAAATCAATTCGAAATGTTGATTTAAAAACGACAACAATACGAGTATCGTTAACATTCAAGGAATAATATCTTTACTTTCGAACGTTTCCTGATGTCAGAGAGACGGCCGCTCCCCTTAAGATGCCGGACATGATTTCGCTTTTACACAAATCCATTTTGTATAGCTAATGATGTACTACGTATTGACAGACTGTTAATATCGATTTCGCGTTTTTTTTTTTGGGTTTTTCAGCTAGAGAAAGCAAATGGCTATTACGCGTACTACGATTCCTTTATCTCTCAATACGTTTACATCTTTCTCATTTGACTTTACCAACTTCAAATAAAAGAAATTCTCAATTTGATTGTACTTTTTAAACGAATTTCAAAAAAAGCGGGAGATTCTCAATTCGATGGATTTTTTTTCTTTGACACACTAATAAATACATAATTTGATTGAGATCTGATAACTACTTTTTGAGTAATCTTTTATAACGTGTATTTACTTGACAAATGTTTTGTGTACCTGCGTTGTAATGTCACCAATAAAAACGACATTTTTATAAAAAACAAACAAAAACGAATTTAGGACGTCAATTATTTTCTTTTAAAAATAATTTACGTTTACAAGCCAAAAAATCACATACATAAAATTAAAATGAGGTATTATTATAAAAATCCCACAATCATAAACAATCGAAAACTTCTCTTTTGCTTTATAAGCGTCATTTTAAGAAAACGAGTATAAATAGACAATGTAGATACAAGCTCATCCAAGCGAACAGTGGCTCAAGATATAGAATTAAAATCATTACAGCGTATCTTGAATGAGGTTAAACTTACAATGAGCATCGTGGCCGGGTCTGGCGGTGAACATTTCATTTTTCATTCGCCATGTTTTTTCGGAGAAAGTGCGAATGACGGTTGAAGAGATTCGAGAATGAAAGGTCTCAGCGACAGTCATGGAGGATGCGGTAAACGAGCGTTTTTTTTTTAAATATAAGGTTTGGGTTAAATAAAATTATAATAATAACAAATTTTACGCAATGACATGTCATATCATGACATATACAGGATCTTTTTTTTAAACGATAGGTTTGCGTTTGACCACTATTTCACCTGATGATAAGTAAAAATGCTGTCTAAGATGAAGCACGCTTACCTAGAAGTAACCTATTCATTCGCGACTTAAAGATCCCCGGATTATAGTTTTCTGGAAACACAGACGCTGGTAGAGAGTTCCATTCTTCTTCCATTTTTGTTCCATTCTTCTAGAAATCTTCATGCAAAATGATACATGTAATAACGTATAGAAACATGCCTATCACCGCTTCCTCCACTGCAAATACTCCTCTAACTCCAAATATGTCTAAATCAATTGAGTTGTTTAGAAGAAAAATCTACGTATTTGTGTAATATATAAGAACATTTTATACCAAGTGGAGTAAAACAAGATCAATATAACAGTGCTTAAAATGGATACAACAAAAAAAAATCATAATAAAAAATAAAAGACGCTACCATTTCTGATACATAATTTAATTTAAAAAAATCCTTCGAGCCGGATTTGAACCAGCGACCTATGGATCACAATCACACCAGCTACAGTCCACCGCTCTACCAACTGAGCTATCGAAGGTACATTACAAAGTCTGTTTTTTTGTAAACGTATTTTTGTAGCGAGGTGAAAGGTGCACCCACCACTTATGACCGGTTCTGACTATATATCGAATTTGTTGTTTTGAATGCTATAAATAGTCTATGTGCGTTCAGAAAATCGCGAGTCATCGCCGTCAGAGCGTAGCCATATCCCTGACAAATTAAATCGTTTTAAATTAAAACACTACGTTCAAATGACCCAGTTGAAGTAAGCTATTCCGACAGGCGGCAAGTTTAAGTTGCATGGCCGAGGTAACAAATGACAAATAAAAAATATACCGTTTTAACTTTAGTATCAATCATAAAATATTCTTCTAAATATGTATATATGTAGGTTTACTGTTTAGAATTAAAAAGTAAGGACCTTTTTCAATAATTTTTGACACGATTTCTATGGAGCTTACGTCACAGTTCTAATCTCTAGTAAGAAATTTCATAGATAGATAGGCAATTGAAACGAACCATAAGTTGTTTTTTTCTACTCTCTCACAGCATTTTTATAAAATCTCTATATAATAAAAAGTATTTTTCTGTTCCCACAGGACTTTCTTTTACCTATAATCACCTATAAAATTAGGTAAGCCACTCTAAACATTATTTATTTTCCCAAAAGTGTACTACACTTTCCATCCGTGGTTCTAAATTAACACATATATATTTAGGTTGTCTGTAAGTCAGTTCAGTCAGTCAGTTCAGCCAATTGCAGTCCACTGCTGGATATAGGCCTCCCCAAGCTCAATGACTAAATAATCATAAGTCCGCCCATTGTAATACAAAATCTGTAACTATCCTAAAACTATGCTTAACTTGTAATATGTTGCGTTACAGTCAGATATACCAAGTCATCACACATATGAAATTAATATAAATCTTAACATATGAATGGAAATTAATCTCTTTTCAACTCATCTGCCCGTCTGTTTCTCCCTTAGCACAGCGAGAAATGTAAACAGCATTTTCGTCTACATTAAGCTATTCACGTCTTGGATGTCTTGTCCTTTTGTTTGCTCAGCGGATGATCTGATGCTCAGCGAGCGGTTACCGTAATTATATTATACCACGAGGATTGTTTTGCAAGCGTTGTTTGGGACTTAATAAGTTAATACATTCATTAAATCTTCACACAGAGAAATATGTGTGGATTTCATAATTTAAAAATATTAAAAGCTTGTTTCAATGTACTGTATGTCTCGTACTTATGTTTAAATTTATAATCGTATTATGTATTGTATTTTTATATGTATTATATTACATAGCCTATGTATTTAGTTGTTACAGTAACTAAAAAACAAATATTTGCGCTAATTGCATTTGCAGCAATCAGGAGATTGAAAAAAACCAAATAATTATTAATTATTTATTAATTACATATTTATACAATAATTATCTTATAACTAATGACTGCTTTAGTAGAAGTGGGATTAAAGAGTGATCAAAAAGTGTGGCAATGAAAGGCTAATACGGGGAACTTGTGAGGTGGTCGCCTGGGATGCTTCCATCAATTTGGTACGTCAGCATATTCGTGGGATTAGGGTTATGTAACTCGCTTTAACACTAAATATAAGTAATATTGATATTATTATTGTATCGATTTAACAATATTTAAGAGTCGTTATATATGTTGGTTTAATTACAATAGTTCGTAACTTATTCATAGGTTTCTGATTGATCATTATAATGTAAAAATTATTACTTTTATTAAAAACGTGATATTATAATTCACGTTTGATTTATTGAAATACTTAGCGTGCAATGTATTTGCAGTGAAGTGTATAAATACGGTCACACTCAGTATGCTGTAATCGTCAAGCCGACTCCCATTTACGAGCTTCAAATCATTCAAAATAAGTTTCTATGAACCGCTACGCACTCGACGACGACTTGATTCGATCGCGAAGCATCTCAAAATACTCGCTACGGCGTATTTTGAGAGGGCGTGGTCACCCAAACCCTTTTGTAGCAAAGGCTTGTATATAGGTAGGTCGAGGTAACTTACAGACACAACAAAAACGTCCTATCCGACGTCAGCACGTCTTAACCGATCCTGGTGATAGGATCTCGACATTAAACGCCATGTACACTACCACACACACGACACACACACACACCGCCCCTGCCGAAAAGGGCGAGGTCTCCGCGGTCTGACGTCTCGCATGCCCGTCTCAGGGCTCCACACAGCGCTTCCTCTACACCGACTTCGTCTTAAGCCGATCTCGCTAGGAGACACCTTTAGGACGAACGGACATCCCGAGCCCTCCTAAATCGCTCCCGTTCTTTCACGGCTGGGTCTCAGTAGCCACCCCACCCCGTGACGCTGTAAAGGCCGATAGGACCAACAGCACTCAACAAGTCGAAAAAAAAGAATGCTATAATCATTCGGGCTTCAGCCACTGAATGATGTGGACCTTACTGAAACATCGTTGAGCTGTGAGTTCAATAAACGAAGCTTTGGAAACTATTTTTGAGTCCACGAAACACTGAGAACTGTCAGCTATGCTGGCATCAGGCTTTTTTAAAACACTGAAGCTGTTGTTCCTCCGTTAAATACTATCCTGATATGTATTTATAATACGGTAGAATTGTCTTTTGTGTTTAAGACCTGACAAAAATAATAATCTACCCATAGGTGAATTGACTCCATAAAACAAAAAATACGTACTTTACTAAAACAAGCCTCTCAGTTGAGTTAAGTTTAGTGTATATGTGAGGTACATAATTATAATAATTTCCCAATGTTTATAACACTAATGATTTGCGAAATATTCATAAGACGTTTACAAAATAACTAACTACTAAAAATAAACTTATATAGATTACATGCTTATCAATTTTATTTTTGTTTTTAATATAATAATTCAAATTGGTCAAGTAAATTAATAACAAACATTTTAATTTCAATACAAGTGAATATAGTTCATCAAAATACTGTACAATAATATACTGTAATTATACGAGTATATTAATTTCTATATATGTAGGATATAGCAGAATAGGTAGTCCGTAAAAACACAACATCAAACCAAGTTTTCATTGCCTATCAAATCAAATAATTATGAGGTAAATTTAATTTCTTGTAATATTCAAATTTAAAACGATTAAGTTAATTTAATGAGATATTAAGAAAGTTCCACTCGTAAAGAGACAGACACACACACACACACAGAGAGAGAGAGAGAGAGAGAATTAAGAGATTAACATTTAATTAGTTTGTAAACCAGTCTGGCATGCACTTGTAGTATGGTAGCTGATACATCTCTCTCTAAAACGTCACGAGTTCGAATCAGCATAACGATTCCAGTATCCATAAATCCAAATGTCAATCATAGTTTCGACGTTCGACAAGTCATGAAATGCAAATAGAATTGTTCAGTGGCAATAGTCAGTGTTAGTAAAAGTGTCCATTGTGCAGTTTCATGACTTTAGTACCAGTGCCATAAACCCTTTCATGCGAGCTCACCGGCAAACTCAGCCACGATGACATGGCGTTTCTCGGCTCAATGGAGCATGTTGGTGCAGTACTAGTAACAGCGGAGTTTGAAACACGGAATACTTTGTCATATTAAAACTTTTACTTATGTTAGACAGAGAGTGTTAAAATAATTATAACGATTATAATGGAATTTAAGACGTAGTTTCTTTGCTCGAATATCCCACTATTCGCCCACACGTCTATTGATCGTTAGAATAACACTGTCTTCGATAGGTATATAAATAAGGCAAATAAGACGACGATATTATTAGTAACTTTTCTGATCAATTTTGATGTGGTCGATATCATTGGGGATTCCTATTACACTCCAAGAGTTAGATTGTTGCTTAAAATATGAGGATACAATACCCGGCGGTGACAATATTTCATATTCCATGTTGTTACATTTACCTGATAATGGGAAATCGATATTACTAAATTTATATAATACAATACTGGTGTTAGGACATGGCGCGAGACTATTGTAGCCCCTATACCTAAACCTGGAAACGACCCCCATTTATTAAAATCCCTTCGACCGATATCTATGATTTCTTGCATTTGTAAAACTTTCCACAACATATTATTTAAACGGTTAGAATGGTATGCCGAGAAAAATAATCTATTCTCGTGCTATACCACAGGCTTTAGTCGATGCCACTCGACAATAGATAACTTGGCGACTTTAGTGTCAACAATACAAACCGGTTTTATACAGAAAAAAATGTGCATCGGGATATTTATAGATATCAAGAATGCCTAGATTATTCTAGGCATTCTTGATATCTATAAATATCCCGATGTGTTGACGTTTAAAGTTTAATTAAAATTATACAACAATTGGGAGTTGATGCTAGAATATGTAAATACCTTTGGAATTTTTTAAAGGAACGAGTTTTAAAAATTCGGACCGAGTTACACGTTGACTATTATCGAAGTACATGTCGCGGTTTGGCACAGGGTGACCCGCTATCCCCCTTCCTTTTTAACGTTGTTACGTTAAGAATCTGCAAAAATATCAAAAGTGTTTCTATTTCGCAATATGCCGATGTCTTTGTAATATACACAGTTTGTAATAACATTGATGAAGGTAAAAATGATTTACAGATAGCCTTAAACAACTTTGAAAAGTTAGTTGCCAATATACAATTCTGTATATGCGGATAAAATTAAAATGAAATGAAATGAAAACATTTATTTCATCATAAGGTGATATACACACTTAACGAAAGTCAAAATAATGTCATTTACAGAAATAATAATAAATAAATTAAATTAAAACATATAAGAATAAGAATTAATAAAATTAAGAATAAAATAAAAATCAAAAGGAATGTGAAATTTCAATTAGTTTAATTGTAATCATTGCTATATACAACGAAGACGAAAAAATAGAATGGAGTCTCTTCCAATAACAAAAAATTTACAAACATATATACCAATTGCAGAGTAAAGGAAATTGAAAGTAACCAAAAGAATAATAAAAATGCTATAAAAAACTTAGAATCGCACATCCAGGATATACAGTTTCGTACAAGAGACGCAAGTCTGGAGATTCGCAATATCCCGATTTCTGAGGGCGAGGGGTTTGACAATTTGCTCTCCACTCTTTCTGTCATCGGCAAAATTGTGGATATTGATATAAATAGGAGTGATGTCCGCGACTTGTATCGGCTGCCGGGTAGACCAGGAGTATCAAGACCTGTTGTTGTTGAATTTACGCGTGTTCACGCTAGAAATGATTTGTTGACTAAACTGCGAAACTTCAACAAAGAAAGGCCAGTTCCTGAGAAGCTCAATACTCAAACTATCGGTTTGCCAGGAACAAAGACTCCACTTTATATCGACGAACATTTAGGCCCATTCCAAAGAAAACTTATGTTTGAAACTCGCCAATTTGCTAAGAAACATAGCTACTCTTGTTGGCATTCCAATGGAAGAATATTGTTGCGTAAGGATTCGACTGGTAAACCGATTTTAATCCAATCAGAAAAATGTTTGTCTGAGCTGGCAAAGAAATCATGACTCTTTTGCCTTTTCATCAACCTATATTGCCAATTAATTGTATATTATTATTTATATCTATTGTTTTGCTTTTGTCTTGCTAGTGATAAAATTACTTTGATCAGTTTTTTCATGTTAACTTTTTGTTTAGTTTATAATGTGTTTACGTTTGAATTTGTATTCGCTCTTACACTTATTTTAACTTGTATACTCACATTCACTGAAATTATACACCACTTGTACTCAATTTATACAAAGTGTACTCATGGAAATAATAAAACTACTAACAATTATCTCAGTCTGTTTTCGTGCCCTGTGTATGTGCTTTGTGTTGGTTGCGTTTGTGTAGCTTTGTTTTTGAAATTGGGAAATTCTCGGTGTGCTGTATCGCATGCCTTATTGTGTTACTACAGTTTCGGACTCAGTAAATAAAATTCGATAAAACTAATGCAATTATAAATGATATCGATAAACTTGAAGTTGCACAATCTTCTCTTTGTAAAATTGAGGACTGTCAAAGAATTATGAACTACCCGAATAAGTGTCTAAAAATTATTCATCAAAACATTCGTAGTATAAATCGTAATTTTTCCGATTTTCAAACCTTATTGTTTAGATCCATGACTGATTGGGATTTAATAATACTAACGGAATGTTGGCTGCATAATAATCGTAACTTACCATCTCTTGAGGGATACAACAGTGTTCTAACTGAGAAAAACTTCACACAGAACGAAGGAGTTGTGGTATTTTTCAAAAAACATTTGAAATTATTTGTATCCGAGCCTGACCTTTGTGATGCCAACTGTTTAATGATTAACCTTGAGGATAATATAACAATAATTGCAGTATACAGACCACCTGGTTACAAAGATGTTCCACGGTTTTTGGTATCCCTTGACAAACTTCTTTCTGAGACTAGTAGTACTCATAAAGTTCTGATAGGTGACATCAATATTGATATATTGGATAACAATAAGGATGTTAATTCTTCATCGTATTTGAATATGCTGGCTTCTCACAGTTTATTGCCGGCCCACACATTTCCAACTCATGGCAAGACTTGTCTTGACCATGTAATATTAAAATGCTCATATCGCGCCTTTTGTTATGTTGCTGAAACCTCAGTTACGGATCACGACACTTTAATCCTGAAACTTGAATTTAGCACAATGACTGACAAATGCTTTTCACTGAAAAAGATTGATTACCTGTCTTTGGATGATGCTATGAAGAACTTGAATCTAAATATTCTATATGGGATGACTGATCCTAATGAGGCAACAGCATTTCTTCTGACTGTGCTTGACACTGTAATTAAAGCAAATACAAAAACTATCACCATCCCAAATCGTAAGAGGATCAAGAGGCCTTGGATGACTCCAGGTCTACTAAGATGTGTAAAGCATCGTGACAAACTACATCAAAAATCAAGAAAAAATCCTAGTAATGAAATATTAATGATAACTTACAAGAGGTACAGAAATTTTTGCAATTCACTTTTAAAAAATATTAAAAATACTTATGAGAGCAACCGCCTACTTAAAGCTGCTAAGACTAATACAAAAGTTCTCTGGGACACTATCAAACAACTAACCTACTCTAATAATACAACTAGTTCTGCACATGAATTGGTCTCTCCAGTGGACCCGTTACTCTCAGTCAATAACATTAATAAATTTTTCGTTTCTATCGGGAAGGATATTGCCGAAAAAGCCTATTCCAATAGCTCTTATAAAAAAGCACCAATCAATTCTACACTGTCCTCATTCGTCTTGCTACCTACTGATGAATTTGAAGTTCAATCTCTTATCTTACAACTGAAGAAGAGCGGTGCTGCGGGCAGAGATGGTATTTCTGGAGCCTTTCTTAAACGTTATCATGAAATCTTAGTCCCCCCGCTTACACATATATTTAATCTGATCTTTTCTACTGGGATCTTTCCGGATTTATTCAAGCTAGCTGAAGTAATTCCAGTTTATAAGGGTGGTAGCAGGGATTGTGTTCGTAACTATCGACCCATTTCTAAAATATCCACGCTATCCAAAATTATTGAGAAATTGATAAACAAACGCCTTATCGATTATCTAGAAAGTAATAATCTACTCTCCAGCTCACAGTTTGGATTCAGACCGGGTTCATCAACGAGCGACGCGGTTCATCAATTAACTGATCATATTGTTAAAAAAATAGATAAGAAAAATAAAATATTAGCTGTATTTTTGGACATTGCAAAGGCTTTTGACGCGGTCGCTGGTCCTATTCTGCTGGATAAATTGGAAGCTCTGGGTGTTCGTGGTGTGCAGCTCAAACTATTTGAAAGTTACTTGAGTGACAGAAAGCAAAGAGTAAAGGTGGACAACACTGTTAGTGACGACCTGCCGATAAGCTATGGTGTGCCACAGGGTAGTGTTTTGGGTCCAACACTGTTTCTGATATTTATCAATGATCTTTGTGACCTCCAGTTACAAAATGGTAAAATTATTACATTTGCAGATGATACTGCGCTTGTGTTTCATGGTGATAAATGGAAAGATACTCTCGATATTGCGCAAAAAGGATTCGACGTTGTTAACGCCTGGCTCAGAATGAATGCCCTAACTATCAATGTCAATAAAACTAAATGTATACCATTCTTCATAAAAACTCCTGCCCCTAGTATTAGCCTTGGCTTAACTGCTCATGTATGCTCTGACAATGAATCTTGTAGCTGTCAAAGGATCTCTGTTGCCAACAGCACTAAGTATCTAGGTGTAGTTGTTGATAGTTCGCTAAATTTTAATTACCATTTAGACCTGCTACAATCGCGAACTCGGAAACTTATCTTCACCTTTAAGAATCTCCGTAATATTGCTGAAAAATCGACCATTAAAATTGTGTATCAGTCCCTCTGCCAATCCGTTTTAAGCTATTGTATTACAGTCTGGGGAGGTGCTTGTAAAACTAATCTTATAAAACTGGAGAGGGCTCAGCGTGCGTTATTGAAAGTTAGTTATTCTAAGCCATTTTTTTACCCTACCAAAGATATTTATCTTTTATCTGACGTACTCAGTGTTCGCCAACTATATATACTAAACACAGTGCTCAAACAACATTCTATGACTCGCTATGATCCTTTTTTAAATAACAACAAACGATGCAAATATAAAGTCTGCACCTCAGATACCCGTTGGTCCACCGCTTTCTCAAGGAGGTTTTTTGGTTTTATGGGCTGTCATCTATATAACAAGATAAACAGGTTGATCAACATATATCCGCTTACTAAATATGAATGTAAAAAAGCTATAGTAAAATGGCTTAAAGATCTAGACTACAATGAGACTGAGAAGTTGTTACTGGTCCTCAGCTAATACTAAGCACTCTAACACGCGTATACACATATTATGTTCTTTGCCACACATACATGTACATATACTAAGACCTACATACATTAACACATTTACTACATACACTTACACATTCATGCATTAAAAAATACATACACTAACCCATACATACACCATGACACTAAAGTGTGAGTATATTTAATAATTTTATTGATCAAATTCGGTCCGGATGTGGAGGGACTGGCAATCTGTAATACAGGTCTCCTAGTACAGTCGCCAGTCTCTCACACAGATTGTGTTTCGTTATGTTGAAATTTGTATTTTGTTTTTTGTGAGAGAAAAAAAAATAAATAAATAAAAAAAAAAAAAAAAAATAAAAAAAAATATATGTACCAATAAAATCATATAAGAAAATATTCTTTAAAGCGTTTCTGTGAACTAGTATTTGCTTGTACTATATTTATTTTAATTAAAAGAAAATAAAGCTTGTGCCTAGCAGTGGCTTACTTATATATAGGTTGTTACAATGTACTCTACATTCACAGGTAATCACATGTTTCAAAAACGCCTACGCTAATGCCCCACATGATTCCTAACGAGCAAAAACCTCCCGTACTAAGCGGCGAATTACCCTGATTCCCATAATTACAGCAACCTATCCGAACACTATGTCATCGTGACGCCATTAGCGGTAAGCAAAATTGTTTGTGCCATAAAGCGCTATTTTAATGCTGAACGAAAAACAGTAATTATAGCATTATTGCGTTCCACTTCCTTATATGATTTTTAAGCTCCTGGCCATGTCCTACTTCCTTTATGAGTTCTTCAGTATGACGTTCTATGATGGTTTCATGATGTTCGCAGATTTTAGTTTGAGGGATTTTAGAATGTCTATGTAAGTAAAACTAGGGGTAAAATGTTTTCCAAACTCCAAACTCATCCCTATTGTATAGATTTCATAACTCTCACCATCATCATGACTCTTTATAAATAAATGAACCTGAGTTTCCTCTACTTTTATTTTTGTTATCAATCAAAATAAAAATTTAAGTAGACTCTAATTTTATTTCAATTGTTTAACTAAATTATGCTTTTCAAAGAATACTTCTTAACTGTAGTTGTGTTACAGCTGTTTTGCGTGGATATTGAAAATTATTAAACACTATTTCTCATTTTAATAGTAGTTAATTTTTCTTATACGTTGAATGTATGTTAGAATGTTATTTTGAGGAGTATGTTCAAAGTTAAAAGACTAAATACACCAGCATCTCAATAAAGAATTAATATAAAAAAGTGTGTGTGTACTTATGTACGCACTCAAGAAGTTATACTGCATTGGCTAGCTAACTTCACGTTGCTAACTTCTTCTCCGCTGACTAGCTAACTTCACGCTGCTAATTTCTTCTCCGCTGACTAGCTAACTTCAGAGTGTTGGTTTTTTTGTGACGGAGTGCGCACATTGTAAAAATTTATTCTCATGGTTTTTCCCTAACGCGCCAAAAAAGTATAATTTCAAAAAATACAACATAAGCAGATATCACTCATACTTCACAACATAATATATTAAATAAAGATTGGTAGCAAAAATTCAGACTTGATTGAACACGCAAATGGAATGAAAATGAAAGACCAAATATGCATGTACATTTAATCAGTTGCGGGACCAGACTGTGTTATCTCACTGGCATCGCTACCAATTACGCTCCCCGACGGACGCAGATACAATCTTAGTACGCACTACATGTAGGGAAGTTCCGAATAGCCGTATTGGTTGCGGGAAATGTAGATTTACTTTTTTACAAGTTAATTTTCGTCTTATTACGTTTCAGATGGTCACAAGTATAATAGAAAAGAAATCTGCACTATTTTATATAGAATATTGTGTTTGTCTGTAAAAATTATTTACTTTTCATTGTTACATGTTTATTAAAAGATCGGTCCAAGAAGGATTAACTAGCGCTAGGCCTGACGCTAGCTATGTGATGTTTAGTAATTAATAATAAAAATTTATTATTTATTAAAACATAATTTAATTATTTGTGATATAGTCGTGGACCATCCCTACGTATCTTTGTTATATACTGCTACTATAATCCTTATTTCGTAAGTTATAAGTGTTTCAAATATGTATCTTTGCAATAGATATATCAATTGATACATACGCGTAATGGAGGACTTTTAATTATAAATCTTTTTACGATTCCATACGAAATCTCAATTCGAAATAGTTTTTTTAATGTCATTATTCATTATTCTTGATTCATTTTTTAATCGAAAATTGGTACTTGTCATGTTACATGTAAATTTTGTCGAAAAATGACGAGTACTTTTTGAGTAATACATATGTATTTATTATTATTATAATTGAATATTTATACGACTGCCTAAGTCGAACTACTTGTCGATGATTGATGTGTGACGATTATTATATAATAAATAAATGCTTTGATAATAAAATGATGTACTTAAACATTAAGCCGAATATATTATGTACCTAGTTACTTATTAATAATATCGACAATACTGATGTGCGGTAACACTCGATTGAGTTTATGTGGCATCTTATTATTTGTAATTGTATTTTATATTCTTACATATATTTAATAAATAATAAATAAATAAAAAAGGAAGTCAAGTTTTTTTGTTTACGAGAAAACACTATTATTATTGAAATGTTTTATTTTAAACACATTTTTGGCTTTTTCGTTTCCTTCCGTTAAGATTTAGTCTGTGACACTCAGGGTTATCATAACATTCTACCGGTAAAAAAATATATAACCTTAAGTTATCCTTCAGAGGAATAATATAATTATTATTAATAATAATATGATGGACGTAAGTAATTCTTAAATGTATTTACCTACAACAGATATACAAAAAAAATAGTATAGGTAAAAATTATTCTAATCCGAAATGATAAGCAGAGGAATTAGCAAATCCCTCGATAATAACGCACCCTCAAAATCATTGCAAGGGTGCGAATGGATAGGATTAGTTAAACGTCCAGCAGTGAACCAACTGGACACATACTCGTATTTTAACAAGTATATTATAAGCAAATTAATATGCTTTATACATTTTTATTAGAATTCGTGACTTTTTGGAACGTTTTGAAAAGAGAAGAAAAATTAGAGATATGTCTTTATAAAGGAAAACAAAAAAAACAATATGTAGAATAGTCTTGGTCAATGGACTAAGAACTAAGAGATTCTAAGTCTAGTTCATAATAGCATGTTTTAAAAAAAAAAAAAAATGTGGAATAGCAAAAGCATGGGCATTATAAGCCTGTGGATATATCACTTACATTAAAAAAATCTACAACTTTTTGAAGGGTTTTGAAAACACAAACAAATTTGAGACATTATTATAATTGTGTATTTATACGATTATATCTCGGTTTTTGTGAAACGTTTAATGTATGGATTAAAAAATATGAAATAGGCACTAATTTGCAAAAGCAAACACAAATCTTAAGAAGGAAAAGATTTTTTTTAAGTAACCTTAACTGAATTTCAATACATACTCAATAAAATTTTATATACGTAATTTTAGGGGTTACAAGCTTTCACAAGATTTTGCACTCTAATACCAATGGCTTAAGCTTAGTTTTGTATGTACTCTTTACTATTACACATCTTAGTGACAGCATTATTGGGAGACCATTGGTTAGAAATAAGATGACTCATCGTTGTAATGTACTAAGAAAACGAATCTTAAAGATATAATGGAAGAAAAATATATTATTAAAAAATAGCTTTTGCGCTAGAGAAGCTCGCCTTTAATGTTTCTTTGTTTATTGATGAATTATTGCCATAATTATGTATTGGTACATATAGAGTACATTACAAAACATTATCTTCAGCATTATTGTTTGAAAGACATTAAACCAAAAGAAGTGGAAATTATTATATCTGTGTTTCCGGAAAACTATAACCTGGGGATCCTTAAGTCGCGAGTGAATAGGTTAATTCTAGGTAAGCGTGCTCGATCTTAGACACCATTTTCACTTATCATCACGTGAAATAGTGGTCGAACGCAAGCCTATCATTCTATAAAAAATGTATAGTAATAATATTTCTTAAAAAATTTCAATTAATTATAATCAACTCGTAACATCGTAGTAAATAGAAAGTAATTATAATATACGTATACCTATAAAAACGATTTGATGATTAGGATAGAATGTTGGCAGTTAAGCGAAATATAGTCGGTTTTATTAGACACGCAAGGGGTGCGCTACAATTGAGAAAATTATTTTATTACCCTCTAGATTTGTACGGATTTATTCGAATTAACTATTACAAAAATACATAATACATTATTCAGTCATTTATTTTAATCTTAATAAGTTTATTCGAGAGGAACCCTTAAAATAATTAAAATTAACTTTTATCTTTTAAGGATATTTATTTTATTAAATGTAGATAAAAATAAAATTCTTAAAAAAATAGTATACGAAATCTCCGAAAGATTAGCTACAAATTACTTTTAGTGTTTTGTTTCGACCTCGACTTTTTTCAATTTTTTTTATCGTTGCATCTATCCTATTATAGTTGAAGCGAGATGTTATAAAGCTTTAAGACTTCTTTGATTTAAAAAAAAAAAAAAAACTAGACAAACTGATCAGCTTTATAATTGTAGTATATATAAATAAGAGATATATATATATATATATATATATATATATATATATATATAAATAAGATATATATATATATAACAATTTTATCATTTAGTTATATACTCAGTTGTGACAATTGGTCGCTAGAATAAATTGTAATGTACGTTTCATTTGTGCGTTCTATACGACAAATATTTGCATAATACATACGGGTATTGTTTGTGTTTTGTGTTTTCGGTCGTTCGACACGGATTTTACTAAAAGGGGTCGTTGGTTTGTTAGAATTTAGACTTTTTTTACCATAAGATATTTATGAAAACAAATAGATAAGTATCCTTTGTAACGTACAGAATTATTCCACAGTAACATACTAAAAAGTGTTACCGCTGAAACAAATTGCTAAATGAGTTAGATCGTAAAATTTTTGAAAAAATCTTTGATTAAATTTAAAAAAGAGGCACTTGTTCATGTCGTCATGCCAGTTTTATTTAATACGAGCTGCTCGAACAGATTTCGTTCTGTCAAACCTTAAAAGATTTTTATTTAAATAGATTTTTTTTTAGTATTAAAACCTTCCGTGGGTCTTAGGGAACACACAAAAAAGAAATTATTAGTCGAATCGGTCGAGCTGTTCTCGAGTTATACGCTTAGTAAAATTAATTTTTATTTGTAAAGATTACGTTATTTTTATATTTTTTTTATTAACTCTTTATTGTACATCACAATATGGAAATACAAAATAATAATAATACAGACAACTAAAGAATGTGTAATACAAGAGGCGGTCTTATGGCTAGTTAGCCATTTCTTCCAGACAACCCGAAATAGGATTGAGTATTATTTATTTGAGAGATCGGGTAGGTGGTGCAGTTATATTGTAATTAACTTATACAAATATCTACACAATAATACTTACACATTTTGTATACATACACATCAGATTCGTAGACCTTATGTAGAAGTGGAGTTATATTTAATAATTTACTTCTATTTATAAGAAAGGAAATTAAAATATGACGTCTATCACATGTCTTACTTACATAACAATCTTATGCAAAATCTATTATCAAAGCTATCAGCCCCAATCCCTGAACAATTTAATTCCTCTCGAGGTCTCCATATCATAATTTCACGCTACGCCCTGCCCCTTAAGGACAAAAAACCCGCAAATGATTTGCAATTATGCAGTCTCAATAGAGTTATTACATCTACGGGGGGCCGATGGACTCGGCAGGGCAGCCACTAACAATTGAATTTTAACGACATCTATAATACCTCGTACACACCGACCGACTCACCCTTCGAATTTGATAGTTTTAATTATTTTTTAATTATTTTTACTAGTAACTAGTATTTGAATATTAATTAATATATAAAATATTATTATAATAATAATTGTTGCTTCTCCAACGATATCATTTGTCCTTTATAATGAAACAATTTTTCGGATTGTATCACGGTCTATTAGGTTTTTTACATGCCCGATGTTTCGTATACTTTACAGCAAGCTTCCGTGACCATGGTTGCTGTGAAGTATCCGAAACGTCGGGCATGTAAAAACTTTTGTAAACACTTTTCGTAACGCTCTCGTCACGCATTTACTAGCTTACTCCCCGAAGCAAGCGTGCATAAAGAAGTTTTACTTCAAAACCCTTTAAATCATATAATTTAGTTATACGATTAGGTTTAGCCTGTAATATCCCATTGCTGGGCATAGGCCTCTGGCACGGTGGCGAGACCAACAAGGACTGCACAAACACCCAGACCACGACAACAATGTGTATGGCTAATACAAATGTTTGTCATGTGCGGGGATCGAATCTGCAACCTTCACAACAGCCACAAGACAGTGCTGTGGCCGTTGCGCTAACGAGGATTACTAAATAATTTTATATAAAAAAATTATACGGTTCTGGACTCCACAGTTACAATTTTATACAGCAGTGTGTCGCAAATAAGATTTGGGCACAGATGGCTAGCCAGATTCGAGTATGATGAAAATCCTATTTTCCACGGTAGGATCGCTACGGACCACGGAATGCGAAAACGACCTTACTGTTGCTATAAATTATTTATTTCGCCATACGATTTGCATCCTAAGGCTATTATAATCCGGCTTATTCGGTTTAAAGGACATGGGTAACATAGTAAAGGAGATGGGTGGAAACTTTATATAAATTTCTTTAAAAGTGCCACTTAAAAATTTGACTAGCCCGTTGGCGCAGTTTGTAATGACCCTGCTTTCTGCTCCGAGGGCTGTGGGTTCGATTCCCACCCCGAGTCTGGGTGTAATATAAATATTTATTTATATATTTATATATGTATTATTTATAAGTATGTTTAATATGTAGCTATATACCAGTCGGCTATTACCTATAACACAAGCATTAAGTTGCTTACTTTAGGAACAGACGACCGTGTGTGTATTTTGTAAATATTTATTTATTATTTATTTATGAATATTGTGAAATATTAATTATGCTTAGGCATTAATATAATATTTTTGTTAAAACATACGTAAAACGACTTTTGTTTTGTATATTGATGCTAGCTTTACGATTTCAATATCGATTTATTTAGCTACTTCTGTGCCACGATAAATTGCAACACAAATCATGTAACTGCAAAGGATTTATGAGAATCACTTCAATAATAGTAAAAGTTTGAGTTATTGACTGACTGCCAAAAATAAAAATAAAAATTTCCTACATATAAATAATTATACTTATTTACTTTATCACTGAAATAAGAAGACATATTACGAAGCATACTATATGTTACAAATATCTGTGGCCGCGACTTTGTCCGCTTGGAATTTAACAAAAAAGGTTTTTTTTTCAGTTCGCAGAGTTATAAATTAAATAAATTATAAAGGTTGTAATGGGAGCTAATACACTACAAAATGTCTAAAATAAAAGTAGCATAAGTTACTTCTTATTACATCAGCTATCTGCCAGCGAAAGTCCTATCAAAATCGGTCCAACTCTTTCAGAGATTAGCCGGAACAAACCGACAGACAGATGGACAGACAGACAGATACAAATTGTAAAAAATATTATTTTAGTATATGTAACGTGTATAGATCGATATGCATTTAGTAAAAAGCGGTTATTTTATTATTACAAACAGACGCTACAATTATATTTATTTGTATAGATAACAGCAAAAAAGTAATCCTTAATTCTATATAATCTATACGGATTAAAAATGTTAGTATATAATTAGTGATCTGTAAAAAGAATGTAATTTGTTCTTTTTGACATATTCACACGCCACTGGCTCACATCACAGGCCCTCATTAGACGGCGCGTGTCGGCGGACGTGTGGAGGGGCCTTAATTGATTATAATAACGCCTGATCTCACCCGACCATAGTTTTATAAGGGTGACATTACGTACTAATAGCTGTGGACTATTGTTTTCAACGCATTCAAAATGAAATGCTTTGTCTTGTAAAAAATGCTTTTAAATGCATCTGCTGTTAGTAAAGAATTATTAGTTGTTAATTGGTTTGTGAACCTTGCTCTCAGTAGTAGATGTTGATTGTTTGATTTTAAAAATCGTGTAGAATTTAAAAATTATTTCTAATTTAATAATTTAATTTTTTTTAAGTCATATTCATAATTCTAAAATTGTTTTATTTATTTCACAAATTTACGGATTTTTAGACACTTTAATTTTAATTTACACAATTGGTTTTTGAGTAAGCATTTATTTGCTTACAGACCTGATCAATATAAGTATTTAAAAATAAGAGCCTATGGATAAATTAAAATCGTCATTAAAATGAGAATATTCTATGAGAATACTAATATCATTTCGTTTTTCGTGTAAAAACTCCGCAAATTGAATTTAAAAAAAAAAAACTAAAAATTATTTCAAAATTGGGTCAATTTTGTTGAACCTTCTCTAAAGATTTTAACTAACTATTGTTGGATATATTTTTCGTGTATTATGTTCTGTACTATTTACATATAATACCCCTTGTACAGTTAATGATTTTGTAAAATAAGCTCATTAACCTACTTCTTGGTAGAGCGTGCTTGGTAACTTAGTTTTATTGTTCTTGCGTTTTATTTAGTGTGTAAAGTTAATAAGGTGATTTGTATGTTATAATTCATTACACCTAATTTTATATTACAACTATAAGAAACTAAGCACATGCAGTCGTAAATGCTAATAAAACACAAACTAAAAATAGAAATTAACAAAACGTAAATGAACTCAAAAACTGATTACTTTCAACCCTGCAAAAATGTGTGTGCAATTCACACACGGCAGAAAAGAAAATTCTGAAAAGTGGTGAAAATGAATTATCACAATTGGTAAGCCCAGTAAAAATTTATGCGGCGTAGGTTGACGAAAAAATACTTAAGTAGATAAATACGCATTATTAGATAGAAATCGAAAAGTTCTGAGGTAAAATACATAAAAAAATACAGTCAAATATATAACCTCCTCCTCCTTTTTTGGAAGTCGATTAAAAAAGAAACTTGACTTTCGTCAAAGTAAATGAAAATGTAAATTCTGTTCTCAGCATGATACGCATTATAATAGCCCAAAATCGTTTATTTTTATTGCTGGAATCTAATATGCTTCGGAAATTGTTTTTTACTTGCCCTATAAAGTATATTTGATTATGATATGTAACACTTACGTTAGACAAATGGCACCTTTGACAAACAAAAATTATAATACAACAAATACTATTATACACATATCTTTGTCTCATCAATGTTACTTACATACAAAATATCGTAAAGAATCACTCTTCTTATTTAAATAACATTTTTTATTAACTTGAAAAAAAGTAAATGTATTATTGTAATACATTTCTGGTAATGTATTTAAGTACAGTAAATGTCAATATGAGATTAAATTACTACTCCAGTTAGTAAATCACTGTATTTCATAAACGATTCCAAACTTTCAAAGGAGTTCGAATCAATACGCAGTAATTATAAAAAACGTAATTAAAAGTGTGAGTATGTTTGATAAGGGATATAATATGTTACGCTTCTTCTTATTTGTTAATTACAAAACCCTTTTGTGGCTTCCCTATTAGGACTTTTATTGCAAGTATAGAAGACATATCTACAGCTTGGTGTAAAACAGACTGTCGTTATATTGAGAGTGAGGGTTTTGTTTAAAAAGAAATGCAATTTTGAATTATTTATATTGGAATGTAACGCTTCTTTTTGCATGTGGTGTTCACCTTTAAAAATGTAACACTTAGCTGTATAGTATTTATTAAGATTAAGTGTACGTTATTGTGTACTTAGTGTTAACAATTACTGGTGATCCTAAATAAATAAATTAAAAAATTAAAGGTTTTTCATAATTCTTGAGAATTATTTTTATTTATGTTATTAATTCCTTTAATTTAATGAATGATTTTATTTTAATTAATATTTACATATATTTGCTATATTTATTTAGAATGTAATAATTTGTGGAGTTCATGATAAAATAGTAAGAAAGGTGACTAAAGCTCCTGGGGACGACCGGCGGTAAGGTCGGCAACGCTCTTGCGATGTCTCTGGTGTTACAGGCGTCTATACGGTACGATAATCGCTTACCATCGGATGTGCGGTACGCTTGTTTGTAGACCTAGTTGTCAAGAAATAAAAAAATACCCAGAACGATTATCACTCTCTAAGATTTCTCTTGTATACAAAGGATATTTATAAAGATATAAATTTTGTCAATAATATTTTTTTTTAATTTAAAAAAATCAATGGAATAATTTAACATTTTCCATATTTTCTTTAAATCATAAAATATTTGAATAAAGAATAGGCATGTTTTTTTTCAACAGATATAAGAATATATACTAATAATATATACTCTGTTACATACCTTGAGTTAGTTATGGTAATAGCTACAAAATATCTTTACCGTTTGACAAGTGGGCCGAAAAATTCGTGAACGCTGTCAATCGACGCGTCAACGATCCAATCAACCTTTGAAATACCTATTCCGCAAATGTTTTTGTATTTTGATGAAACCATTAATTCTGTAAATATACTTGATTTGCTCTACCTTGCTTTGTCGGTATATCTATTACTTTCTGTAACCTAATTGTATCATAAGTATAACACTGGTGGGCAAACTTCTATTCTTATTTTTAATTCTGTGAGTAATGATCGATAATCAGGTATCTGCAATACTTGAACGGCTTTTTATATTTTTAGTATATTAAGTCGAATACTTTTCGAAAGAAAACAAGTCATAATTATCAACTTACAGTTGCTAGTATTGACTTTATATGTACCATTTATGTACATTAACAATTGGAAAACAAATAATCTGTGTCGCCTGAACTTTTGGCAGAATTCCAAATATATATAATTCTATAGTATGAACACAAGTTTCAGACACACGAGACTAACATCTACGTGTAAACGTGCCGTGTAACACAAGCTTTACTTTTCAGTATAAATAAATCGAATTTTCGACTATTTGTTTCGAGTAGAAAAACAATTGGAGATCGAGTCTGAAAAAAACTACATAAAATTAAACATTTAATGTTAAATTAACTTTTAATTTTTAATGTTTGTCATTAAAAAAAACAAACAAACTTTGAAAGACATTTTGCGCGTTGATATATATTGACGTAAGCTGGCATACACGTCTTCTGGATAGACAGCATAAACGTGTGATTGGAAGAAATTCATAACAGAATATTTTACATTGTAACATTCTGCTGCTGGGAACAAGCCTCTACTATATAGAACAGGATTATCGGAACTTAGCTACCACGCTGCTCCGCTGTGGGTTGTTGGGTAGTATTCCCGGGAATGGAAAAAAACCCACACCCTAAATAATAGTGCTTTCGAGCAATGTTGTGTTCTTGTGGAGGGGAACTTCTGGAGGGGATTGGGGGTCGGCTACGCGCTTACGATGTTTCTGGTGTTGCAGGCCTCTATAAGCTACGGTAATCACTTACCATCATGTGAGTCGTACGCTTGTTTGTCAACCTAGTTTAATAGAAATAAAATAAATTATAGTTTTAAAAAACTAGCGTGGGGTGCTTGATATAATTAAATGTAACAATTATTCTACTTGCAACTATCTATGTGCGGAGATAATATATAAAAACATAGTAAAAAGTTATGAAAATATAGTAAAATGCACCTCACGTATTTTTACTCTGAATTGAATTATTATTCTTCTTCTTCTTCTTAAAATGGCTTTCAATAGTACCAAATGAGCACAGATGATTTCGCCAATGTCACGTAGAATTGAATTATTCTCTTAATAAGTTAAATTTTATTATAATGTTATTTTGAAATAATTAATTATGATTGATTGTTCGATCTGTAGTACTGTAATATAAACTCTTTGTAATTAAAAATTATTTTCTACTTTTTAGTTCGCTTAGTTATAAAAGCGTGTTTTTTTTTGTTTTTTTTTTAACCTATAATTTATTTTTTATTTTTTTGTGAAAATTATGCTCAAAGATTCCATTACATATATACATATAGTACATACATACAACACAAGCTAATAAAAGCGTGTTAAAAAAAAACACTTGTTTTATTACACCAGAACGATTATTACACACTCTCTAAGCTTTCCTAATTAATCTACAAGCAATAAGAAGAATTCATAAGTATGTATGTATATAGTAAATACTGATAAAATAGAGAACAGAGACAAAATAGAGAATCGAGTGTAATTAATAACTAACACAGCTCAATGATAACGCTTTAATAAAACGATCTAATCACAATTAAAGTGTAATCTACATATTTTAGTGATCCGGTTAATTCTAACTCTTTGAACTATTGCCAGTATTCATATTTTCCTCGTCAATGATCGAGAAAATTACTGCAATATTACTCCCGGGACGCACGTGGAGTCGACGGAATGTAGAGTAGCGTACATGTCATTACCTAATTTGGATATTAACTCGTGTTAAGGAATATTTACGTGTATATTTTGATACTCTGTGTAATGTTTCATACTACTATTTACTATTATCTGGTATATGTAGAAATATTTAGTATGTCCATTGTGTTAATTTTTGCTTTTGTAAAAATCAATCTTTAAAATATTTTACTGATTTAACTAATCTTATTTATGCACACACGCAGGTGACGGAGGGAATTCATTCCTTCTTTGGATTTTATCGAAAACAGGTTTAACGAAAGGAATTACGAAGGGAACAAGTTAGGTGCTGTAAAAATAAAGATCTTTAAAAGGATTCTTGAAGATTTTATGCTACAATTTCACCACATTATTTAACCTTATGTAAGAGAAGATTCTAAAAATTCCTTCTACACCAACAGCTCAAGTTATTGGGTTATATTCATAAAAAATGACTCAATGACTGGATTATTTTGGTTTATTTTTTAAGCTTCCTACCATTTCCTAAAAGGTTTTTTATATACATCATGAAATCAGAAAATTGTCTAGAAAAGTAGAAAATATTATTAAACGTAATGACTATTTTAACTGCATGCGTTTGTCAGTTCGCTACAGGTAAACTGTATCGAGTTGGCGACTTTGTAATAAAATTTAATATAGAGATAGTTGACGCCACGTTGAGGCAAAGGTCATAGCACAGGTTTGTGGTTATTGTGCTGGCGGTTGGGGGTTGGTTGGGTATTACAAAAAAAACAAATGTGCTTTAGATCACACGAATGAAGTATGTAAAACTTCTTTAGAAATAGGCATGCCCAATAGCTCTGCACTGTGTGTTAGATATACGAAACGTAACTGGTTATGAGAGAAAGAGAGAAAGAAAATGTGTGCTCGTACCTCTCTCTCTCGCTCCGTTCACCTCGCCCGATCACACTTTCCGTAACGCTCTCGTCACGCATTCACCAGCTTACTCAATTACTTACCCAAGTTAAGCGTGCGTAAAAAAGTTTTACTTCAGAAACGAGATTGCTTTAGACCACACGACTGAAGTATATCTTCTTTAGCTCTATCTAACTTATATCTCCGCCTCAACTTCCGTTCGTCTCGCCCGATCACACTTTTCGCAATGCTCTTGTCACGAATTAATCAGCTGCACAATGAAGTTTTACTTCAAAAATTTATTTAATATACTATATTTCCAAATCTTTCGATTGCTTCTCGAAAATACTATATATTACTAGAATTCGTTTTATTCAACGAAGCGCTTCCTAACTTCGCTGGGGGTGGATTTTTATTCGTTGTATTCAACGAACCGCTTCGTAACTTCGCTGGGGGTGGATCTTGGTGGTAATTAATGCTTTAATGTCGATCTGGATCTAGATAGCGGCGCTATTTGCATGCACTTGCAATAATTCAGACCGCTGCTACTGTTAGATTACTGATTAGAAAAAAACAATGCGAACTATGTTGAAGTAACACAGTTACTGTGAATACTACTCTGTGTTACAATGTATTAAACATGTGTCGAAGATGCCCATGTCGCTTAAAATAATACTTGCTTTAAATATTACACATTTTTACGTTACTTTAAATATTCATTTCATATTTTAAATAATGTTAACACTTATATTGATTTTTACTATAATGTGACCAAACATCTTACTTACAGTTATGTTATAATAACACAAAGATTTTTGTTAAGATTTAAATAACGAAAAAAAAATACATTTTTCCTTTTGAAGGTAGTAAGTTGTATCAACATTTTTTGACCATGACAAAGAAATAATATGTCTAATTTTAATCCCATACACACACCATCACATCAACTTTTAATAACAAATTATTGATTTATATTCTGTCCACTAGGCCATAACGACTTGTTGTATTTTTTCCACTATAATGTTTCGAGTGCCTTTCCAGTTATAGGCGATTGCATCTAATAAGATTAAAACTTTTCCTATGGTAACAGCTGTCTATTCTTAAATTTTCTCATTACTTGATAACAACATATTTTTGCAGATTGAAATTTTAGTTAAATAGCGTAAAAAAATAACTGATCGAGCACGTGTAATCTAGATATTGACAAAATCATTTAAGAAACAATTTAATTTAACTAATGTTTCTGTCATAATATCATAATATTTAGCAAGAGATTATTTAGAGGGATGTTTCGTTTCTAATGAATGTTAACATTTCTGCACGCGTAACAACAGAAAGACGGATAACATAACAAAGCAAAATGCCCGATCACGTGCGACATCTAAAAATCACGTGGTATCTAAAATAAATTATGTACAGGGGATTACTAATTGCTAAACACTAGCCTGCATTGCGGCGTTTCATTGTTTGTGTGTTTGTCCCACATCGGTGTTGTTTGTACGAGTGCTGTGCCTCTAGATTTGTGTTTCTGATTAGTTGGCAGATGCGTTAACGTACGTTGTTTTGTTGATTAATTTCCTAATGGATATGGTACGGGTGGACTGAACGAAATGATTCTGACAGTAATTTGATAATGACACTATTGTTTTGTTCGGTTCTATTGACTTGGATAAGTTGGTATTTTCTTGTTACTTCGTGTAATACTTAGAAATAGAAAGGTAAATTGGATTTAACTTATTTATTACATTATAGATAAGTGTCGACAGCAAAATATATTTATATACTTACAATAACAAGTCCAATTATGTACATTATCTAAAGTTATAATAAAACTTATTCTATAATAAAATTTAAAAATTCTTTTTCTGTAAATTAAAAATATAAAAGAAAACATATACTTACTTGGAAACCCATCTACAATTGTAAAACTAAACTTTGTATTTTTTTCTCTCTCTGTCTGTTACCCTAAAATTTTACCTTCGGTTATCTTGACAAAGGGGACAAAATTAAAAAGGAATTGTAGCGTGCCAATACGCGAGTATAACTTGTCAATACATATTGTAAAGACGAAAAATGGTCGAAACCAACAATAATTATTTCTTATATTTCTGTAATTAGAAACTATTATTGAGGTTTGACTATAATCAAACTTTACCCTATGACTCATAGTACCATTACCTATAAATGTCAACGCGGTCGAACAACTAGGAGCAACAAGAATACGACGTTTATAATATAAATATCAAATCTTATCAAATAACATGAAATATTGTATGGAACCGAAACAATGAAGAATATAAGATTGCCATATATAAGATATATGGGTGCGTATATTGCCATATATCAATATGGAGTGTGATTAGTGAGACAGTTTAGTGGCAGAAGTCATCCAAGCAACAAGTTTTACTTATTATGCGAATATAAACAACACAAACTATACGTTTTGAAATAAATTTGTAAACGGAAAAATGAAATTGACGTCCAAATACGTTTTAATGTACGAAATATACAAATCAAATCAAAAATTTTGTTTAAATAGGCTTCAAAAGCTCTTTTAGATCGTCATTTTACAATTTTAAATTGTATTTGTTTTTATTAATTAATTACAGTTAAAGTAAAGCTACGAATGTAGATTCTGCTGAGAAAAACAGCAAGAAACTCCGAACTTACTTTATCAATACGATACAAATAGTAAAAGCTCAGCAGTAAATGAGAGGTTATTTTGAAAATATAAATTAACGCGCTAGCTATCTTAAAAGTTATTTAAAAGAGTTTAGTATGTAACAAAGCAGTAATATCTTAACGACTATTAAAGGCCATAATTATAAAGGTATCGTCAAAAAGTAATTAATTCTAATCAACAACACTAGTCGGGAGCTTCTTGAAGGTGAATATTGGAAAATTAGAGGCGCTACCTACAGACATTATTGGTCGTTTCACTCCACTTACTTAACTTTCCAAATTTCCTCCGTCTTAACTTGGCGGCTTTAAAAAATAATACGTTTCAGGGTTCCGTGATATGGTTTTATTTATATAATACTATCGATCTCTGTCCGTCAATATTTTTTTACACGATAAATAATCACATCATCATTGGCCTTAGTCCGTCTATTGCAGACGATTTAGACAGTGTCAGACAGACACTGTGTCGCCTAGGTCACTCTTCAGGAAAACGCAGAGTTGTCTAAGCTCTGCGCCACCCTCTCGACCTCACTGGCTAGGCCCACAGGAACGACGAGTCGATACGTGTGGAGCCAGTTCGGCTGCCGGGTTTCAAATGAAATAATCACATACATAATAAATAATCACACACCAACATATACTAAAACCTTTTCCGAAACACGCTGCATCTTATGATGTAAGTATTATTCCGATCGGTTTATTAGTTTTCGCAGTATAACTAAACGAAAAAACCGGCTCTCTATTTATTAGTATAGATCGATAAATAGATCAAATTGTTGTTTTTGGGATTATAGTTTGAAAGTAAGCCCAAAGCAATATACCTAGATATATGTTTAAAATTAAAGCAATAGTAGTAAGTGAAACAAAAAAACATATTTAAAAAATTCTTTTTAGACCAACATATAGAGAAAGAGTGACATGGCCGCATTTATTATTTTGATTATGATTATTATTATTTTTTAACCACTTAATGTTATTTTTTTTCATTCCAATTATATTCACATGTATAATCTATTATTTGTATAGCTTTATATTATATTTTTATTTTAGTATAATATCGTATGAACTTTAGTATTATTACTTTAGAAACACAGTGCACTGTTAAACTATTCATTGTTTTTGCTGCACTGTTTATCACATAAACTGTATCTTTTTTCTGTAAATAATAAATAAATAAATAAATAATAAATAAATAAATAATAAATAAATAAGTATAAGTAAACAAACATCTTTATACATTTATAATACTTAATATTTTTTAAACACTTTTTCTTAAATAGGAATAAAAAAATCATTTTGTAATTTTGAATTTTCAACATTTCATTTTAATATTGAAGCTATCAGTTCAGCCTATTGCAGTCCACAGCTGGACATAGGCCTCCACAAGTTTGCACCAGAGATCCTGGTTTTCCGCAATCCTCATCAAGCCCACACCGTCAATCTTACGTAGATCATCGAAAAAATTGAAGCTATATTTGAATCAAAATACTATAATATACTGTTTTCAATGTGTCTCAAATATATAATAACATAATATTTCATTTGGGTTTCAGTCTTCGCTCACCAGCAAAAGCACTTTTCATATAATCTGTGGATACAACAAAATAAAATTAAAAAACTTTTAAAATTGTTTTGCATTGTTTTCAATTTATTTAGACTATTTGGCGAGACTTCGAAACAAGAAGATAATTAAAAAGGAAAACATCTCATTTAATTTTATATAAATTTACCGTTCAGGGGAACCCTGCGAAGGCATTTTAAACTGAATCTTTTATTGCTCGCCAGCATTGCCTCGCTAACGGACATCAAACGAGCTAATTCAATAAGGTGCATCTCTGCCCCCTCTTAATCAAGAAAATACGACCTTTTCAATCTTAAAAGACGTTTCTCCTATAAAACGTATACTCCCCTACGATACTTTGATAAAACACGCTTATCTATAAAAAGTTTTTGAATTCTTTTATAATTATAAATCTTTTAAGGAAAAAACGTATATTTTTACCTTATGTTAGAGTAATGGAAGGTATTAAAAGCCTTAATCTTAAACACATATATTCCTATAAGTTCCTTGCTTAAATATTGTTAACGTAAATTTACCGTCAGTTTCGAAATTTAGGTTCTAAAGAGAATAATCGGCAAGAAACACGCTGAAACTTTTTTAAACAAAACTGCCCATCATTATAAATCTAGTATTATCTTTTATTAAATATAGCTCTAATAAGCCCATACAACCAATTGAATCGTAAAAAGACATAGCATTTTTTGTACATTTTTTTCTTGAAACAAGTTCGTATCAGATGTAACCGTAAAACAGAAGACATTAAAATTATACCATTTGTAAAGTTCTTCAAAGGCTTTGTCAACCACAATAATAATACCATCGTTTCCTCTATACTTTGATACTCAGACAATCTGTGAAATACTCTAATACCCGTAAAGGAAACGGAGTCGATACAAAACTAAAACTCCCTTTGAACGTCTTGTGGTAATTTCAGTCAAAGGTATTAAGTGCGAAATGCTTAAAACTTTTTCAATTCCTTCCTTTCGTCCTTTCTCACATCTCGTGCTTGTGATCGCGGTGTCCATTAACAATCATTATAAATGTTTCTTTGTGCCATATCGATATAAAATATCCTTGACTGTAAGTTTCTTTGTGTTGTTTATGTTTATTCACTCCCGATATAGAATAAATTCATGTAGGTACAATTAAAAAAAGGCTTTATATGTCATTGTGAATAGAGCTTAAGGCTTGATTGATATAATAATATTTACTTATTTTAAAGCTACTATGCCTATATTAATTTGAACAAAAAACGAAGTTATATGTTATATACTATACCTACTTGTTAGCATCAGTTTTGAAATGTAGATTCTTAAGAGAATAATCGGCAAGAATCTCCAATGATCTTTGTCTGCCAAACATCATAAATTTAGTCATTTGCTATGCCTTCCTAGGTAAATGGTATATCCAACACAAAAATAATTATTCGATTCGAGCCAGTTTCTGAGATTAACGCATTCAAATAAAGAAATAAACTCTTCAGCTTTATAATATTAGTATATATTGTTATCTAACCTTAGCTTATAAAACACAAAAAAAGAGTGTGCTTTAGACCACACAACTGCAGTAAAACTTCTTTAGTCCCATTTAACTTATATCTCCCTCTCAACTTCCGTTCGTCTCACCCGATCACACTTTTTATAACGCTCTCGTCACGCATTCACCAGCTTACTCTCCAAATCAAGCGTGCGTAAAGAATTTTTACTTCAAAAACTCGGAATTTTAACCTTTTTTGCCTGGGTTCGAACACGCTATCTCTTGTTTAAAATTCATGCATCAAGTTACTTCAGCCTGTAATATCCCACTACTGGGCATAGGCCTTTTTCCCCATGTAGGAGAAGGATCAGAGCTTAATCTACCACGCTGCTCCAATGCGGGTTGGCGGATATATTCCCTACTATGAGTAACGATCGCTATCAGGTGTACATGATAACAACCGGGATTGACGGCTTAACGTACTCTCCGAAGCACAGTGTGGAGACCCACAACGACTGCACAAACATCCAGACCACGACAAACACCTGTATGGCCAATACAAATGTTTGTTGCGTGCGGGGATCGAACCCGCAACATGTACAATCCATGGCAATCCACGCCAACGCGGCGTCGCATCATGCATCAAGTAAAAGATTTATATTGTAAGCATTTTTTTAGCACCCTTTCTATATATTCATCCAAAGAAACAATTCCTAAATCATTCCTTGCCCTCATTTATCTGCAGTGTAACATAAATTCCAATATTTTAAATGACGTAACCCATGGAAAAATATTTAATTCACATTTTCATTTCTCCGTAATATTTGTTTTAAGAGTGCGCGCGTAATATCGAGTAATATATGGTAAAATAAAAATATTCATATTAAATGTAGCAAAGTGCACTCTCACAAAGCAATCACAAACAAAAGGAACGTATGACCTAGAAGGAATACCGGAATACATATTTATTTTCATCCTTTATAAGCAACTCTTTGTTATCAGTTTCCGCTTATTATAACGTAGAACAAATTGTGCGAGTATAAAATGAATGTTACACAAAAATGTTTTATATAGAGCAATATATAGTGTTTAATTAAACCACAATATTAAATTTAAAAACTTTGCACAACACACATACTACATGTAGTATGTAGTATGTGTGTTGTTGAACAACTTTGAACAAAAATCTGTCAAATATCACACACAAATAAAATAAGAAAACTTCACTTAAAAGGTTAAAGTTGTTAAGATTGCTGGATAACACTGGGTACGTTACAAAAGACTGTAATGTACCTAATATTAAAATGCAACAATTTTATATTGGATACTGATTTTGATATCATGACATTTTGTTAGTTTTATGATAATATAAATTTATTTCACTCATGATCTACTGAACTCATGACCTCGTTACGTTTCTCGTAACGCCATCTGTCGGTACCCTATAGAGTTCTGATTAACGATGACGTTTCTTAATAACAGATGAGAAATAGATGGCGTTCTTTGATTAATTTATCTACCATTTGATATGATATTAATCTTTTTACCCCGCTTTTATTAGCTTGGGTTGAATGTATGTAAGTATGTATGTATGTAATGGAATCTTTGAGCATGATTTTCAGCAATTTTCAGAAGTTTGATTAATTTGAAACTTTGCACACGTATCAAGGACCGATGATAATGCAATAATTCAATAACAGTTTCCCAATATCCTTATTAGGGTCGCCATGATTAATAAATTCTTTCGTGGATCCTCTGTAAAGAGGTGAACCTAGCGCGAGATCTGCGCATGCCTGCAGTTTCGGACTTACTCTTTCGCTCGGCACAGCACAACGAAGGCAGATACTTTATTAGGCTAGTTGCATTTTTACCTTGTTTATTCCCTACTAGCTATTTCCCGCCCGCTTCGCGTGACGTAAGTTCGTAGCTTCGCTCCGCGCGGAATAGTTATTCTTTTATTGTTTATATTAATAATGGAAATACATAAAATTTCTAAAATAAAAGCTTTTATTAGCTTGGGTGGTATGTATGAATGTGTGAATGTATGTATGTATGTATGTAATGGAATGGACATTGCATATTCCACGAGTGATTGAGATACTAAAAAGCTAGTAAGTGACAGTAAAAGTTTAAAAATCTTACTACACCTAATAAAACAATTATTTATCTATACTAATATTATATAGCTGAAGAATTTTGTTTGTTTTTTGTTTGAACGCGATAATCTCAGGAACTACTGATCCGATTTGAAATATTACTTCAGTGTTTGATAGCCAATTCATCGCCTTTATATAATTACGCTCAAACCAATTGAAGCGGACCACCAATGAAGAATGTTTCAGAATCGTTTTTTTTTTCCTTTTGAGAGCTTCCGCAGTGTGCGCTGAAGTTTCGCAAAAATCATACAGAAGCTAGTATTTTACAATGAAGAAATAAATCACTGAGTGCACGAGTCGAGTGCTAGACAATCAACTCTATAGAACCTTACCTACAAAAAGCAGATCAACAAAAGAAGTTGACACACGATGATACCATTAATCTTATATAATCAATGCCTCTATTGGTGTCGATAAGATCGTAGAGGATATAAATCTCCGAAGAGAGCTTGTCGGCGCCAGTCTGCCGAGAGACGCTTATGGAATGATGGTACGTGCAAGTAATAGTCGTTTCGAGGCAAAAACGGGAAAGCGTATGAACGGGATACCATTTCTGAAATGAGGTATGAACGCTGAGGAATTTAGTAAAAATATATATATATTTTATTTTTTATTTTATAGTGTTACTTTCCATTCATTGTCGCTAAAATTATTGAAAATTGTATGTGTGTGTGTGTGTGTGTGTGTGTCTTTTCCTGAGCTTAGGACTCCTACCTTGTAAGGAAGAAGAATATAAACTTATTTCACCACGCTCATTTGTTGCAGGCGGATTTTGATACTCATAGTCTTTCTTTATATACTTAAAATCTTAAAAATAAAGAACAAAACTTATAGTCATATCGAAATAAACAACAAACAAATGGTCATTCAAAAAAAAATCACTGTAATTATTATTAAATAAAAACTTTTAAATGAAAGGTTTATTAGTAGATATGCTACATATAAATTTGTTTTAAATATTTTACTTAAAGTTACCTTTTGAGTAAAATGAAAATAACTAGAGCATTGTTTTATTTTAAACACATTAAAATGTATGAGATAATAGTTATAAATGATGTGTTTACTAAAACCATTTAACTGAATAGTCTAATGAGAAACCGATCCATTTATCTTACTTAATGCGGAGTATTTAAGTTCAGCGAACAGTGAGTTTAACGTAAAAAGACTAACTTTGCATTTGGAATAAAATCTCCCTAACGTTTATGTTTATTTATATCTCGCAACGGAACTATATTTAGAATTAGAATTAAAATTTGAACATAGTTTTAAGTGCTATGACCTACCTTAACATGCACATATCCCATTATTTATTTACTTATTTATATAAATATTAGATTTTAAACGCGGCTTCGCTCGCATTGATTTTTTTAAATAAAAAGTATCTTATTTTACTTCAAATACCTCCAAGAATATGTGTACAAAGTTTTATGATGACCGGTTAAGTAGTTTTAGCGTCAAAGCGTAAAAAACGAACTTACATTCCCATTTATAAAGTTAAATATATTAGGGATTGGGGATTGCTAACACAGCCAACACTCTAATAATGAAATAACATTTTACAGTACATTTTTTTCCTTTGTTTAAAGAGACATATATATATATATATATATATATAGTATTTAGTAGTATATTAGTATACCATTCGGTATAACATATTTATATATATATATATATATATGTAGTTCTAAAATTTATTTTATATCATAGGGGTCAGTCTAATTATCCTGAACACAGGTTATTATAATATCCCGAATATAATAAGAGGTCAAACAACCTTACAACAAATTAAAATAATAAAATGCATGTAGTTCAACTAATTATGATTTTGTAATTTGCCTAGTAACATGTTTTTACATGCTTCAGCCAGTTATATCCCACTCCTGGGCATAGACATCTTTCAGGAAGATCAAGAGAAGAGAAGAAGAAGAAGAGAAGGATCAGAGCTTAATCCCCCACTTTGCTCCAATGCGGGTTGGCGGATATATTCCCTACTATGAGTAACGATCGCTATCAGGTGTACATGATAACAATCGGGACCGACGGCTTAATGAGCTCTCCGAGGCACGGTGGGGATACCCACAAGGACTGCACAAACATCCAGACCACGGCAAACATCTGTATGGCGAATACAAATGTTTGTCATATAGTATTCATCTTATATATAACGTTTATATAATATTACTATACGGAGTAATGTAATTATAAATATTAGCATTTCGAAGTTATAACTTCAAAAAATGCAGTATTTATTCACTTCCTATTTAGTAACACAGGTGACCACTAGAAAAACAGGACAGAATCTGGAAAATAATGTGCCACAAAAAGCTGGAACTAGGCTTAGAGCTCGCGGTTAACTTTGTCCATACATACAATCTATGCCTTTGTGAGAAAACTTTTTGCTGGTTTCGTTTCGAGCTTTTTGTGCGGCCAGAATGTGTTCCAGTTGAAATTGCGATTTAAAATAATTGTTTTCTGTGTACAATGTTACTAAAACTGTTGATAGAACAAAGAGACTCTTATTTTATTTTTATTTTGTATTATTTTTTCTATTTAGCTTTTTTTTTCGTTTAACTTATCAGGTCACATATGTTTTTGCGTATTTGATCCTCTTTCCTTCTTAACAATGTATATGAATTTCATTAAATTCTATTATTGTATGCTCATTTATAATTTTTTAAACACAGTTACATAATAAAAATGACGAATCATTATCAGCAGTTGGATAAACTGACTTAAGTTCCAAAAAGTCATCAAGTTATAAGGATCTTATAAGCCGAGATTAAAATTTATTTCACCTAGTTCTTTGTGTGTATATAAAACATTTTTACATATGTATGAACTAAAAGTATATCTACGCTTCAGCCTGTAATATCCCATTACTGGGCATAGGCCTCTTTCCCCATGTAGGAGAAGGATCAGAGCTTAATCCACCACGCTGCTCCAATGCGGGGTGGTGGATATATTCCCTATTATGAGTACTATGATATCTACGTCATAACATTTCTTCTAAGGAGAACATTTTTTTTTAATTGAGTTTGCCTTTTTCGCTTAGTGATTTAAATTTATAAGCAAATTAGTTAATGCACTTAAATTAAAGTAGTCCTAATAACAATCATAATTATACCTATCTGATTTTTTTAAAATGTTCAATTTATAACACAAAATACTTTAAAAACATTCCCGTGTAACTATTAACGTTGAGAAAATTAAATCAACGCAATAAGCCGAGCCTAGCGCGTTGAATCACGTCACAAAGGCTGAAACTGTGCAAATAAAAAAGTCAGCTTAACACGGACAAATGGGGTACATTTTGACAAAAAAAAAAAACTGCGAAGGCTAGCCCTTAATTGATTTAATTTGTCGAGAGTCAAAATTCCGTGGCGTCGGAGGTGTCGTCCGTGGGAAGCGATAAAACTGTGACACAATGTAAATGATTTTCTTATTTAAATATTCAAATATAAATATTTATGAAGATATTTTCGGACTATATCAACATTATAGATGTCTTGTCAATATGCTTTGGTTTTAATTGTAATAGACAATGTTGTAATACGGATTTTAAAAGAACTACAATTGACTTGAAAAGTGATTTTACGGCGAACATGAATATAAAAAATATAATGGTTAATTTAATATTCATTATTAGCAAAATAAAATTTACCTGCCAATATTTAACAAATTAATATACATAATTGAAATTTTTATTTATCATCTTGGTTAATTTTAATAATTAAATCTACAAATGTACACAGAGCCTTAGCCGTTCTTAACGTTTGTTTTTAGGCTTCGTTCAATTTGTTTTCATTAAAGCTTTTATTGTGAGCCGTGAGCCGACGTGCTTTATGAGCGGATTAAGTGCATAAGTGTAATTTCAATAGTATTTCGTCAATTAAACTTAATATTTTGTATAAGTGTTAACGTATTGTTGTAATATTAATACATACAGGATTATATATGTTCGTTTGTTGTGTAATGGTATAATTATTCTGATAAAAATATATATGCAATGTCAATGGCTTGAAAATGAAAATTAATAATAATATAGAATATTTGTTTTTTATTTTAGCAGCATAATTATCAATATTAAAATAACACAAATCCCCATTATTGTACTAATAGGACAGTGATGTAATGTAAGATGATTTTGATATATATTTTAAATTATTTAATAGACCATAAAATATTCTATTAAAACGGTTAGTTTACCTCCAAATAAGGTACAGATTGGTACCCGTTAAAAGTATGTTATGTACTTGTAATTATTTACTAAAAAGACGCGATCTCTGTTTTTATTTATTATATATAACAAGACGCCAATTTTACGACTATGGTCTTGTACAGGGTACCTTGATATGAATTTAAAATTTTGCCCATAAAGAAGCAGCGAATGTCTGAACTACAGAATTCAATCTTATGCTGTACAAAGATGGTGTTCCATAAAATAATACAAACTATTTAAAACTAAATCTCAAAAAAGTATTTGAAAAAATAGAGAAAATTTGTGTCATGGTACAGATCTGCTACTGTAATTGTATTACAATTTTTTATAATAGTTTTTCATTGGTCTCATAATGAAATATTTACATTTTTAACAATCGATTAAAATATTGGCGTTTTGTGTCATTATCATTAAAAATTAGATTTTCATTCACTTCGTAAAAATTAAATTTATGTATAAATTCTTATTTTGTTTTTTATCTTAAAAACAAAACACCAGTGAAGATTGGCCAGCGCCTTTACCTGCTCTAGTCATTGCAGTAATTAAGGAAAATGTGCACAATAATCTTAATACAGCGCTATATAATCCATGGTTTGATAGCTCTATACCGTTTTATTGTGAGCTTCACAGCGAAAAGGCTCTTTGTGATGTAAAAGATTGATGCTCATCATCCACTTGAGTCTTTACTGAAGAGCGAAAAATACGCTCCACTAGGCGGCATGTTTATTATTAACAAAACCTAAAATATCTCCAAGACATTTAAGTTAATTGTTATAAATATTTTATTTTCAATAGTCTAGTTTTATTTTTCTTATTTATTCAAATGAAATACTTAAACAAATTACAAACACGTTTATTAAAAGAATGACTTCTAACAGTTAGGCGATTGAGTATTTTAAATTATTAATTTTTTAAACAGTTTAAGAAACAATAATAGAAATACTCATTAGAGGACATTCATTAATTATGTGAGCTCAGAATGGGGGCAGGGGTCCAATGAAAACTCACCAAATCTCATTTAAACCGAGGGGAATAATCGAAAATCTCACATCAACTTCAAAAAATATAAAATATTACAGATATCAAAAAAAATTGAGTGTTAATTTTGCCCCTTAAAATAAATCTCATAGACCGAGCCTTTGGCAGATACCAGGTATCAAAGACTTCCAATCAAAAACATTTAACAAATTCACATTTCAAATATAGAATACTCTCACTGAAAACAATATCTTCTCTAAAAAATTATGTAACAGATGGCCCACTGTAAAACAAAAGGTACATCAGATAATTTATACGACGTCAAAATCATACATTATGATAAACGCTACCACAAAGAATTCAAAGTTAAATTAATATCCTGGGTGGTATTCATGGAAGCGTTGTTAAAAAACGCTAGTCCATAAGAAAACAATGCACTGGATTTATCGCCCACCTCTTGTGCCCAAAACATATTTACATTGATCTAAAAAATACTTCTAGAAGTGTCTTTAACTTTCTTCTGTTAAACATTTCTAAAAACTGTACGGACCACGCATTCTTTACAAATTAGTTCCTTGATGCGAAATCTGATTATTCGCGTCCACAAATATCAAATTTTAAAGCAGAAAATATTTTGCTCATAATTTGGAGCAGCCTGATTGGGGACTTCCCCACATAGCCTTACATAACATCATAGATAAATAAAGCCAAATAATCACCTCACTCTTACAGAACATCACAGATAAATAAAGCCAAATAATATACTGATTTTAAGTAATGTTGTTTTTCTGGGGTGAGTACGGTAGTCAGACTTCCTTGGGAGGGTTATTGGCTTAGGTCGGCAACCATCAGCCGCTTACCTTAAGGTGGACCATGTTCTTTTTTCCACTTTTGTTACATGAAAATAATAATGTGAATATATTTTATTACAGTTAGAGACTCTTCAAACTATTATTTAAAAAATTATACAATACATGTTCGTACGTAGATGTTATATTTTTACAGTTTTAAAACACATACATTATGTTTTGTTTATATAATAACTAATTTTAATATTTATGTTTGATTTTTTTTTACATCTCATCCAGTAGATGATTAACTAAGTCCACACAGAATTCTGTGTTCAGGTAAACAATGGCCAACTCTCTCTTTGTGGTTGGCTTCATATTTGTTTTACGAGTATATTCGCCTATAGGTAAGATGGCTTAGAATATTTTTAAACCCAGTTTCGTTTTTGTCACATTTAAATTTTTACCATTTTTATAATGGTTTTGAATACTCAATAGAAGAATCTTAAGGTATCATTTATTCATATATTGTTAATATATCATAGACCATATAATTTAACTGAGGTAGCCGACTAGGCAATCACCACGACCTTACAGAAGATCACAGCTACATAATACATACTGCTTTCAAGCAGTGATATGTTCCTGTGCTAAATAAGGTGCACAGTGGCGGGGGGGGGGGGGGGGGGGGGTTATTAAGCGTAGGGTCAGCCAGGAGCTTGCGATGGTTTTGGTGTTGCAGGTGTCTTTAAGCTACGGTAATCGCTTACTATCATCGCTTGTTTGCCGACCTCGTGGTGTAAAAAAATTTAAAAAAGTAATATTTACAGGGTGATTAAATAACAACTATAATTTCTTGTTATTTTATCACAAAAACTTTTATAGTATTATACAAATTTTAAACAAAATACGATCAATACTTAACACGAAAAATATTCTTCGAAATTGTGTTGAAGAAAAAGAAGAAATCTTAACGGAACTGAAGGACGAAACTCGTGTAATCCTTTAAAATTCTGAGTGAGGAAATAAGGGTTAAGTTTTAAAAGCATTTCGTAGATTGTGTGCAGAACAAGTTTAGGCTTAGCAGCGGACCGGCGTGTCCTCACATCCATACCTCACACGGTCTAAAATGTTATGTTTCATATTTTTTTATGATTTATTTGCTAAATACTTCAATTTTGACACGAAACGAAGTAACGGAAAACTAAGTCGTAATTGGTCTCATATTAATAAACGCTTTTTTATAGAAATATTTTTTGTATTGAAATTAGTTAAGACTAAGATTTAAGCGTCCTACATAATAAATATTTTTTTACTATTACAATATCAATAGATAGTGAAATGATAGAATGATGGTAGGTAACGCAATAGTACTTATTTGTGCCAGCCTACCTTAATATGTGAAAAAAGGTAAAGGGTTTACCTTTGTTTTTGTGTTTGTTGTGACATTTCTTTCGTTGTTTAACACTTTCTATATTATAATAATCACTATATAATATACTCCTACTTAGAAAGTAAACCACATTATCTACTGAAGAGAATTAAATATTATCATAGAAAAACATTATTATGTTTAGTAAAGTATTGCAATAGTATCTTTGTTATCAGTACGATATTTATAGGTTAGTGCGGTAATACAAGTATCTTGTAACTTAAGGCGTAGACCGACATACGACAATCGGATGGGGTTTTAAATAAATAATCAGGGAACTAACATCCGGTGCAGAGCGGCCGCTATGTCGCTTTTTAATAACACTATTTTATTTATTACTACCTACCGTTTATTCAACGTTTGTCTAATATTACTAATTCAAATCTGTATTTGCAGTGGAATATTTTATAATAAGATTTGAAATTATATATAATATCATTTATTTTTGTCAAATATTTAATACGTTCGATCGATTGTAATAATGAATGTTAAAATCAAATTCTATTTTTATGACTAGCAAATACATTTAAAGACGTAAAGTTACAAAGATTAATTAAAAATTTACAATTAATTAATTAGTACTTCAAATAAACTTAAAAGGTCCGATATTTTTGTCAAACACATACTGTTCCTTAATTTCACTTATCGATCGTAACTAAATTTAGAATGAAATTACCAGTAACTTATTTCCTTATTATATTACAGTGACATAATTATATATGTACATTATTTTTAGAGTTCAGTAACTTTTATATTTAAAAGGACAAAGAAAAGTAATTAATATTGATAATTAACAGACTTCCAAATAGGAGGAGGTTCTCAATTCGACTGTATTTTTTTATGTATGTTACCTCAGAACTTTTTACTGGGTGACCCAATTTCGATGATTCTTTTTTTAATCGAAATGTGGTGCGTGTCAGTTTTCTTTCAATTTAAGTCAGATGTAACCAGTACTTTTTGAGTTATATCTAATAATGCGTATTCGCTTGACTATTTTTCGTCGACCTGCGAGTGAGCTGACCTACGTTTTATTATAGCGTATAACTTTTCATTGGATATACTGATTTTGTTAATTTTTGTTTTAATCAAAAGCTGATGCTTGCCTTGTAGTTTCGTTTCAACTTGATTGAGATCCAATAAATACTTTTTGAGTAATCTTTAATAACCAGTATTTACTTGACTGATTTTTCGTCTACTTATGTTATATTACTTGTCGATGTAATTGAAGACGATTTTTTTTTTCGTTTGCGAACAAACAAAATTATCTTGAAAATAAAATTAACATTTCGAAAAAGTTGTTAATGACCATAATAATATGAATTTAGTTAGATGTGACTTTTGTAATGTTCAACAATGAATTGAATACTTTTAAAAGGATAACTGTTAAATTTTTTTGCTCGATTTTCCACAGAATTTACACTCTGAATCGATTTGATTTGATTTGAATACTACTTGTATATACCTTGCGAATACAATAACAAATATCAAAAGTATTATTTCCAGTAACAGCGAAATACAATAAATATATAACTAATGTTAATACCATGTAATAAGGAAACGCCTAATTGATATATTGATACGTGAAGGATTTGACACGTAAGTATACCGTTTGCCTGTCCGGCCTTTTTCATGTCAGTTGTATGAGAAATTATTATAGACGGCTTTTGCTTCAATTACTATGTATCATCCGTATCATTCTATATCATATTACAAACTATATACAATTTTATTTCTTAGTACTTAAAGTTGCGTTTAAAACAAACGGCTGAAAGAGATAAGTTCTTACATCATAAAACGTTTTTGTGGAATATCAAATGCAAAAACCCTTTGTGGAATTTTAAAAAGATAAAATGAATAGTAGCGAAAGACGGGGTTAATATTTATTTTTAATTACCTTTGTATTAGTGGTTTTATTGAAATGGCGGATAAAATATACACAATTAATGAATGTAGTTATAAAAGGACTTTGACACATATTTTTATGATAAATGATTCCCCCAAGTACCGATCTGAGTGAGACAGTAATCAGTGAATATTATTTTTATTATGTTTTACAATTTTTACACAGATAATTTTACTGACATTAACTAGCGTGTAACTTGCCAAAAATCTCTTAAACAATGTATTGTCTTCTTCATTAAATTTTATTATAATCTAATTAAACCATCAAGGAACACATCCTTAGTAAAATTATTCAATCGTTATTTTTGTATTACAATTATGAGACTTTTTTCTAATATCTCGATTTATTCAGTATTTGTTCAGTAGTATGAACATTTTTTTTATGACGAAATAAATATACAAGAAAAAAATAAAGAAAATATCTCATTTTACATATTCAATTTATAAAGCGTAAATAACCAGTAATACAATCAGTAACTTATACTACCTTCGTAGTTCGTAGCAACCGTAGAGCTTTCGTAGCAACCATCGTACATGTTAGCGTAGACTAAGAAACTGTAACGTCGAGCGAATAAAAAATTATACATTTTATCTCCATAAAATAATGGAACTTTTATTTTAATTAATAAGTGAAGTCCTTTCTCTTCTTTATTTTTAACCTTCTTAAAAAATCGACTGTATTTTTGAGTGTGTTAAATAAAATCTTCATAAACTTTAAAAGCTAATTATAATCATTAAATATTTAATAAATACGCTCAAAGTTGGCTTCATGTTAATCGTAATAAGTAATTCATCACTATTTATTTAAGAAATAACTTTATTATTATTATTTAATTGAATTTCTCTGTAATAATAATTACTTTAAACTTGTTTTCAAAATTTAATCGAAAATGGTTTTGATCGTATCGAAATGTATTTCCTATATTTAAAAACTAAATTCATATAATGTGAATCAAATAATAGCTAAAATTCTCGTTACTAAGGACCGCCAGCGACTTGGCAAACTGTCTCATAACAATATAATCGTAGATCGCGTCGTGTTAAATGTACGTTAATGCTATATTTCATTTACGTTCACTCGGCTGCACACCGATTCCGCCTGTCAAGACTATTGTTAATTTATGATAACAGTCGTGTTTAGATTTAAGATATTTATAGATATTTATGAAAATTGAAGTCAGGAGATATATTTATTATTTGAACAAAGTTATTAATAATAATAATAATATTTATATCTGTAAGACACCTGCAGTCCACTAGTTAGTCACATTAGAAACTTACAACTACGCTATTTTCATTTAATATTAAAATAAAAATTAAAAACTACTTGCTTGCTTCTTCCCCTTACTTGCTTCACCACAAACAAAGTGCTAAGGCAATGAATGACTCGGCAAGCTCAGCACTGAACTTCTTTGGAATTATGCTAGAAATTTTACTATCATGTATCTCAACCTTACAGAAGATCACAAAATAACACAAGTAGTGTTTTATTTCTGTAGCCAAAACTCCTGGGAAGGGTCAGGATTAGGGTCAGCAACGCTCTGGCTATTCCTGGTGTTGCTGGCGTCTATAAGCTACGGTATCCACATACCATGCCTTAAAAAATTCTAAATTTCTAATAAAAAAAATATAGCTCCATTTTTATATAGATAAAATAGAATTTTAGGTCATATTGATAAATATTTCATGCTATGATTATATGCCAACGTTCACCACATTTCTTATGTTGGTATAAAAATCAATCGTGTAGACGATTAAATGAAAACGTGCTATTGATATCTTTAAAAATGTATCCGTGTACAGAACAAAGACAAGCAGAAAGAGCTGCGTTAGTTTTTGTGTTATTTTTTTTTTTTTTTTTTTTTTTTTTTTTTATTTTATTTAATATTTGACGGCACTTACTGGTTCAGTGTGAAACTTTCAGCTTCCTTATTCTACTTCAGAGAAGAGGCCTATATTTATTTATTTATTTACAGAAAAAAATAGGTACAATTTATGTGATAATCAGAGCAGCAAAAACAATTAACAGTTTTACAGTGCACTGTTTTTCTAAAGTAATAAAACTAAAGTACACACGATATTATATACTAATATAAAATATGACATAAAGCTATATAAATAATAGATTATACGTGTGAATAGAATTGGAAATAAAAAAATATATCAAATGGTTAAAGAATAATAATAATTATAATAAAACTAATAAATGCGGCCATTTAATTCTCTCTCTATATGTTGGTCTAAAAAGAATTTTTTAAATATGTCTTTATAGTTGTTTTTTGATTTTTTTATTTTAAATCCGATGACAGATTATTTATTAAGAAAGGAATAATATATTCAAGCGTACGTTTTCCATAAAAATTACTATGTCTATTTATATGAGAGGTTGTCGTTGGTTTATAGGTTAAACAGTAAATTTAAAAGAAATCTTTTTTTTGTAAAGATGTTATAATCAAATCGCTAAATATCTCAAACACAGACAGGAAGTCAACGAAAACCATATTTTAAAGTAAGAGTCACTTTTATTTTACTTCTCAAGTCGGAAAAATTGAACGAATTGAAAACGAACGTGACTCGAATAAAACATGGATTCTTGAAAATTAAATTTAATCTTGTTTTTTTTTTTAATTCTTCGAAACTAAACTGATCGTATCTTTTAATTTTATTATGAACTAACTGTATAACATACAAAAAATAAATTAGCCGAATCGGTCGAACCTTTCGAGTTATGCGCTTAGCAACATTTATTTTTATTTGTATAGAAGATAGATAAATACTAGTTTCATATATTTTTTTTTATACTTTGTCTCCGCTCTTATGTTATCGGGTAAATGTAGCAGTTTATGTGTGACCACAGGACTGACCACTGAACATTGTTGAAAAATAAAAACACCAAACAGTTAGATCTTAATCTGTTTCATCTTCTTGGTTCAACTTTCAATATAAATAGCTGCTTTGTTGATTGCACTGACTATATCTGTAATTAGTCTTCGTTCGTACCATAGCTGGACAATATAATTTTTTATTCAGGAGAATTAGAACTTATTAGAAAGGTTACTTTGTTACAATTTAACGTTTCAATACAACACCTAGTATGAGATTAATTAAAAAAAATAGCCTTTAAAAATTTAATGAACTACTCGATTGACTCGACTTGATTGATTGAGCTCGACACATATTCACTGATCTATTTTGATATTAAATATTACTAATTAACAAATTAATGCTTCAAAACTTAGTTTTACAATATTATACCTTAATTAATATCACTAAAACTTTCAAGTCTCTGACAAAAAACTGTTCTATAGTAACACAAAGCCCGACTATCAATTTCCACGTCGCGTATAATATATTCGACAATGTGACCTATTACTCACACTTCGTCGCTAGGGTCTTTGCGAGCTGTTTACTGTAATGATATATTACCTGCGTCAAAAGGTGTGAAGGAGATCAGTGATAAAAAGGATAAAGGGCCGAGGACAATGTTTAGGGATACTAATATCCATTTCATGATTGAGGATGGAGTGGAGTAAAGAAACTATGAACAGTTTTTCAAATGCGTTGTTTTTAAGAGTTGTTTTTTCTTTTCTGTATACTTTTTTATTGATTTTAATAGCAATATTTACTCCTAGTACTAGTTACTTCATTACTTCATCTATTTATATATATATATATATATATCGATAAATATTTATATTAAATTATCTAAGTAAAAAATAATTGTAGATATAACTCGACTTATCGACTTCTAATTTATTCTTTTTTTTCTATACTGTGGCATACTTACAATGGAAGAAACGTGTTTATTGTGTTCATACACAACAACACTGAAATAACAAAAGTACATCAAAATACCGTTCTTCTAAAATAAGAACAAACTTCTCAAAACTAATGACATTTCAAGAAGATTTAGGACAGCGTTAGGAGAATACTTAGTATTTGCGAAGGCCGGATTAAAGCCCTCGGCCCTTCGTACGGCAAATATTGACGATTCGCTGTTTTAATGCCGACGTTAAACAATCGGCGATTAGAGCAGCACTCCGGGTATTGAAAGCGTAAACGCTACTCATTTATAAATCAATTTTAAATGAGCCGTACGCGTGTTTGGCGATCTCGTTATCATGTCTATTTCTCATATTTAAAGGCTCGTTTCAAAAACCCACACAAAAAAGTTATTATCAAATTATGTAGGTGGTGTTGTTGTATGATAAACTTACATACAAATGTCTACATTCTAATAATTATAAAAAAAATACATCATCATACATACATCTATCATATACTAATAAAGTATGTAGTCAGTACATTTAAATTGAAGATACAAGTAAAGAGCAATAATAAAAATACAAATAGATGTAGCAACGAAAAGGAAAATAAAAATAAAAAAAAAACAACAAAAGAAATTGCACCATAGAACAATTTAACTCGTTAAATCGTAACTATTTAAATCGTCTCTATCTTTAGATAGTGACCCTTATTTAGTTTTTAAAAGTGATTTAGCCTCCTTTATAGGTAAGGGTAGATTATTCCATAATATAATAGCCTGAACAGTAAAAGACTGACCAAAATGCAACCAAACCAACCAAGACCAAGATGGTCAAAATAACCGACGACATTAGATTAGCCATGGACAAACAAAATCTCACGGTGTTGACCCTGCTGGATTTCAGTAATGCATTTAATACTGTGGATTTTGATATACTGCTGGCTATCTTGTGTTCTCTTGGCATATCTCCATCGGCAATTGGCTGGTTTCATAGTTACTTGTGCGGACGGCGGCAGCGTTTGCGTGTCGAAGATTCATATTCAGAATGGCTAAACGTAGTTGCCGGCGTTCCACAAGGTGGCGTGTTGTCTCCACTTCTATTTTCTATCTTCATAAACTCTCTCGGTCCTCATATATCTTCTCCCTACCACCTGTATGCAGACGATCTCCAAATTTATTCCCATGGAAAATTAGTTGACTTACCGACCTCCATAAATAAGTTAAATAGCGACTTAGAAAGCATTTATAGTTGGAGTAAATCTTATGGTCTAAACGTTAATCCTTCTAAGTGTCAAGTTATTATCATCGGTAGTTCAAAACTAGTAGCTCGAATTGACTGGTCACTTATACCACCCGTCATTTTTAATAACACTGTGATTAATTACAGCGAAAAAGTAAAAAACCTTGGTGTAATATTTGACAGTCACCTCTCGTGGACACATCAACTAAGTGAGTTAAGTCGCAAGTTATTCGCAGCTATCGGATCCCTCCGCCGGCTTCAATACTTCCTTCCTTTGTCTACCAAAATTGCGTTAGCACAGTCACTCCTACTACCAATTCTTGACTATGCTGATATTTGTTACCTAGATCTTAAGGAGGAGCAGCTAAATAAGCTTGAGCGCCTCCAGAATCTCTGCATACGATTTATATTTGGTCTTCGCAAATATGACCATGTATCCGATTTTCGTAATCAACTCAAGTGGCTGCCTATCCGCTCTCGCAGGAATACTCACATCCTCTCTTTGCTTTATTGTGTGCTTTTCCATCTAGATACTCCTCTTTACCTAAAAAATCGCTTCGAGTTTCTCTGTGACACTCATGAGCGTTCACTCAGGTCATCTTCAACCTTAATACTCAAAACTCCTTCCCATACTACTTCCTTTTATTCAAACTCTTTCTCTGTTAAAGCTGTACAGCTTTGGAACAATCTTCCTCTTTCTATTAGGCAAGCTCAATCTCTATTCTGTTTTAAAAAATATCTAAAGGCTCATTTTTTGTCCCTAAATAATTGTTAAATATCATCTTCGCAATATATTATGTAGTATTTGTGTATGTAGTATATATGGTGTATGTATGAAGTTATGTATATGTAGTGTTTATGTAAATGTATAATTATGTGTATATATATATATGTGTATATATATGTATTATATGTAGTATATTTACTTATTTTTATATCATATAGCTTGTAAACTCCTTGCCAATTCTTTATCAACTATTTGTACACTTCCCTACCGCTTCTCATTTTATATGCCCTGTCCTATACCCTAAGGTTGTCTGGAAGAAATCGCTCTTAGCGATAAGACCGCCTTTGTACATCTTTCTTCGTATGTATCCCTTTTTGTAACATTTCTTTGTAGTGTACAATAAAGAGTATTTATTATTATTATTATTATTAATGCTTAGACTTAGCAAAAGACTTCAAGATGATCTTAATTCTGTATTTTAGGCCTTTTTATATGGGTAAAAATTCTATATTTTGCTATTGTTAGTTACTAGTTTATTTATTATTGTATTTGTATGTTGAATTGCCCAATATAAATAAATAAAACGTATCTAAACAAGATACATTAATGCGAATTTCTTGGTCTACGCGGCGCTAGGTACGCCACAAATAAGAGGGCTCCGACCCCGCAATTTGCTATGCAACCTTCCTTTACACTTATTGTATATACGCCTTAATACTTTCGACAGTAGATGTTTATACTTCGCCTTGAGGCTTTTGACATTTCTTGAATGTTACCAATTTACGACTTAACATTTTAGGTAAATAAATTTATTTCATTGTTCAATTGTTTACCAACGAAATTTGAATTAATTTTTAATTTGTTTTTCTTTGTGTATGTATAGTTGTTATTTTGTAAAGGCCTATATATAGGTATAAGGATTTTGTGACAGAGCTGGATTGAGATGGGCGTAGGACTCGAGAAAGTTTGCATGATAGTCTTTAACTTTTTGTGATACAAGGTTGAAATTTGACAGAGATAATTAATAGTTAGTACACGTTCGCTACAAAAGGATTTTGTGATAGAACCGGATTAAGATGGCCTCGGAATACTAATTATTTATACGAGGTATTTTTTTTAATTAGAAGCATGAAGCTTAACTTTTGCACTATTAATTAAAATACTATTAATTACAATTATTATTTGAAAGCTTAAATGAAAAATTTGTCATTTTAAAACTGAAAACATCAAATTTTAGTTCTGGACTTTTGTGAAAATTCTTACCTTAAATAAGTAAAATAGGGGATGAAATTTTCTATGAAAATCCGTTATTTCTTGAGTGAGAAGTTTTAAAGATTTTCAAAAGACGTTTGATCAGCAATTTTTGGAAGCGTAAACTTTTATTTTTCCAGCGTTTAGAAAAATACTGTATTGTAAAATAGGAGAATAATTCGTATTACTGGAATTACCTAAAAATGGCTTGAGAAACCTAAGGGAAGACTGTTTATCGCACGACTGCTCCATGTAGCGTTCAATTGAGAGCGAGCTTTTGCGAGCAGTCTGGTAGTTCTAACGTACGAAAGGTAAACCATAAATGTGGTGCAAAGAGGTCATGAATTGTTGTATTATAATTATTATACACTACTTTAGCCCCTGTAAGTAAACATCATAAATTTCTACGCGAGCAAAGCCGCGCACAATTGCTAGTCTGTTATATATATGGCAGAAAATAATTTGCATGTTAGATACCTAATTAAAATTACATAAAACAATAAACCAAAAAAAGTAATACTCCTAAAAATATTTTTTAACGTTGCAAGATGAAGCTAAGAATTTTTTACCTTTTTATGTCGTAGTACGAATTTTCATACAATTTGTGAAGAAATCTCTTTCATAACCTGATATTGTATCAGCGTCCCATCGCATTTATATTTATATATGCAGACGATATAAAGCGTTCCCTGGAGAGAAAGCCGACAAGAAATTATGCAAATATCGGCCTTCAATCGAGAACAATTACGAGGTATTATCGCCCGAAACTCAATTTACAAAGTTAAGTAAATATTTTAATAACGTTTTTGATGCTTTGTTAACTTTCTAAATAACATTTTTTTTTTAACATTTTTAGAAAGCACATAATTTTTACATACATACATATAATCACGCCTCTTTCCCGTAGGGGTAGGCAGAGACCACTTCTTTCCACTTGCTACGATCCTTACATACTTGTTTCGCTTCATCCACTTTCATTATTCCCTTCATACATGCTCGTCGGTTTAGGGTACTCTTGACCTGGCCTTTTTTCAAGACGTCCCCGATTTGGTCTTGAAATGTCCGCCTAGGTCTACCCCTTCCAACACTTCCACTCACACTCGCCTTATACACTTTTTTCGTCAGTCGTTCTTCATTCATTCTCTCGACATGACCAAACCATCTCAGCATACCTTTCTCAATTTTTGTCACTACATCTTCTTTCAGACCACACCGTTTCTTTATCTCACTATTTCTCATCCTGTCACTCAGTTTAACTCCTATCATACTTCTTAACGCTCTCATCTCAACTGCATTTATTCTGCTTTCATGTTTCTTCTGCCATACCCAACTTTCACTTCTGTACATGAGTGTCGGAAGCAACACCCCCTCATGCACAGCCAAACGAGCCTTTTTAGACACCTTCCGACTGCTCATAAAGGAGTTCAAAGCTCCGTCCACCATGTTTCCTGCATTCACTCTTCTTTCAATATCACTCTCACACTTTCCATCTCTTGTAAACTTCGAACCCAGATACACAAACTCATTCACCTGTTCAATTTGTTCATCTCCAATCACGATATTACAGTCTGTCACTACCTCATCTCTTTCAAACACCATCACTTTCGTCTTCTTTACATTCATCTTCATTCCCTTTCTAACAAAAGCTCCACTCATAGCAGTTACCATCTCCTGCAACTCCTCGGCCGAGGACGCAAGTAACACTTGGTCATCAGCATAGAGAAGACATTTGACGAGTAACTCACCCATTCTCAACCCACTTTCATTCTCTTTTAACTCTGTCAAGCAATTGTCCATGAACAAGTTAAACAGCCACGGTGACGCTACACATCCCTGTCTAACACCTTTTTCGATATTAAACCATTCAGTGTATGCCCCGTTTATCCTCACACAAGCACTAGACTCCCTATAAAGAGATTGTAGTGCTCGCATGAGTGCGCCGCTCACACCGTACACGGACAATGCTGACCACAATTCATTCCTCACCACTCTATCATAGGCCTTTTCCAGATCCATAATTTTTAGTATAAAAATTAATACCTATGTATTTATTTTTGACAAATCGACATTACCTTGACATCGCTTTGAAGTGGTGCGTGCACCGTGTGACTCACACAGCGGTGATGTCGGTTTCGATTCCTGCTCGAGATGGATATTTGTATATGTAAAAATATTTCTTCCCGATATAGTTGTCTGTCTTTTTGGGTCGCCTCACCGTGCCTCATTAACAAATTAGTCCCGGTTGTGAAAATAAATACCAGATAGCCATCGTTACTCATAGTAGGAAATATATCCGCTAACCCGCAATTGATAAGCGTCGACCCTTCTCCTACACAGAGAAAGAGACCTATGCCTAGCCGTGGAATGTTACAGGCTGAATTGTATTACGCCTTAGACATAGTTGTTCGTGTTTGTATGTTAAACATATTATATGTATGTGGTGGTTTATATTTTAGGTATCAGCAAACAGGTATGAAAATTTTTGCCTAAATACATATTACACACAAACTCAGGGTAGAAATCCAACCTACGGCCTAGTACTGAGAGAGCACGGCCTAAAGCAGAGTCACCGCCAATTTCACCTAAGGTCCAGTCGAAGATACTACTCAAACTCTACACAAGGTACTATTTAGTTATATAATACTCGTATTAAATCATTAATCAACAATAATGCAAAATTTAAAAGGTTATTTATTTTTCTCGTTTCTTTGATGTCATGATATTTTTTAAAAATATGACAACACAACTCCCGTCGAACACCCTAGCACCTGGCGTAATTATATCCTTTGAAGAGTGCCCCTCTTCACGTTGAAAATTTAAATATTAGAATCGAATGAAAAGAAAGAAATCATTCGAAACATTCTTCAACTACTGCTACCTCAGGCCTCGACTGCAATTTGTGAGTATAATTAATTGATACAAATATATTAAATCTTTAAGATTACACGCAATTTATGTGATTAAAAAGACTAATTAAATATTTATATTGCAAATTATTAAAAATTACAAACAAAAAAAAACAGTAGCACTATAAAATTCAGTATGTATGGAAATGTTTCACATGTATATGCCAAGATTTAGTAAACCTTCTATTCTATTCTATTATGTCTTCTATTATGTCTGAAGCGATCTTTCATTATAGTTCTATTATACTTGCACTTTTACTAAAATTACCTTGGTACACAACCGTTCTGGTGTTTATCGCCTTAACCCAACGGTCTCGAGTTCGATTCCCACTAGAGACAAACATTTGTATTTGTAATTGTAAAAATATTTGTTTGTGATCTCGGTGTACGTTCTTGTCTATCTCCTTGCCGCGATCGTGAAATAATTATAAATGAATTAGTTATAGAATTTCTCAAAATATAAAATATTAATTTAAATATGATCACAAATATAAGTACAAACCTATTTCTACTGAATCTTTTTATTGATTTTTGAAAGCCTTTCAAAAAACCATCAAAAAAGGAAACTAACTAAACCAAACATGAAATCTAATTTCAAAAATTTTCCAGTTATAAATCTTAGACGCCGAATAACCCAATAAAGGTATAAACTCGTAAATCCGAATGAGGGATGGTAGCGTGACAATAGGGCTATTGTGCCCTTCAGGAACACACGATATATCAAGACGGTGACGTTTACATGCCGACCACAAATAGCGTACATAATTATGTAAGTAGATAATGTATTAGCACTATGTTTGTATGATAATGCGAAACGGTTTCCGGTGTGATGATTGACGATTTTGTGGAACAAAATTGTAGTCAGAGTACAGTACCCAAAGGTCCTGAGAATACGCTGAGTTGATAGCTAAAGTAGCATCGGCATCATGATTGTAATGCTCTTGTTGTTGCTAGCATAGGCTTAGATAATCGCTTACCACAAGGCGAACCGTATGCTTGTTGACCACTTTAAAAAGGAAAAAAATAAGTACACATGGCATACAATTCAGAGGAAGGCTACTATAAAATTACATAGGTTATATACGCAAAGCATTGGTCTCTTTAAGTTGGTAACGCAGAGGTATATCGGTAAGTTATGAAGCCTTTTAGTACAGTTTTTGTATTATTTCCCCTCGCTCGCCCGTCGAGTGCGTGAAGGAGTTGTAATTCAATTACCCAGCTTACTCGACTTCCGAATATAGAAATGTGTTGAAATGCGGGTTTTATGTAACTTCTGTTACTTTAATAAATTATTATTTCTGTAATAATTCTTAAATTCCATCATCTTTACGTTACAAAATGTTACCATTGTTTTGATGCTAAGCCAGACCTTCGAACTAAGAGTTTTCTTTTATTGTTCATGTTTGCTCTGAAGAGTTGATTTGAAAAAAGAAAAACACTTTTCTTTTTATTTATATATTTTGAATTATAATCTAGATACTTGTAATAACAAAATATTGTTTTGGGTGTTTGTCCACGTAAGTATCACCACGCTTCCGGGATCATGTAAAGTCGTCGTTCCTTGTTGTTATTATACTTAATAATGATCGTTATTCATTGTATAAAATCATTCACCAACTAATAGTTGAGCGAAACCTAATAAATCCAGCTCAGACAATTCTAGTAGAAGATGTCCTTTTGCCCAGCGAGAGGGACGTCGAGTGGGACGTCGAGTTAACAGAGCAAAGTAGGGTAAGAATAATGTGAGCGCTATAGACCTATTTTGCCCTCTTATGGAAATGCGTGAACTTAAAAATACATTTATTTCATTTTAATATCGCACTAAGATTCGATATGAAATTTAAATTGTAATTACTTTTATTAAACTTTATAGTATCTGCAACAAATTTAACGTTTCTACACCTAGGCATCTCCATAGATTTCCTGTTAGTCGTAGGTTACAAGACGACGCCAGTATCGCAGAATATTCGTAAGGATTCCCCGAGCAACTTTACTTTAACAATTAGGGCTCACGTTTCCGGTTATAGAAATCAAACACCACGCAAAATGGATTTGTTTGTAAAATTCTATTAAAGTTCATAGTGGAAAACTTTGTAAGGTATTTTTATTTTTAAAGAGAAATCTTTTTAGTTGTTCTATAGACTACAAGTTAATCCGTTTATCAATACTAAGGATATCGGGAGAATACTTTTAACCTTATGAAAAGACATTCTTGTCTGTTCTGTCACAAAAATGCGTTCATTTTAATTGTTTATTTTGTTCGTTAAATACGTTAATCTTATATATAAAATTCTCGTGTCACAATGTTAGTTAACATTCTCCTCCGAAACGGCTGGGCAGATTTTTATGATATTTTGTATGCATAATCGGGTAGGTCTGAGAATCAGCCCACATCTATTTTTCAAAACCGTAAGTTAAAAGGCTTTAAAGGGATTAAGGGGGTTAATAATATATATGACAAAACAACGTTTGCGGGATCAGCTAATCTATACATATAATAAAATGGTAGAAAAGTCAAAACTGTACATTGAATATTTTTTTAAAAGAATACTTGGGGTGTGATCTACAATCGATAACGAAGCCAAAAATATAGTTTTTAGAATTTTTGTCTGTTTGTCTGTTTGTCTGTATGTATGTCCGGGATAAACTCAAAAAATACTAAATGGATTTACTTCAAATTTGGCACCCTCCTAGAACTCTCTATACTATATTCCTCATTTCTATGATGAAATATATGTAAATAATATTGGATTAGTTAACAAAGGTTCACCCACAAACAGTCTTTTCAAATTCAATAAACTTCAGGACGAATAGACAGCGAAGATATATGAGGGAATATAAATGTAAAAATTATTCTATTGTTGAAAGACCGTCCTATATTACTTTTGCTGAATTGCAGAAATGCACATGCAAAGACTTAACTTACCTGCTACTACCCTTCTAATGAGACTTCTTTTTCTTAAAGCCTGCTAATGAAGCATTACGAGTAAAATAAAGTAAAACTTCAATTATTATTCAATTTTTAAATAATTCAATCATCACATGTCTGCTAATAAGTTTTACATTGAAACTGATTGAAGTAACACGAAATTTAGTGATTTTCTTCATGGTAAAGCTGATATCCACACAAGGACTGGGTATAGGTATTTGGGCGCCTTTACGCGCCGATACATCAGAGCGGATGTTAGTTAATTTTATAAATGTGATTGGTATATGTATTATATAACAATGTGTATTTTTAGTACACGTATCTTTTCCAGCGCTTAGTTTCTGTACTTGACAGTTTCTTTGTCATTTATGTGTACCATTCCGCTTCTACGACTCATAGCGTATTATGATCCTGTATCAATAGAACTTTCTAGATGAACAAGAAGCTCATGAGATAAAAGACTTTTTAATAATGTATAAACGTATATTTAAGTTATAATTATATAAAGAGTTTTATTTATCCGTTTTATATTTATATATAAATAATTAAATAATAGCATGTATTAAATTATACATTTAATCGGATTACTTGTGACGGATTACTACCAACAAGCGCATAATACGTCGTAATACCACCGCTTATAATCTAAACACCTTGTAAAACTCAAGAAATCATGTTTGTAAATATTTTTTTAATATTTATTTAATGTTAAATTTGTATGCGGACTCTAAGATATACAGCCTTATCTAGCGAGTTTAAGATTTTCAAGAAACATTGTTGAGCTGATGTATGTATATGCAATAAAAAAACGATAATAATATAAAATTCGATATAAAAATTGAACTTGTAACTTACGAGTAGTAGATAAATAGAATCATATATTGACATTTACCTCTATGATGATGATGATGATGATAATGATGATGATAATTATACAGGTGTTTGACCCCAAAATGTGACCCAGGGTGAAGCAGCTGCTTCAAATGGGGGGTTCTGTAGATGTAATCACGTTCAAATTAAAATAAGAATTCCTAGCATATTTTTAAATTTTACTTTGTTTAAATAGACGAGCTACTTTTATGTACTCGTTTCGCATGATACCTTTTGTGAGCGTGTAAATTACAGCCGTTTTACAATGAAAAATATTCTACATTATAAATACACTAATTTTTGTAACCGACTTCAAATGGGTTAAGTCATGTCTTTGATTTCGATTTTAAAACAACTTTTAGGTGTATTTTTAAATTTATAAGAAATTTACTGTCATATATAACTTTGTTGAAAATTCCAAGAATTTTATTATGATATATTATAATATTAAAAATTCCCTAATTGTAGAAAACTTTATTACGTTACAGATTATTGAAGTCGTAGCGCATAAAGAAGAATTTTATTTTGGGCCAGCGACCCGCCTGACTTCACGAAGGTGCATCGAAGTACCAATAAAGAAAGTGAGAAGTGAGATTATTAAAAATATTACAGTCCAGTCGCTGAATGGAAGCATTTTCTTTTCATGTGTCAAGTGATGTAATAAAAATATTCTTATTATTCTTATTACTACTGTTTATTACGATAAATTAATATAGTGAAATATAACAAATATGTTACTGTAAAATACAAAATTGTAGTTTTTTTTTAATATTGTTTGCACGGAAGCATATTTAGAGTATGAGTTATTTAATGGTTGAAGTAATGATAAGATCTTCGCTAGATTTAATCAATAAATTGTAAAACATAAATTATAAAGAAGAACTCAATTAAAAATTCTTGACATCTATCAAAAATTATTTTTATAAACAAAGTAAAACAAGAAATGACGTTTCATTATTATTTCCATATAAAAAGTCTAAATATGTGGTCATGGTTTATTAATCTCGCTTCTATATTGCAGATTAGTATTTAAAAAAGACAAACTTCAAAGTATATTACAATAACAAAAATGTAGGTATATACTATTTTCATTGTAATATTAAACTATTTTTTTAAGAATACAAACGAACTTACCTCTATACTTTAGCGTTTCACAAAATTACATTCGCATATTGTTTTCAGGTTACTATACTTTTTTGTTTCAACTCCTTAACATATATTATACGCTGCGCTGTGAAGCGAAAAGCGCAGTAATTTTCCCCTAAACATCTAGGGCTTCCGCGTTTCATCGCCAACTATGAATACCATCATCAGACGAGGCGATTATCATATTTCAAGTGTACAACCAAATTGCTTGACTCATTATACTTCTAATTTCAATCTTACGTCCTTGAAATAAAGGCTTTTCATCAATTTCCAAGGGTCTAATAGATTTGTTTTTTTCTTAAAGGGAGAACAGCCTTAAGTCACCCCGCTTGATCCACCCTCGAGGTTGTATGAGGTTTGTCTCATGGACGTCGAAATATTTGCGGTAAGTATTAGTAGCAATCGAGCCGTCTCCATTGTCTGTTTTATTACATGTGTATATGTTTTATTATTTTTTCATTTCTTTATCATTTACGTTAAAAATATTATAATATGTATTATATACTCTAAGTAAGCACTTAATGAAATTAAAAAATTATTATGCTTTAAGATTGCGAAGGAATATTATCTTTTAAACTATATCTGACTATGTTTTATACTATCAGGTTGAAACCAAGGTAATTGCATTGAATCTTATTTCATGCTACACTGTCTCTTGATAGGTATATTTTCCAATAGAGGTATCCACCAAATGAATGAATTATTTAATTGTTTTTTGTTAAACAAAATCACAGACTAAATTTTAACTCATTCAAATGTATTCCTTTCTTAGGAAGATATTTAAAGAATTCATGAATGTCTGATACACAATAATTATTCATCACCATCATCATCATTTCAGCCTATCATAGTCGACTGCTGGACATAGGCGTCCACAAGTTCGCGCCAAAAATGGAGTGAACTCATGTGTTTTGCCCATAGTCACCACGCTAGGCCGGCGGGTTGGTGACCGCAGGGCTGGTTTTATCGCACCGAAGACGCGGCTGCCGGTAATAGTGATTACTGAAGTAAAATCCTGTGTTGAATCTTTCACATACAATATAAACACAAACGCTCAAAACCTCAAACCATGACTAACATGACATACACAAATATCTAATAAGCGGTAATCAAAACCGGAATAGCTGAAAAAGAATATCAAAACTGAAACATTGCAAAAAAAACTTGCTTCGTATATTTATTATGTAACTAGGTGTGCCCCGCGGTATTGTGTATATGTACGTGTGTTCATTTTAAGGAAAATGGTCTATAGCCTTCCTCGATAATCTATCCAACACAAAAAACATTTTTTTTAAATCTAACCATTAGTTTAAACAAACAAACAAAGTTTTCAGATTTATTGTATTAGTATAGATGATTTGCTCACAAAAATTGACGTATTTGATAAAAAACATTTGGTTATTTCATATCTATCTGTGCGGTAGGCACGCTGGCGCTGTAATCACGGTTTTCTCGCGTAAATCCCGATTTCGCGGGAATTCCAGTATATAAAGTAGCCTATATGTTTGCCCACAATCTCCTCTATTTTCTAGTGTAAGTTCCAAAAAATATGTTCAGCCGTTCCGAAGCTTAGCCCGGACACATATAAAACAGACATACAGACAGACAAAAATTTTAAAATCGTTTGTTTGTGTTTTAGTATCATGGAAATAACTAAATGCACTTGATGAAACACAGGTACATTGAAATCACAGACAGACACCTCAATTTTATTTATATGTATAGATACAAATTCAAAACATCAAACATTTTACAATGAAAGCAAAACGAACTAATTACAATTAAAAAACTTTATTTAATATGACGTAATTGATACGCTAAAGAACTTTTAATTAATCCTGTGCACGAAAATTACATTTAAGACGTGTTACATTTATAAATGTATCTTAAAAATATATGCAATGTGTACTTTTAAAATTGTTACTTTTATACGAAATTAAATGTAGCCAGCCATTACGACAATGGAAACGAACTCTTACAGTTAAAGAACATCATTCAACAAAAGTCTTTGTTAGGGGCCAGACATCGATGCTGACTTTTATACCTAAGTCCTGTTCACTAGATCCATATGAAAAGTACAAGTCATTCATATACATTGTTTGTTACTTGTGTAGACTGTACCTACTTCAATTAGGTATATTTTCTTTCTTTTTTTACATGATACGCCTATATGTAGTTTTGTGCGTAAAATGTAGTTTTATGACTTAATTAGCATTTATATTTTTGGAGGGTTAAATACCTTACTAGTAATTATTTTTTTCGAAAAATCCTCCATAGCTTATTTTCAATTTGAAATTCCGTGACAACATAATTAATGGTATGAAATTTGAAATGACATTTACCATCGTACAAACTGAAGCTGACCACTTTTCAGACAAAGACATCTAAAGAAAATTGTGTATAAATTGAAAATCTAATAAGTTACCGTAAAGACGGAAGAAAACCAAATAAGTCACAATTTGATTGTATCGTTCATAGCTTGCTGGCCACAACTTCGTCTGCATGGAATTTATTACCGTCACGAAATAAGTTCTTGAACCGAAATAACTTCAGAAAGACAAAAATATGATTTAATATTTATGATATTGCTTGCGTCTACGCGGATTTGTCTCTATTTGGATGTTTATCTTAAGTTATTTTATTGTATGGAGAGCGATGGAACCTCGACGATATTATATGGTGGTTTATACATTCTCTAGCAAAAAAAATGTATTTTTTCCTCTTCCCAAAACACCCCTACTCTATAAAATAAACTAATGCTAATAATCTTACGACCGAGCTTTATCATTTCAGCTAATAGATATGTTTGTTTGTTTTTATAAAACAGCGACACAAAAATATGCCTACATGTTAAAATACTTTAAGATTATATCTTTCAAAGATTTCATGCTAAATGTTGTCAAGTAAGTTCTACTATTGAAAATCCATTACACGTCAGTCGAAGAGCTATATTTAGAATGGTAACACGTTATTTCAAAATATGTTTTACACCAAAACAACAACAAATAATAACAACTAGTGCCGCCTAGTTCGCTCAGTGTTCTAAATTCGACCATAATTAACAAAAATTATAAGTTTGAACATTATTAAGGTTATGTTGTCCAAGACTATACTTCTATAATAATAAACAAAAGAGTATGAGTGTCAAATAGATGGTAGTGAGTGTAATGTTTTATTTATTGATTTAATTATTTTTTAAGCATAATTTTAAAAAAATATTAGCATTCTGCACTCCTTCTCTTTATAAACTAGAAGTGTGCGAAATTTCATCATTCTCCGTCCGCCTAATTTCGTAAAAATGTGGACATACATACATACGTACATAGATAACTTAAAGTTAGTAAAAAAAGGGATCGCCAAAACAAATCTGTATTTTATTTTAAATAACATGTAGTTAATATTAAATAATTAGTAAAATGGCGTTTCGATTTTTCGTAAGACTAATTGTGACTAGGTTAAGAGATTAGGTAATTATAAACGTAAGTAACATAATAATTAACGAAAATAATAGTAGTGTAATAAACTAAACCGTTTACAAAATTTTAAATAATAGTCAAATTTTACTTTCACGTAAACATCTAATCTATAAAAAGCAGTTCATTTATTTTATTTCAAATTTATTGAATGAAGAGAATACACAATCAAACAACATGCATACAACATTCCTTTCAATAATTTGACATGTAACATTTTTCACATAATTACAAATACATATTTAATTTCCCTTACATACTTGAGCTTAAAATTATATCCCGTAACTCTATTAAAGTTGAGAGCTGTTATCCGATTACTTAATTTTCCCCTCGGATAGCAAAGACAAGCTTTTGAAGGCGGTTTGATGTTCCACGTTCGTATGTAAACTTGTAATAACACGGTAATATATCTGTACATATAATATTTTATACGCAATCTTTAAAACCCTATTTGGATCTCATAATTAATTTTTGTTTTTAAAAAAGCAGATTAACTTAGTCAAAGACATGAATGTCAAAACAAATAAATTGATATCACTTTTTAGTATCTTTCTGCCAAGTCCATCCCCTTTGAATAAATGGTTATTTAATGATACATTTTTATTTATTTTTCTTATTATAAATGTGATAAAATCACGACAGTAGTATATGCAATGTGCTTAAAAAAATCTATCACAGCTAAATAGGCTTTACAAAGTAATTAGTATATAATTGTAAGTGAAATTAATATATTGTACTATATTATTACACAAAGTGGTAAGTTTTTCGATGCCGTGTGGTGTCGGCCGAGTAGAATAGCACCACCCCCTTTCTTTCCGTGGGGGTCGTAAAAGGCGACCGAAGGATAAACCTGGCTTCATTAGAAACCTGTAATGGGGTCTCCGTCAAGCATACGTGGCATAGCTCTGAAATGCGAAAAATTCCTGCAGCCGAACTGGCTCCACACGTATCGACTCGTCGTTCCTGTGGGCCTAGCCAGTGAGGTCGAGAGGGTGGCGCAGAGCTTGGGAAACTCTGCGTTTTCCTGCAAAGTATCCTCCTAGGCGACACAGTGTCTGTCTGACACTGTCTAAATCGTCTGCAATAGATGGACTAAGGGCAATGGTAAGTTCTAATCGATTTTATTTATTCAGAGTAAATATATACTAAATACAAATATGTGACTAGACAAAAGATGTCATATTTAGAAGCCTGGATCTCATGCTTCTACGTGAGATAAAACATGCTCGTAATTTTACCAAGCTTACACTCTCATTTTCTCTCATTTTTATATGGTATGCTTACATGCTCACATGCATAAAACGAAATTTCAATATTACTAAACTAGACCCAGTTTTGGTTATTTTACACACACACACACACACACACACACATACACACACACACACATATATATATATATAAATATATATATATGTATATATATACCAATTTATGAAATAAGTGACATTAGAAGTTAAAATCGCGAAACAAAAGTTCGCCATAAATCTTGAAAAGCACTAGAGAAAAACTGAACAACACAGTTCTATAAGGTAAAGGGTTAAGTTGTAACAAAGATGGCAACATCTGCGCCCAACACGACTCCGTTCCAAACAATTACCATAAAAGCGCGGAACATCGCATGTACTCCAATACAGAGCATGTTTTAATCAAAGATTATTTATTAAATTATGTAGAAATGACATAAACCATTTAAAATATATATTCTACATGAGATACACATTTTCTCTTTCTTTGTAGGCCTGTCTGTAGCGTTTGTTACATTTTAGTGACCGAACATGTAATATACGAGTATGATGGAATTTCCAGGCATCATTTTTAAAAAGAAACCTAACATTAGTAAACTGACACTAAACAACAACTCTATTTTTTTCCATGAATTCTTTTACCGACCTCGAACATTCAGTTGCAAACGAGAGCTCCGTTCTGTTCAATTGCGCAATCAAGAATAAATCAATCAACATAAAACAAGTAGTATTTATGATCTAGCCCAATGTGGGTATACTGAAAAAAAATAAATTATTTAAAAATCGTACTCGTCTATACTAATAAATGGAGAGCCGGTTTTTTCGTTCGGTTAAACTGCGAAAATTACTCAATCGATCGGAATAATACTTATACCATAAGATGCAGCGTGTTCCGGAGAAGGTCTTAGGATATAAAATATTGGTGATTCATCGTGTAAAAATATGGACGGACAGAGGTCGCTAGTAAGTTAATAAAGTAAATGTCGTCATTGTGCCGGTGTACAAAATCTCAATTTATGTAACGAAAAAAAATATAAAAATCATAGAAATCGATACGTCTTACGTTCAATATAAAAATTTTAGAATATCTTTTGAAACTGCCTTTATTAATACGACTAGGGAAAAATATAAAATATATTTTATTTATATAATTTTAGTTAAATATTCTATGAGTGGTCTAAGAGGCCTGCAGAATAACGTTCGCGGTATCGTCAAATACATATGATATATAAACCCAATCTCAGCGGAAACCCTGCTGCGAATTACCTGCATAACAAATTGACGTAAATAATATAACGAACGGTGTTACTCGTCACTTTGTTTAGGAGAATATAAGAGCGGGTATGATGCCTAACATAGAGAATGTATTTGTAGATTTATTGGCATGTAAATTCACTTACCGCAGCTATGTTAATTATTCTTTTATCACTTAAAAAAAATAAACTTAAAGCAGTTTTCTGTTTATGAAATTTCGTTTTTATGTAGCGTAGTGTTTGCATTACATCAGAATGAGTTATGGTGTATATTCGACTATTTACGTATTAATCCAGTTCTCATCGAAGTCTTTGTAATTTACCCTTTAAACCACGTAACAATTTAAAAAAAAACATTATCATTTGATCTAATAGCAATGTACATTTGTTATAAATTATTTTCTTTTTATTATTTAAAATAAACTAAATGATTCAGTTGTCTTTATCTGTATTATAAAAACAATCAGCGTGAACGCTGTCGAACCTTTTTAGAAAAATCCCATCACTACTGTAGGTACTAAACCTTTTAAACACTACTCACACCTATTAATTTTTGAAATGGTACGGGAACGCTCACAAAGCCACTACATGATAAGTAGTGCTCACTAAACATCAAACTCAAACAACGCTCAACTGAGCACTCGATCAGTTTCCTAGATTTTGTGCGCTAAAAGCTCAAAACTCAATCTCTGACATCAAGAATTCAAGTGACGCTATCGACAATCCTATACACCTGTCGACTTTGCTGGTGGTGCAAAGTTTACATTTTCATTGAATTCTCTTCAAAAATTATATATTATATCCGTAATTATGCTTATTCGAAATTTCAGGATAAAATATAACTATGACTGTTTTATCTATTTCATATAACACATATTGATATTAAAAAAAAAGATTATATCACCTTCCAGGATTTTTAAAAATTAGATAACTCAATAAAATAAAAATTCACATAAAGTAAAGATTATAATTGGAAACAATTATTCTTGTTTTAGAATAAATTATATTAATAAGTAATATTAGTTAGAAACAAAATACGAGAGACGAAAAAAAAATGACTATTTTCAAATACACGTTTAATATTTTGTCTGTACATACAAAATATTAAATCTTTTGTTCTCATCCCTTGCACCACAGAAGGCCCTTTTATCGGGCCTTGCACTTAGTCGCGGGTGACAGGTGCGCGATACCCAATCAAGGGACAAATTGTAAGACAGCCCTTTGACGTTGTTTACCATCAGCCCCTATTGAAATGTTTTTGCAATCAGCAAAGAAATTGTGTATTCACATTTTATATTCTTCAATTGGCTAATATATGTGTATATAACGTGTAGAATAACCCAAGTATTTTTATACTTTTAATTTTGACTAGCCCGTTGGCGTAGTTTGTAGTGACCCTGCTTTCTGCTCCGAGGGTTGTGGGTTCGATTCCCACCCCGAGTCTGGGCGTAATATAAATATATATATGTATATATATATATATATATTATTTATATATATATATTATTTATAAGTATGTTTATCGAAAAGAAAATGTAGCTATACCAGTCGGCTGTTACCAACAACACAAGCATTAAGTTGCTTACTTTAGGAACAGACGACCGTGTGTATTGTATAGATATTTATTTATTATTTATTATTATTTATAATACTGCTGCTGGAAATGCTCTATATTTCCAGTGGGAATATGGTTGACATCACACTGGTGCTCCTGGCTTGCAAGCATCCACAGGTAACTGCTTACCGACAAGCTAGCCACATACTTGTTTGCCTTAGTACCTACGTATAAAAATAAAATTTGCTTGTAAATTCTATATTAAAAATGAGATTTTCTAGAAATTTCTGTTCGTTATGATGTAAGGTAAAACATTTTCTTCAATATAAAATGGTATACATTAAACGATAGTGCCAATTCATAAAGTTATTGTTATTTATACAAACGTTCATATTTGAAGTATTGACAAAGTTTCTCTTAAATTTAATCTGAACTTGAAATGAAGCTACTTAAGTAAATTTCTTATAAGTTCTATAGATACTAATAATAAATTTATTTAAGTATGCTATATTAGTATAGACCTATGAACTTAAAATCAGCTACAAACTTAAGTCATTCCTTTATGCAAATCTATGTGTAGTTATTTTTATTTTTATGTTTATACAAGTAAAATATTTTTCCATTGAAAAGGAGTATTTGGGTGTGCGAGGAACAAGATGTTCAGTTCCTCGTTCGCCACCGCAAAGGGAGGATCCTCCGACCAGACGGGTGTTCATGCTCGGGGTCAAGTGATGATGACGTCATGATGACGTAGCTTGCGAAGGCTGCGCTGATGTTCATCACGTCGGGGTCACCAGTTTAGGAGCGTGAGGAAAAGGGAGGATCCTCCACCAGACGGGTGTTGTGTCTGGCGGGCTAACGCCCCCAACGGTTGTTGTCGGGATCTTGTATATATAGTTATTCACTTTGAAAACTCTGATAGCGCGATGTAGCATACGTCAGTAATTACGTCTCTAATTACGTAGTTTGAAGTCGTTCGTATTTCGCACGATAGATGTCGCCACATCACTCCCCTCCGAGACCGGAGGTCGATAGCAGGTTAAGTCGTCCATTCATCTTGTGATGCTTGCCGGGCCAGTGGAATGTTCCAGTGAGTCGGAACCAGATGCCGCATAGTTCACGGTGAGTCGGAACTGTCTGCGGTGATGCTGCATATGCTCCAGTGAGTCGGAGTGGTGCAGTGCTGCGTAGTGGCTGGCTGCTGCGTCGACCAGGAGAGAAGTGCGTCTCTGCTTGCTGACCGGCCGAAGTGCAGTGTGCTGTGCCAAAGTCGCTGAGAAGGCTGTGGGTGATGACCAGGAATGCGCGTCCGCTGCATGCTGGTGGTCAGGGTACCCGTAGTAGCCGTAGATGCTGGCTGGCTGAAGCCGTAGATGCTGGATGCTACTCGCTGCTCGAAAGCTTGAGGAAGTGATGATGACGATGAAGGTTGCGTTGATGGAATTCCTCATCAACCAACGAAAAGGGAGGATCCTCCAACCAGACGGGTGTTGTGTCTGGCGGGCTAACGCCCCTACGGTTGTTGTCGGGATCTTGTATATATACTTAATTACTTTGAAAACTCTGATAGCGCGATGTAGCATATGTCAGTTTTTCTCTAATTACGTAGTTTCGTAGTCGTTCGTATTTCGCGTGATAGATGTCGCCACATCACTCCCCTCCGAGACCGGAGGTCGATAGCAGGTTAAGTCGTCCATTCATCTTGTGATGCTTGCCGGGCCAGTGGAATGTTCCAGTGAGTCGGAACCAGATGCCGCAAAGTTCACGGTGAGTCGGAACTGTCTGCGGTGATGCTGCATATGCTCCAGTGAGTCGGAGTGGTGCAGTACTGCGTAGTGGCTGCTGCTGCGTCGACCAGGAGAGAAGTGCGTCTCTGCTTGCTGACCGGCCGAAGTGTAGTGTGCTGTGCCAAAGTCGCTGAGAAGGCTGTGGGCGATGACCAGGAATGCGCGTCCGCTGCATGCTGGTGGTCAGAATACCCGTAGTAGCCGTATATGCTGGCTGGCTGAAGCCGTAGATGCTGGATGCTTCTCGCTGCTCGAAAGCTTGAGGAAGTGATGATGACGATGAAGGTTGCGCCGATGTTCATTGCTCGGGGTCACCAGTTTAGGAGCGTGAGGAAAAGGGAGGATCCTCCACCAGACGGGTGTTGTGTCTGGCGGGCTAACGCCCCCAACGGTTGTTGTCGGGATCTTGTATATATAGTTATTCACTTTGAAAACTCTGATAGCGCGATGTAGCATACGTCAGTAATTACGTCTCTAATTACGTAGTTTGAAGTCGTTCGTATTTCGCGTGATAGATGTCGCCACAAGTACTTATCATTAATGCTGAAATAGCAGAGAAAGAAAATTTTATTTTCTTTTACTTGTTGTAAGCATAAAAACAGGTATATGTTTACCAATTAGAGTTTGTAGCTCAGACCGCCTGCCCATAGTTAGAAATGGTATCGGCTGAAAAGTTTTGATTTTTCTAATGCGTATCATTTGTGATGTGGAGTGTCTGGACTACCGGCATAGACAGAACGAGCCAGAATACCCACCAAGGAGCCAAAGAGTCGCTTCGCATGCTAACGTGACGCCCCGACGTTTAGCTCACCTTCGCTTATAGAGCGCCTACGGGTACCATGAGTTTGACTTTTAAAGCGTCCTAATAAGTTTTTACTAGGTGTGCCGATTTCGATGTTTCTTTTTACATTCAAAAACTTGTTGTATAGCCACATTCGACAAGAATATTTTGAGTTTACTAATAATGTGTATTGTACCACTTCCATTTTTTTTTCCTTTTTGGTTACTTTTCGGTGTAAATTGAGCGTTTTTTTTTTTTTATGCAACTCAATTATTAAATAAAATAACAGATACCTAATCTAATAGATACGAAAACCTCGATGCAAATGTTTATGATCACATAATAATCCGGTACAAATATTGCTACAAAACAAATTAATATATTTTAAACTTTATAATCACTTCGAAGTTTAATTCAGATCTCTAAAACATGACTCGATTTCCAAAAGGAATGGTAAATAAATTTCTTTAGATATTTTTCCGTACCTTTCTCAGAAGTACAATAACTTACAGACTCTTGGATACTAAACCTGTGTAGTAAAGAACTAAAGTTTACGGCGTCTAACATTACAAACTAAGGCACCAAACTGTGAAGAAACTGCAACTAAAATTATTATGAGCTCAAGAAATAATACACCTTATCTTTATAGTGATATGGTGTATATTTGAGTGCTCGTATTTTGTGAATGTAAAGATTAGAATGCATGTTAGGCTAACACTACACGTGTGATTCATGGATACCGTGGTGCACTTAAAGCCTAATAGCCGAGAGGAACAAAGATGCGCCTTTGTGTAGAGATTTTAGTTATATATGCATTATTATAATATCTTAAACCGCAAAACTTTCTTTGCAACTTTAGAACGAAATTTACTTTCAATTAAAATTTAACAACATCAAAAAGAATATTAATTCAAATCCTAATCTGAAATATGCGTACCAAGCTATATTACCTTCCACCTTACTTTATAGCCTTGGCTTTGAAAACACCAGTGGTTACAAGCACTGAATGAAATACTAGCGGCTGTATCAATCTCCACATATGAAAATTATAAACCGTATAAAATTAAATAATAAGACTAATGAGTGCTAGTCGTGATCTGAGCGCTTGTGATTGTGACATATCTGTTTCCAGAATCCGACATAGAGTTCATACCCTACTAAGGTCATTGAGTGTGAAGCGTATACTTTAAATTCTAATACATTAAAAAAAGCTGTGAGTCAGGTCTGTCACGCAACTGGAGTTTACTCCTTAATAACTTTTACTGTGATATTTTAAAAATTATAATGTTCTGTTAAATGAATCGAATTATAATTAAATAAAACAATAAAACTCAATCAAAACGCAAACTGAGTATCGCTATTATACATATGTCTTGCTACGGCTTAAAGCCTTGAAAATTGTCACTCTCAGCGTTATATATGGAGTAAACTCTAAAAATGGTTATGATAATCACTACATAGTATAAAACAAAGTCGCTTCCCGCTGTCTGTATGCTTAGACCTTTAAAACAACGCCACGGATTTTGATGCGGTTTTCTTTAGTAAATAGAGTGATTCAATAGAAAGGTTTATATTATATGTATAATACATGCGTAATATAACAGAGGAACTCTGATAGTTTTAGAGGTTTCTAATGTGATGTCGTAAATAAACAAATTTTTTGCGCTCACATTGCAAATATTAATTTTATATTATATATCAGCATTGCACAAGTACGTTGCCGGGGCGGGTCGCTAGTGTATTATATAATTTCATAATTTAATGGTAATGTTATCTGCACAATGTCTGTAACAAGATGTCACTTGGCGATTGAATTTGACATTATGATAAGAATGAATAGTTGGCTTTCGACGTCTACCTGACTGTGACAATTGCGCAAAACCATACCACCACAAGTCCCAATATATCGACAAATGAACATAAACTTTATAATTATATTCGTAGAGTCCTAATTTAGTTAATAAATGTTTTAGAGAGAAATACAGCCGCAGAGGATTATCTATAGGGAAGTATGAATGAGAGTAATGCATCATTAGGCCAGTAGTGAGTTTGGCATTCAAGGTTCCCTTCAGGGGGAGTTGAAATTTGAAGCCATTGATATTTCCTCTATCCGTCACCCCTCTTTACCTGTTTACGAAATGGCATTATTATTACTTTATCATAACATAAATTCATTTTTTTTAAAATGAACTTTAGGTGTACGATTTTTTTTTTTCATAATAACTTACAAATTCTTTAGATACTTTATTTTTTCTTTATAAAAAAAGATTCAATAATGTAAGACGTTTTAAAATAGTGCTTACACTTACAAAACTAAGTCATATTATATTATAGGGGGCTTTTTTTTTATTCTAATTCGATTTTGTTAGTTGTAAAAACCTTGTACTAAAACAATGTTTTAACTTAAAAGAATCAATGTGTTCAATTGGGTTTCTTCTTCTTTTGCATTCCCATTTCTAGCAAAACGATACTTACATGTTTTTACATAATATGTAACAATATGTATGGAGTCGGATTATACCACCGATAATTTATTTACGAAGAATAATAAATACTATCAGAGTTTTATGACAACAATCGAGACCAACAGTTTTACCTGCTCTCCAAGGCCCCACGTCGGAAAAAAGAGATTTCTTTGATTCCTAGTCAAAAAAGAAGGGGTAATTACAGTTGATAATATACCTTTGGTATTAATGATAAAATGATAATTAATTATAAATAAATGACACGTTAAGATAATCCTTGTTACAAACAATGTTGTTCCCGAATCTCTCTATTAAACTTTCCAGTTGATATAAATACATTCGTCAAGTCTTTTTTTTTTTTTTCCGCTACTTAAAGTAGCTCTTAAGCTCTGTAACTTTTATATCATCCAATTTTGACTCTCTTTCGCGAAATAAATATCGTGGAATAAACAATAACAAAAATGAAGATATATACATATGAGTATATTCGATGTCATCGAATAAATGATTTATTTGTTATTGGCATTAACAGTGATTTATGTGTTTTTCTTTTTTAATATATAGACTAGGCGCTTGACTGCAATAGCACCTGATGGTAAGTGAAGATGCAGCCTAAGATGTTGCGCTTGCCTAGAAGATGCCTGTTCATTGAAGTAAAGATACCCAAGTCATAGTTGGAAAAGCGGAAGCCGGAAGGACATAACAATTTTTTGTGTAGTTACAAGATAACGCTTACTAGGTGGGGGGAGGACCTGGTGGAGCAGCCGTATGGCACACGCGTAACGGCTGCCTTGCGCCCGGTCCTTGAGCGGTGGATGCGCCGTAAGCGCAAACCCCTCACCTTCCGTCTGACGCAGGTTCTCACCGGGCACGGCTGCTTTGGTGAATACTTGTGTCGGACGGCCCAAAGGGAGCCGACGACTGAATGTCACGATTGTGGCGCGGCGGTGGACTCTGCCCAGCACACCCTCGAGGTGTGCCCGAGATGGGCGGCGCTACGTCGCGATCTGACGACAGTCCTCGGAGGGGACTTGTCACTGCCGAGCGTTATCACCGCGATGCTCGGTGACGACGAGTCCTGGAAGGCGATGGTCTCCTTCTGCGAGACAGTAATGTCCCAGAAGGAGAACGACGAGCGGATGAGAGAGGGGGCCGCCGACGAGGCCTCCGTCCGCAGGCGACGAACGGGGATGCGTAGGAGGCGCTACTTAATGCGTCTCCAGTAACGCCCCTGTGCCCATGTCGGGCCGGGATAGGAACCCGGTCCTGCTAGACATGGCGTCGTCGGGTTTGTTCAGAGGTGAGCCGGACAGTCCCATGGAGGAGAAGTCTGGTCTTTTCGCCGAGGCCAGCCTGTCGCTGGAGGGATCCTGTTGCCTGCAGTTCCGGGACCCTCCAATTAAAGCGGCTGAAGGCTCCCGCAGGGGTTTTGGTCGGTAGTGCACCCCCAAGTGCTAAGCCGACATACGGTCTAGGAATGCCTACCCGGGCATCCTGGATATCACCCGTAAATGGGTTACCCTGCGATATCAAAAAAAAAAAAAAAAAAATAACGCTTACTAAAATAAACTAATCGAGCGATATTAATATCGGTCATTAATCTGATCGACCATCTAACTTAAAGAATGACATTGAAATATCCAAATAATACACATTAATTAGACAATACACGAACTCAAATATCAATTGGAACTTAATTCAACAGAATCAATCAATTTCTAACGGGTATCTTAACCATACAATCTAAATTGTAAGGGAGTTGCGTAATTAAATGTATCTGAATCAATTGAATGCATGTCAAAGGCAGGTTAGAATTGAACACAATGAGAGTAGAACATGATTTATGCCGTCGATATATCCTGAGCTAGTGGTTCGACGCTCACGCCCGATCCATGTAACAGGTAATGGCAAAACTATTCAATTTATATGTGATCACGTTTTACATTCGTCATTTGTATACAAGATTACGAGTCAAATTAAAACTGTAAATAAATTATAGTTTAAAAAAAAAGAAACAAAAAAACCACACATATAAATAACATAGCTAATCGAACTAAAAAGTAGAAAATAATTTTTAATTACAAAGAGTTTATATTACAGTAGTAGAAGATCGAACAATCAGTCTTAAGTAATCAGTCTCAGTTAACTACTTCAAAACAAAATTATAATAAAAATTAAGTTATTATGAGAATAATTCAATTCAGTATAAAAACGTGGGGTGCATTTTACTATATTTTCATAACTTTTTATTATGTTTTTATAACTCTCCGCACATAGATAGTTGCAAGTAGAATAATTGTTAAATTTAATAAATCAAGCACCCCACGCTTTTTGTGTTATTAGGTACTAATGATTCAAAAAAAAATTCAATTTAATCTGTATTGCAATATTGTAATCTTAGTAGTGCTAACAAAAACGCGATTCCTGATTTGCCTTTATTTTGGTTAAAAGCCCTTTAAAATTCACCCACCTCAAAAATACACCATTACCTGCATCCAACTTCGTGAGTTGTGACACATTCCTAATGACCGTGTCGACAGCCACTTCAATCCTGTCCCCGCATCCTTACATATACGCTTACGTTGACGACAGAGCGTTTTTTGAGACGTCACAGAAACTACTAGAACTAAAGACCTTAGTCTTTGACTTCCAACTTATAAAACGTCTTCTAGTGTTGACTACAAGCTATTATGAGAGGCTAAGAAACTGCAGTACGGAAGTTGTACTTCCCTAAAGTGTGTACTTTTCATAAACTTGAAGCGAATATTATGAATTGAATATTAAAAAAGTTTTGTTTAAAATACTTATTGAAGTACACATTATCAAACGGATGTTAATCCTTTTAAATTATAGTAGATATACAAAAGATATTAGTTACATTTTACTTTCTTATCACGATGTGTTGGTGCCGTAGTTATGAATTCGATTTACATAAATTACAAATTATTATATACGCCATACAGTTATTTGTCGTGATCGGGGCATTTGGGCTTGTGTAATTTGTCTTACCGAAGACCCGAAAAAAGCGTTTAGGTCCTAGTGAGGGCAGAGCTAGGCAAAAAAAAAAACAAAAAAAAAACTATATAATGTACAAACTAGGAAGAGAGAAATAAAATCAAAAAAGTTATAATGTTCTCGGCTATCAAATTAAAGGTTTATTTAAGACCTAGTATAAAAATGATGATGAAATAGTTTCAAAACTATAGTAACCACCATTATCAATGCAATACCTAACGCTTAAACTGTTAAATCCTCTGATAGCGCTAAATATACGGGCATAAATGGCTTTGTAGCTAACGTAGTAATTTTTTTTTTTATAATAATAAATATAAATAAATATTTACACAATACACACACGGTCGTCTGTTCCTAAAGTAAGCAACTTAATGCTTGTGTTATAGGTAACAGCCGACTGGTATATAGCTACATATTTTTTTTCGATAAACATACTTATAAATAATACATATATAAATATATAAATAAATATTTATATTACACCCAGACTCGGGGTGGGAATCGAACCCACAACCCTCGGAGCAGAAAGCAGGGTCACTACAAACTGCGCCAACGGGCTAGTCGAGATTAGTTTGTTTATTTCCTAACTACCCTCATATTTTTAAAAATCTGTTTTGCCACCTGTAAGAATTGGTAGTACTAGTATGAGAATATCGAAACAACACATCAATTTTTTTTTCTAAGTACAAATTAATTAACTTTTGTAGTTTTATTTTGTTTATAGATTTTGAATTTACTTTTTAAATAATATAATAAGTGAATTCGAGCTACCGAATAGTTTGTGAAAAGGATATCTATCTCACAGAACAATTCATTACTTTTTTTATTATACGGCTGATAAAGTATAATAGTTTAAGGATCTATTTCACAGATTACTGATAAAGCTACAGATACCGTCGAAAAACTCCTTAATATGCTGTTTTAACGCTTATTCTTTAATAGTAGTCATCAATTGCTTACCTACAAGATAAACGCCATCCGCTACGGGTAAAACAGGTCCTAAGTTCTGAAAACCATTTTATTTTCTGTAATTATTAGTAAGAAAACCGTAATAAAGAATGGGGATTGAGCATCGACGTGGTCCGTTTTCAATTTTTCCCTTTTCATGTGGTATAGCTATAGAATTAGTTACTATATCCGGACGGCCGCTATCTAAGCAGCTTATGAGAAAAATCGATTTGGTACTGTCATATTTATTAACGTTACGAGTCGGGCTACCACGGTATTTTTTGTCCTTTAGTAAATAAACTGCTTTATTCCGTATATAGTACTGAAATTGGAGACGGTGTTTTGCATTGGTGGCTTAATTATTTATTAATTTAAGAATAACTAATAAGATATCCATTAGTAATAGTTTCCTACATATGAGATTACGATAAGATGTCAATAGACTTTTAATTACAGGTTATCACAAAATGGCATATCACGTCAAGTAACATTAATCATTTTAATAATTTTAAATTTATTTTAACTAAATAGTTTGATATTAAGAAAATAATATTACAATAATAAAGAATAAACTTCCCTGGAGTACATTAACTTTATATGAAAAATAGGAAGTCAATAAAGTATTTTTATCACTCTACACAATAGAGTTTATTTAATCAAATTAACGTTCAATAAATTATCGAATAAAATCATAAATTTCTGTTCTTTTTATTTATTAAACGTGAAAAGCATTTCGTGATTTTTCTCAAAAAGAAAATGTAAAGTTACATTTACAACTGTATAGTCACCCTACTAGTTTCCCGTCTAACCCTACTTGCGTCGACAGAATTAATTTCCTGGCCTATAACTCTCATATATTGCAGCTTCGGCGACAGTTGCGAGTGTTTCCGATTTATGGGGTAAGTGTCGCTCGCAGGTACGACTATGGTACCGTGGAATAGACGCTTGTATCTGCAATAAAGCTATTTAATCCATAGCTTTGTCTAGAAGACAAACAGACTTCTCTAGAACAAATGCAACCAGAAGTTACAACTCCGTTCTATATTAAAGTAAGATTGATAAATATAAATTTCGACTAACTCGTTGGCGGAGTTTGTAGTGCCCTGCTTTTTATTCCGCGGATTGTAGATTCGATCTCCATATGAGTTTGGGGTGTAATATTTGTATATATTTCTTTGTATATTTGTCTAAAAATAATAATCAATATTAGTCATCTGTTATCTATAACACAAGCATTAAGTTGCTTACCGTAGGAACAGACGACCGTGTGTGAAAAAAGTTCAAATATAGTTTATACCTTATACCTGTATAATAAAAAATCGATTACATAAGTATTTGGTTTATCTATAAACGTGATTACCTATTATACAATATGCTAGAAATATAACTTTGAATAATGTCATGTAAATCTATTAATAATCTACTAATTGACGTTATTAACAGCAGATATCGCAAAACACTTCTTATTTTTTCAGATATTTTTAATTTACTTAGTATATCGTACGCTAAGGCTCTACATACAAGGGATAGTAGTATTCATTTATATTATTAAAATAAATTATAGTTATAAAAAAAATCTTAAATAAAAGTACTAAGTTACTTCATATTACATCAGCTGTCTGACAGTGAAAATCCCATTAAAATCGGTCTAGCCGTTTCAGAGATTAGCCGGAACAATCAGACAGCCAGACAAAAATTATAAAAAAGTTATGTATCGTGTATACATACACATGATTTTAGTTAAAAGAAATTATCTTAATATTACAAACAGACACTCCAATTTTGTCGTTAAGTAACAATTTTGACTCGTTGCTGGCCACATTACGTACATGACCAAAAATGCGTAATATACAGGTCATATTTAAATTCAGTTAAAATCTTATCTTGAGCCTGAAGTACTGATTCTATTCGACTGATTTTGTTATATAGCTTGGAATTGGTATGTATAATCCATTCTCTATGATAAAAAAATATAACAATTAATTTGTTGATTCAAAGACAGCATCATTATTCTAATAGTAAAAATAACTGAGGTAGGGGACAGCAGGAAATTTCCTGCTCAAAAAATACCTGCTCAAACTCATGATTTCAAGCAGTTTTGTTTTCCTGTTGGTGAATAAGGTGACCAGACCTCCTGGGGGGACTTGGGGGTAGGGTCTTCAACGCACTTCCGATGCTTGTTGCAAACGTCAATAAGCTCCGGTAATCGCTTACTATCAGTTGAGTCGCACGCTTATTTGCCGACTTAGTCTTTATATATATATTTTGTGTGTACGTGTGTATGTCACTGAACTCCTCCTAGACGGCTGGACCTATTTTGATGAAATTTTTTGTGTGAGTTCAAGGGGATTCGATGATGGTTTAGATTCACAATTTGGTCCACTGGAAATGTTTAATTAACTAATTTTTCATTTATAAGTAGTTGTTAATTTTGGAATGTTTTACATTGGATCCGGTAGACTGCGCTACCATCGCAGCATCAAATATTAAATATTATTCTATTTTAATTTCAGTTTGTCCCGACAGTTGGTGCTCGATCAAATTGAGAAAAATATTTGAAATTTTGTGTTATGGCAAAACAACGTTTGTGGGGTCAGCTAGTTATATGTATAAAAAAACTTTAATTATAATTTTAATACTATATATATAATTATATATCATTTAAATTTTAATTTTAATTATTTTAAAAGATAAAGTGATCTACACAAGTAGCAATAGATTATAAACTTCAAGGTGTTACAGACATTTTGACATCGATGTCTAATCCAAACTTGAATTAGACCTTGACAGAAATTGTTCTGCAACTCTAGACAGTTATACCACAGACCTAGACTAAGTAAATGTCATTTCTTCACCACTATTATTGTTAACGATATTTATAATAAGAATTTTTTCCGTTAAACTATTCATCATATTATCATCATCATCATCATCATCATCATCATCATCATCATCATCATCAAACAAAAAATATGCAAACCAAAAATATATTAAATAAATGAGTAGTTTAAAGCTATTTGTTTATGATAATAAATTATTTTTTACCTTTTGTACAAATATTTTTCATGATATTAAAAACTAGTTGCCCGGACAGACTTTAGTTCTGTCAAAAGTTAAGAGTATTTTTTTTAGTATTAAAAGTTTAAAACCTTCCGTGGGCCATAAGGAACATACAAAAAAATAAATTAGCCGAATTGGTCGAGCAATTCTCGAGTTATGCGCTTAGCAACATTCATTTTTATTTATTATGATAATAAATTATCTTTTACCTTTAATATAGATATTTTTCATTCATATTAAAAATTGTAGACTTCCAGTTAATGATAAAATGAAATGACTTTTTAAAATGAATAAAATGATATCATAAAATAATGTATTAAATAATGCTGTTTATTTATTTTTAACCGACTTCCAAAAAAGGAGGAAGTTCTCAATTCGACTGTATTTTTTTTATGTATGTTACATCAGAACTTTTGACCGTGTGGACCGATTTCGACAAATTTCTTTTTAATCGAAAGATGGTGTGTGCCAATTGGTCCCATTTAAATTTATTTGAGATCTAACAACTACTTTTCGAGTTATATCTAATAATGCGTTTTTACTTGACGCTTTTTTCGTCGACCTACGTTGTATTATACCGCATAACTTTCTACCGGATTTACCGATTTTGATAATTTTTTTTTTGTTGGAAAGAAGATATCCCAAGTTTAGTACCATGATAAGGAAATTAGGATCTGATGATGGGATCCCAGAGAAATTGATGGAAATTCTTGAAAATCCGCAATAACTTTTTACTGGGTGTACCGATTTTGATAATTCTTTTTCGTTGGAAAGGGGATATCCCTAGTTTGATACCATAATAAGGAAACCAGGATCTGATGATGGGATCTAAGAGAAATTGAGGGAACTTCTTGAAAATCCGCAATAACTTTTTACTGGGTGTACCGATTTTAATAATTTTTAATTTAATCGAAAGCTGATGTTTGTCATGTGGTCACATATAAATTTTATTGAGATCTGATAACTGCTTTTTGAGTAATCTTTGATAACGCGTAGTTACTTGACTATTTTTTCGTCGATCTACGTTGTATTACTCGTCGATGTAATTGAAGTCGGTTTTTTTTTTTCGTTTGCGAGCAAACACAATTATGTGTATCATGTTTTCGTATCAATCAACATGTATGTTTATCTGCTCATACATGTAGAAAGACGCATATTACCAGTAGTAGGATGTTACAGACCGAGTCGATCATTATTTAAATGATTTTTTTTTTTTTGAGTTATTCCGTGTGTAGAAAATTTTACGTTGTTTCCTGTTTGATATATTGCGATACGCCGGCGGTCGCTGGTTCGACGCTCGCACGCCATGGTACAGGTAATTCAGGTAGGTAGGTACTTGTTGTTTTGATTTATTTTTGGCGTTTTGTGCTTGTGGGCTGTTTTTATTTCCAGACCTCCAATTAGTATTTACATCTCAGTGGCTCCTTTGAGTGAGACGCGTTACGCTTCAGCCTGTAATATCCCACTACTGGGCATAGGCCTCTTTACCCATGTAGGAGAAGGATCCGACCTTAATCCACCACGTTGCACCAATGCAGGTTGGCGGATATATTCCCTACTATGAGTTACTTCGCTATCAGGTGTACATGATAACAACCTGGACCAACGGCTTAACGTGCTCTCCGAGGCACGGGAGGCCCACAAGGACTGCACAAACACCCAGATCACGGCAAACACCTGTATGGCCAATACAAATGTTTGTCGTGTGCGGGGATCGAACCCGCAACCGCCAGCGCAACAGGTACAATCCATGGCTGTAACCGTTGCGCCAACGCGGCGTCAGGCGGAGACGCGTTAATTTAATTATTGTTATAAATACGAGTCTATATTATATTTTATAGGCTTACAATTTGAACTGGACTAAATACCGCAGCATTAGGGTCGTCTAATTTAATAATTATAGCAAGACAAAGAGCAAAGTTTGACTTTTCAGCGGTAAAAAGGGATGGGATGCTATGTCTTTGAAGCTTGGAATGTTGATCTTGTAATTAACATCACATAAACGGTGACCCTTGATGTGCTTGTAGGAACTACGTTGTGGCCCTTATAAAGATAGGTACAGTAGAATAATTGTGTTCGCTCGAAGACCATAAACAAATTACTTAAATTACATCGAAAAGTAATACAAAGTAGGTAGACGAAATAATAGTCAAGTTTTACGCGCTATAAAAAATTACTCAAAAAGCAGTAATAGTTATGCAACGTAGGTCAACGGAAAAATTGTTAAGTAAATACGCATCATTAGACATAAGAACGCACTACCTTTTGTTTAAAATAATTTAGAACCCCCTACTTTTTTGGAAGTCAGTTACAAATTGAATCTACGTAGTCCATTATCATTTTAAAGTAAGTCTGTTTGATTGTCAAGCATTTGTTTTAAAAAATTTACAAAATTATTTTTTTTTAAGTTATTTTATCAAAGTTCCCGTTAATTTTTTTTTCAGCAGATCGTTTCATCTTCATTTCGAATAGTTTATAGATTCACAACAACTGTAATTGACAAGCCTACTTGAATTAAAATATTAATTTAGACACGTTTGATTGAATCATGAAGTAAAACGTACTTTAAATCTCGCAACTCCAGAGAAGTCACGTACGCGTGCTTCTAACTTTTTTATATCTGGTCAAAGGAACCGTATACATAGCTCTTCAAATTATTGTAAAATGTACGCCAATAACAGTAACAGCTTTCAATGTCAAATACTTTTTAAAAAAATACCAATTTTATTTTGTTTTATTCACTGAATAATGATAATAAATTTAAGATATTTATATAAATAAATAAATAAATAAATATCTGCACAATACACTCACGGTCGTCTGTTCCTAAAGTAAGCAACTTAATGCTTGTGTATAGGTAACAGCCGACGGTATAGCTACATTTTTTTTTAGATAAACATCCATAAATATAAAATATATATATTACACCCAGACTCGGGGTGGGAATCGAACCTACAAACTTCGGAGCAGAACTTACTTCATTATTCCAATATAAAAAGTAGCATCGTCAAGGTTTTTGGAGGTGTTCTATAAGCTCTATAATTCTGAAGATGGTCTGAATTTTTTTAAGACAGTAACAATAGGTACCTCTTTTACTAATATCGGTTAACACGTCCGTTATTACAAAAGGTCAGTAGAAATTTTTTTTGTTCCGAATGCTGAATTAGATACTTCTTCTATACTATTTTAAACATTTCAGTTATATTCACTTGTTACCAAAACATAAAATTGCCAAAATAAAAGATGTACGTTATTAAAAATACCAACTTACGAAATTTAAATAAATATACAATCTGCCTTTAAAAAAAAATACGGTTGACTTCTATTGAAAACGTCATAAACTTTTTAACATTCTCTAGTACTCTGTGATAAAGTCGCTGAACGGAAGCCAAACTCTTTCCCATTATTAAAAAATTTGCAAAATTTTTAATTGGAATCGATGAAGCTTGTTTCATTGTTCTCAAGAATTATTAAACTTGAAAATTAAAAAAAAAAGTAAACAATTTAATGTTTATTCGATTCCACCGAGTTTTGCTGAAATATTGTTTCGAATGCAATTACTGTTTTTTTTTTTTTTCTTTAGGTTAATGTAAATTTCGTGTATCTTTTATAATTGGTCCTCCAAACTATGTTGGTGATTGAAACTCAAATTTTAAATTAATTTATTTCAGACTATACACATTACATTGTTCACACAAACTTACATTTTCACACATTTTAATCATTTTTGTAACGCTTAAAACATTTAAAAAATACAATGATTATTAATGTAAATACATATATTATAAACTTATACACACATATGTAAAACTAATATATATTCGAAATCATACAGATTATATATTACTAACGTAACGTACAAACTATAAATTGTTAGCTTCAGAAAAAAAAACGTTTCCACGTCAAACCCTTGTAGTGTAAGTGACGGGTGTACGAGTACGGGTTGTGAACGCAGGTGCGAGACGCACAGAAAACACTTACGCTAATCTTTGCAAAGACAAATAGCGTCCCACTGTGAGAAAATATACCACAGATACAAAACATAGCAGACAAGTCATCTAACTAAACAATTATGTAGAATACTGAGTATGGCTCTTCTGGAAATGGGATATAATGGAATTCCATATAATATAATGGTACATCCTGAACGCTCTAGATTAATAAACTTTCAGAATTCTCTAGATTGTCAATTTCTAACTAAATAAATGAATATTATTTTTCGAAAGACATATTCTTTTCATTGAAACAGTCAAAACTCGAGCAGGTAGATGACCGAATGATATCAGCTATAGTCAAATGTTGTATAGATCTAGAGGAGTCACAACTGCTTTACTGGCTAAAATTAGGATTCCCTATTCTTAATTGAGGAAGAAGCCCTACTATCGGTCATTTAGCGACTATTTCAGTTCAAACTATAAAGGTTATTAAGCTTAGGGTAAGAATAGAGCAAAAACATGATGTCAGCTACCAGTCTTCTCTCGCATAAAAAAACAATTACTAATATCTCATATTCCTATAGGACCTGCATAGTGAAAGAAAATTAAAAAAAAAATACCAAAATAATCCATAATAGCCAATACATATATATGATCTGTAATTGTTATTTTATATCTCAGAAATATTTGTCTACGCGAGACCTACAATATTTAAATTAAAAATACTTGCAAACTATATGAATTTGAAGAAAAAATATTTTTTTTGTTCTCAAACAAAAGAAAAACGCCGTCTCCATTATTAGATATAACTCAAAAACTACTCGTCAAATATGATTCCAACAAATAAAACCTAACGACAAGCACTAGCTTTCGAATATAAAAAGATTCATTAAAATTATAATACCCAGTGAAAAATTTTTGAAGCACCTAACACACATAAAAAACACATTTGAATTAAGAACCCCTCTTTTTTGAAGTCGGCTAATAATTGCAGTAAGTGTTAAATTTCCAGTGATTTAAAAACAATTTTTCGCATGGTTTAAAGTTCATAATACTAAAAGCATGAACAGACTATGATCTTCGTCTCTTTTGTGTCTCTGAAAGAAAAAAAATTGCTAGCTACGCCTTCGGCTTTCACCTAAAACTACTAGATTCTCCGTCAACCTTTGTCCTGTCTAAACACCATTTAAGCGTTCAGTGTTTATTTTGAGTTAGACCGTCAATTTAACGAGTAACTGGGGACCGACATACAGATGTTTGTGTCTGAAATGGTATACATCTCTTTACGTCTTGTAGATTTTTACGATAGGTACCTATATAGAAACTTTATATAATTATTATTGGTTCTTATCGAGAAGCTAATGCTATTTTGAAGGTAGGTTAACTCCGTTTACAATATCATAAAGGTCTTTTTTTCATTTGCATCGATCAAAAATTAATGTGATTTATACAAATAAAGTGAAAATAATATTTTACGTATTAAAAAGCGTTACTGCGTATACAGAATGCAGAATATTTTGTTATATATTTAATTAATTAATAAATAATAAATAAACGCCTTACACTCAACGGCCCCCACTAAGATTCACTCCTGTATCGGGGGGGGGGGGGGGGTTATCCGGAAACAATACACAAACACAGACGCCCAGACCATGGCAAACATCTGTACAACAACAAACAACAATACAAATAAATGTGTGCCGCGACCGTTGCACAAACGTGTCGTCAAACATCATTGGCACACACGCAAAAAAAAGCAAAATCAAAAGAATTTATAACACATAAATATGACTCATAATATCTTTATCATAATATATTTTTTTTACAATATCAACAGAAACAGAATGAAACTAAAACCTTGATTTTCTTTTAAAATTAATGAAGAATTGGTCTTATACTAAACGAATGTAAATGAGCTTCGCGTTTGTTTTGCAAAGCAAATGAGGATTTCTCATAATGAAAACAAATAGTTGCTACTGTCAAATTAGAGCCTTTATAAACACGACCCGTTTATTGACTTATTGTATCTTGAGAACAGAAGACCCCCACTTAACTGATCTTCTAGACGTAGAAATTTAATCATGATATACCTACTGTTATATTTTCATATATAAACAATATAAGATAATAAATGTCTTGAAATTGCTATCAAGACAAATATTAAAAATAAATAAAAAATAAATGATGAGAAATAAATAAAATAAACAATGTTTTTAAAATCTTCATACGAGCGACTCTTGCTATGTTTCGATCGATGATAAAAAAGTCCTAATTTAGCTGATTAAAGTCATCAATTATAGAAATTCATTTCTAATGAGAAATTTATTTCAATTAATTTAGATTCATTTAAACTCTTTTGAATAACTATACCCTATTCATAACGAAAGAATTCTTAGAATCTCTCTAAGATTGGCGAAGGTATCTTATTAGGAATTTAACAAAAAAATACACGGATTAAAAATAAATATCAATATTATACCACAGATTAAAAATAACAACATCTAAGCAGATTAAACGTCAAAAAAGGAAGCGAATCGTTTTGCATAAAAAATTAAGCCAGCAAACGCAAAAAATCTGAATAATAAATTGTCCATTATTAGGTGGTTAGGGGCACCCGAATATTTATGTACGCAGACGACCTAATGAATTTCCGCTATATAGTGTTGAAAATTTTCCATTATAATCGCACGTTAATTGTGACATCTAAATAATCTTCGTAATTGTCCGTAATCAATAAATCAGAAAAAAAATTTAACGATATTTGTAAAGATTTTTCCTGATAATTTTTATTCTGGAGACAAATTTAATCCTTAAATTAAAAAAGAAACCATTCTAGGACAAAAAAAAAATTATCGACTCAATTTTTTAATTTGCGGTAATCTTTAAAATATATTAGTTTAAATTTCATTCATGGATTCGAACAATGCCAAAATAGTAAGTCCATGATGTCGCCAACCTTACGTTGAATGGCTCTTACGCTTTATCTTACGGAGATGACTCGAGAAGATTTATCGGTGCGGTCGAGATTACAAATTTTATTTTATTTTATTTTTTGAAGATCGTAGAAGTAATACGTATTTTATAGAATAGCTTACTTTTAATAGGTAATATTAATTATTTATCGGTCAAATTTGTGAAATTATTTACTAGATATCTACATACCTAGTGTTTACAAGATATACTAATCACGCCATCTAGTGACAACATCTTACAATATGTCATCATGAAAGCATTTTGTTTCAGACTTATAGTGTTTAGATGTAGAATTAAATAAGGTTCTCTTTATCCGTCAGATGGCTTCACTCGTGCAATATTGAGAGCATGTTTTACCGGTTGCTGATATAGCTGCCTGATATATTAAAATATCCAATAGATACAAGTTTGTAATTTTTTTTAATCGTAATGATGCCACTTTATCTTTTAGGTATTTCAATTTACAACTTGTAAATCCAAAGGTTTTCGCTTATCTCTTGAGGTGAATCAGGCGCTCGGGACCTCGTTTCCTGCCGATAAATCCTATCAGTAAATTACGTGCAAAATCAAAACTATATGTATGTATATATTTTAGTAAATAATCCGTCAATTGCACGTCGTGAGGTTATGAACCCTTTTATTAAGTGCTAAAAAACATTAATTAAGTACGTAAAGTAACATAAGTGATTTATCATTAGATAGGCTAAAAACGGTGTACACAGTATAATGGATTCATATTATAAATAAATAAATAATAAATATCTATATCTCTGGTGTATAAATATATTTATCTGTGGTGACTATGGGCAACACACATGATTTCACGCCATTTTAGACACGAACTTGTGGAGTACTATGTCCAGCAGTGGACTGCGATACACTGAAGTAAAATATCTTTAACATACACACACGGTCATATTCTGTTCCTAAGATAAAAAACTTAAACCTTACAGCAAATGAATGATAACAGACGACTGGTGGCTAGTTCTTTTTCGATATATATATAAATATAGTACATGTAATATATATATATACTAGCTGACCCCGCAAACGTTTCTTTGCCATATATGTTATTAACCCGCTTAATCCCCCCCCCCTTATAACTTAGGGGTATGAAAAATAGATGTTGGCCGATTCTCAGACCTACCCGATATGCCCAGAAAATTTTATTAAAATCGGTCGAGCCGTTTTGGAGGAGTTCAATGCTTAACACCATGACACGAGAATTTTATATATTAGATTACAGTCAGATTCAGGGTGAGAATCGAACCTACAACCTTCGGTGCAGAAAGTAGGGTCACTACAAATTGCGTCAACGGGCTAGTTAATAAAGGTTAAGACATTGACAGTTACAGAGAATATTTAGTCAATTTTTAATTTCTGGTCGAATATTGAATACTGCATATCATTACATAGTATAAAACGAAGCTTCCCGCTGTCTGTATGCTTAGATCTTTAAAACTACGCAACGGATTTTGATGCGGTTGTTTTTAGTAAATAAAGAGATTCTAGAGGAAGGTTTATATCCATAATACATGCATAATATAGTAAAGGAACACTCATAGTTTTTGCAACCGTGCAAAGCATGGGCGGGACACTAGCTTAAAAATAAAAGTAAGAATAAAATAGAAACACAATCAGTAATGGATATAGCACATGTCTTGCTAATTAGAGAAAGTATACTATCTAAAAGATGAATAGAAAGTAGCGCAGGTGTATAATTTTTCTGGCATAAGACTTGATTGAGCCTTATGAAACTACTTTTCTACGAGTTTCTCCTGTTGTAACCAGACAATGAAACAATATTTTTAAAACGACATTTTATCATTGAAATTAGGTGTTATAGTAATTTCTGTTGAGGTTATAACATATCATATAGACGATTGTTACATCTAAATGTTAAAGTGCTTGTTCGAGAATACCCACAGTACGTAATCATCACTTCAGCCTTTCGTAGTCCACTGCTGGACGTAGGCCTCCACAAGTTCGCGCCAAAAATGGCTTGAACTCATGTGTGTTGCCCATAGTCACCACGGTAAGCAGGCGGGTCGGTGACCGCAGGGCTGGCTTTGTCGCACTGGAGACACTACAGTTTGTATACAGAATCAAAATTAAGACCAATTCGTCTGTAGTAAACAGTACGACGAAAAGAGTATATTCTTCAAAGCCATTATTTCTCTTTAAGAAGATATTATTCATCTCCTGGATTGAAAAAGATTTGGTGTTAACATATATGTTTGATATGTAGACGACGTAGCTAAATGCTTTGGAGGGACCTTCTCATATAGCTAAATTTCTAAAAATCTGCTTCTAAATAGATAAGAATAAAAATGAATATGAACAAAATAAAAATAAAGTCTTCTGCCCATGTTCTACCTCAATCGGAAATTATTGACAACTCAATTGTCAAAGCTGTACTCCCTTCGATTTCAGCTCAAGATGAAGTTAATGTTTTAAACAAACTTTTCAGCTTTATAACATTAGTACAGATTTGTGTATTTCAATTAGATGTATTGCACATAGTCTATCTAGGCAAGACATCACGGTACAGAGAGCTCCTATGGGGAATTAGGGATGGGGTCAGCAACGCGCTTGCTATGCTTTTGGTGTTGCAGAGGTCTATAAGCTACGATAATCGCTTACCATCAGGTGAGCCGTACGCTTATTTGCCGATCTAGTTATATATATAAAAAAAATATAAAAATGAGATAATCCGTATGAAAGTACTGTTAATGACGACGGTGACAACGAGAAAATAGGATTAGGATTCTAATTATTATTATAAAACAAGAAACTGTCCCATTATAATTAATCGCAGAAAAAATCCATTTTCCTTGTTACTGTAGCCATTTTATCATCTTGTAAGAAAAGTCCTTATAAAACTAAGTGTTATGCGATTTCAGTCTTCTATAAATAGCAATAAAGTAATGTCACGTGGTTATTAAAATGTATTTACAAGAACTGCCTCAAGGTGACACATATCAATGATGCTCTTGTGCAGAATTAAATTACTATGTTTAATTTTATGACACGATATTTGCAGACATCGCGTCCGTTTACGATCTCCTTCAGACCTCCGAATTTATTATCATGTCAACTCTGTCTTTTCGAAATCGTTCTGGAAACGGAAGGCGAAGCAATAATAGCTTTTATGTTACAATAATAAAAAAATATGAAAGTAGTAATAATTATTGGATTGTGTAAAAATGTCGGATTAAAAATATTTATTCAACAGTTATATGTTTCAAGTGTCTCATTTAAAAAATATATTGCATGTCCGCATTAAAGAATACAGCAAACGGATGATTAAAAATTAAAAATAATAATTTATTTTACAAGGTTTTGGGAAATATCACAAAGAAATATTAAAATACTCGTTATCTTCATTCGAATCTAACAATTCAATGTGATTATTCCTGTCATAAACAATATTTGCTTGTTACCCGTCAATCATAATATATAGGTATCAGGAGTAGAAAAAAGAGCATAATATTAGTCACTTGTGATGTAAATTCCATTCATTTAAAACGGTTTATTGGCGCTAAAACGATGTGTTTTCGCGTTAGCTGTAATATGTAGCGTCAGACATTATTGAATGGAATGCGTAGTACATTTATGTTTCCATTGTTGTATCGACAGGAAAGTGAAAACTGTTTCACTGATTACTAATAAATTTTATGTTGCACAGAGGCAGCAGGACGTGATAATCTATTCCAACAGGCCCTGAGCCTTCCAGATCTCCTGGGGGGGGGGGGGGGTAGGGATTGGGTCGGCAACGCGCTTGCGATGCTTCTGGTGTTGCAAGCGTCTATAGGCTACGGTAATCACTTACCATCAGGTGAGCCGTACGCTTGTTTGCCGACCTAGTGATATAAAAAAAAGACCCTCTGACCCTCTACTTTGCCTCAATTAATAAACTACTGATTCACATATGTGAATAGAAATATCAAAACCAATAAACATGAAGTGAGATTATATGTCAGATACCTTTATCAGCAAGCGATGGAACAGGAAAAATGTATCAATAGAGATGACACTGGTGGATACCATTAAATCATACTGTGTCACTACATCGATCTAAGTTAAACAATTTTGATTAACCATTTCATTGTTTTGCAACTGCTATAGTTGTACATTTAGTAGCCTAAAACGTCTTCGGTCGCGGTTTTAGTTCCTGCTCAGGGCACGTATTTATACAAATAATAAATTGTTGTTTTGTTGCTCTAGTTGAATGTCCCCACCTTGTGGATATCTGTACCGAAGCACATGAATATGCAAAGCTATTGCTCACGATTCTTATGATTCCGATTGTTGTTAAGAACCCATAATGGAGAAACGTGGTTAATCAAACTCAACCAACTCAAAGAGACCTTTCCACAGCAGTTAATCAATCAATGTAATTGTATCATAAAATTAGTTTGTTATTAACGAATGTCAAAAATTAAAATTATATATAAGTATCATTTTGCAAAGATAGAGTGAGTAACATATTATGTATAAAATTTTATGTAACTAAAAAAAAAACAATGGAGACACGCCCATCCATATGACTAGTGCGCAAAAACCTGTTTTCACAGCTACTAGCTATTTTAATATCAGTTGCGATGTTTTTAAACTTTTTTTGTTCTTCGTAGGCGAGCCCCACTCGCGTCACGTTAGTGAGACTACACACTACACTACGTGGGAGTTACTGCTTGTGAATGAAAAATGAACGACTATTCTTAGCGTTGAGCTTAATTGTTTTTACAAACTTAATTTGTTTGAATAAATTACTCAATAAACGTATATGTGATATAAATGTTTCTTCGATATAAACATGTACAGACAAGTACTTGTCAATATATACATGTCGAGGACAGCCTTATTGTAACTATCATCGGATCATGAGGGCGAATAGTGGGGTAATCGAGCAAAGAAATTACATAGTCAATGCCATAATTTTGCCTCCTTTTTTCGTTCTGAAATAAGGACTGTCTCTGAGATTGGTACATATCTGATAGTAGCTGAAATGGAAGTCCCACCATTTTACATAAGCCTATTCTACCGTTAACAAGGTAACAGTGGAATAGGAATTAGGAATATTAGTTATAAATCTAATTCTATACGGTATGAAAAAGTATAAATAAATAAATTAATTAATTAATTACTTTTGTGACGTAGTATTTGATAATATTATAGATATATTTAAGATTCTCCAAATAATATCGATAATTTTATAATTAGACTCCGCTTAAAGGAGCTAATAAATATACACATAACTTATACTTATATACAAGGATATAAACGACATGCATGTTTTATCACGACATAAAATCCTCAGCTCAGTGTTTACACAGTTTTTAAATTCCTACCGTAAGTTCCGATTCTAAATCTAACACTTTTGACTCACGTTGTTTATGTATATTTCTCTGAATGTAAGTTTGCATTTGTTTGAAGTGATTTTCCAAAATTTATCACTACGTTAAAATGTTAACTTAATAATAATATACGTTTTGCACTGAGTAAACTTGCCTTGTGTGTGGAAGGTCGCGAATCTGATGCATCGGTATGACTAATATGCATAATTATATCTTTCATTTAAAAAGTCTAGCTTTGCTCATTTCGACTACGGTTTTAATATTTTAACTATATAATTATTAACTACATAACTATTCCATTTCTTAGCACAAATAAAGTGCATAATATATATTGTATCAACCATAATTTCAATTACTCACGTAAGTGAAATTATTTTTTTAATCTAAAATAGGTAATACACATAACAAAATAGCCAATATTTCCCTATCACTTAAAAAAATCTTTAGATTAATTCATTGCTCTTATAAATTTTCCAGTTAGTAAAATGTTTTCAGATAATAAAGCAACCTTGCCGCTAAAAGGTGATTTTTCCAAACAACCTTTTAATTGAAATACTAAACTATACTTCTGTGTTTTTCCACAAAGTGTATACCAGTGTACAAAGAACTTTACAAATTTCCTACGATCATGTGACGAAGCGTCGTGAGCGTTCTAAATCGAAGTTTACGAATATGACGTATACGTTTCACGAATACAAATTAATCATGAATTTCATAATTATAATCTTGTTTAAAGTACGTAATACACGTATAGTAATATTATTTTATAGGCTAGCTGTTCTCGTGACTTCGCCTACGTCAAGTTAACAGTGATTTGTGTTTTAATGTAAATGTTACAATTGTTCTTTTATTTTTTTTAATTTAATTTTACTGTAATAAACCCTTAATAATGCGTAGATTAACACAGTATATAAAAGTAAAAACGTATGGTATATTACTTTTCCGAAAACATTAATGTACTGTAAAAATATTATAACGGAAAGAGTAAGTCGTTAAAATAATCAAACACGATTACATCATTCATCTGGAGCGGAACATATTCAATTACCAACACAAATTGTCAACTATGTTCAATTTGTACGTCCTTGTGTCCATGCCAAATTCCTTACACCTTAGCTGTCTAAACGATCACTGTAAAAACAAATTAAATATAGATTTATACAAATTCCTACAAATCCCTAGGCTAATTAAGTGTCTAGATATTACGTTTGTCAATTTTGTTTTGTTTCATAATATAGCTACAACAAAAACAAAAACGAAAAAAAAATATATTTTATTTTTTATTGTTATACATCAAAACTCTTGAAATTGTTTATTAAAACGACAATTGTCATGTATGAAAAAAAACAGACTTCAATTATCAACAAGTAATACAACGTAGGTAGATGAAAAATTAGTCAAGTAAATACGCGTTATCAAAGATTACTCAAAAAGTTTTAATCAGATCTCGGTGAAATTTAAATGTAACCACATGATGAATAATTTTATTAAAATTAACTTTTGATAAAATTAAAAATGATCAACATCGGTACACCCAGTAAAAAAGTATGCGGTATAATACAACGTGGGTCGACGAAAAAATAGTCAAGCAAAAATGCATTATTAGATATAGCTCGAAAAGCAGTTGTTAGACTCAAATTAATTTAAACGGGACCAAATGACACGCACCACCTATCGATTGATTTTTTTTATCGTAATCGCTCCTCCCAGTTAAAAGTTCTGAAGTAACAGACATACAAAAATACAATTGACTTGAGAACCTCCTCCTTTTTTGGAAGTCGGTTAAAAATAGAATAACCTGAAAGATTTATATACTTAAAATATTATACTCAAATATGGAATGAAGCAAATAATATATAGTAAATACTTGTGTCCAAAAACACATAATCAGCCAAAAGTGCTAATAATAGAAAGCACTTGGTACTAAAATTCAAATATCGCATGTTTGTCATTAAGGGAAGGTCAGATTGCAATCCGGACTAAAGTAAACAGCAACCTTAGCCAAAAAAGATAAGAAACATTCAAAGAATGTCATAATGTTAAGCCTTTGATTCAATACATATACCGTTTTTTTATAGTCTTTAGTACCACGTAAACACGTTTAATAGACGCAAAATAATGCGTTTTATACTATTCTCGAAGTCTTCATATTCCAAACACCCTTGATTCGACCGATGGAACTCAAAACAAATAAATTTAAAACGGCGTTAATGTTCGCTGCGATTTAATTGTTCAAAATAAATCGTAGTGAGATTCCGTTGTAACAGTTTATTTACACGTTTATCTGGTTGAAGTATTTTAACAGAAAATTTTTGGTACTAAACGGTACATTACCTGTACTATATCTAGTTGGTAATGAGTCACGAGTGAGAACAGGCAGTCAACATTTAGAAAATAGACACTAAATAATTCGAAGCAGAATTCAAACGTTAAACATGCGAGTATATTCTTAGTAATACTAAATTAAAACACTGTTTATACTTTATTCAGCATTATTATTTATTTTACCAGCATACATAACAGCTTATACATAAAATAATATATTGGAATCTAACGTAATCGCTGACAAACTCTTAAAATAATGATTTAAAAAAAATCTAACAATCAATGCAACTATTTAGTAATTTTGTTTATTTATTTTATTTTATGTAGCGGCATATATAAAATTAAATTTGGTATAATATAAAGACGTGAGAAAAGAATAACAACCAAGCAACTGGCATCACAATCAGATAATCAAAAAAACACAAACAGCTATCCAGAAAATTCTGGAGCGTTTATATAATATACTTCTTCGCAAATACGGTCCTGTAAATATTTAATGTTATTTGATGTTTGTTAGTTCTGTTTATGTAGTCCTTTATGAAATTTATATTCTCAAATATTTATAGTGTAGGTATAGAAAGTAACAAAATTGTCATAAATAATTAAATATACCTTGTGATTATCATAGCAATACATAGTTGTACCTGGTCTATTATATTTCAAACTTCAATTATATTATTATTATTGATTATTAACTAAATACTTTTTATCTTCCAAGTTTAAGAATTTCGTTAAATTAATTTCCTTCGTATACTCCATCTTACGTGACATTGGTGAAATCATCTTGCTATTTCTGAACTATTGAAACCCATAAACCGAAAATAATTTAATGGATACTTATCTAAACACATACTTTATCATAATATGATTGTTTGTAACATAAAGCTCCAAATAAAATATGTTTTGTATTATAAATCCATAAATATCAAATAAAACAATAAAACTTGAGCCTTTGAATAGTCTGCAGATTTAAAGATGCTTTAGGTGCTCTAAGATTTAGGGCACATTTATTAATATTATGAAAGCATATAACGTAGACAATGACAGATGAATCTCGCTAGTTAGGATAATTAACGGCAGCAGCATCGGTGCAGTGCTATGCAGTTGACCGACTTCAGTTCTTTGATGGTTAAATTTCTAGCAATTTTCCGCCTTTACGCTTATGTAAAATGCTTTTGATCTTCTTCAAATACTTAGATAGGATTTAAGTGAAGTGAATTTTATGACTATTTCTTTTATATTTTATTGTACACCACAAATATATTACAAACAAAGCATAAAGATAGTTACAGACAGTGAAGTACAATGGGCGGACTTATTGCTAATTAACCATTTCTTCCAGACAACCCAGACATAACAAGGATTTTGTTTACTTTGTCACATCTATGCGTCTAGTAATTTCCAGCTTCTGACAAAGTGTTTGATTATTCTCTAGTAGTTTATTATACACTGATATTGATCTACAATAATTACCTTACAGTTATCAGACACCGCACATTCATCATATGAATTCCATTGTTAAGAATGATCAGTAAAGCATATAACACTCTTTAATGAATAGAAAATCTAACGCAAAGTTATTTTTAATGAAATATAGTATTTTACGCTAAATAACACTACTCCGATAGCTATTTTTAATATAAATTGAAGGAAGACACATAGGATTAACATACTCGTAGTAGAGGATATAGAGAAAAAACCTTCAATATTTTACCATTTTCTTTAACTCTACTAAATTATTATTACTTAAAGCAGAAGTAACATTTAAGAATTTCATTTTATATTTATATGTTAATCAATTGAATAAATTATTTTTTATTAAGCCACTGAAAAGGTAATGAAATTATAGCTCGTTTGAGATCTGCATTATTTATAATTCCTAAGTGATGTTGCAACTTGCAATGAATTTTGACAAACTAATATGTTGTGATATTGTGAAACCACTAAGGTTTTCTGATACTAACCGTATGAACGTCTTATGCTGCGTTTGTATTACACATCAGCCTATCGCAGTCCACTGCGTCACTATATTACAGTTAGGTACTTGTGTTCATTCGCGCCAATCACATCAATAATTCACCATAATCACCTAATTGTTATTCAATCATATAATTTATTACGATTTCGGTTATATAATAAATCATCATCATCATCATTACAGCCTATACAGTCCACTGCTGGACATAGGCCACAAAAATAGCGTAAACTTATGTGTTTTGCCCATAGTCACCACGATGGGCCGGCGGGTTGGTGACCGCAGGACTTTGTCGCACCGAAGACGCTGCTGCCCGTCTTCGACCTGTGTATTTCAAAGCCAGCATTTAGATGGTTATCCCGCCATCGGTCGGCTTTTTAAGTTCCAAGATGGTAGTGGAACTGTGTTACCCCTTAGTCGCCTCTTACGACAGCCACGGGAAAGAGGGGGTGGCTATATTCTTTAATCCCGTAGCCACACATCTGACACAGGTTACACAACTTACAGCGTTTGTATGGGTTATTTCAAAGTTTCTGCTGGTATTACTACTTACTATGTTGAATTTTCTCTTAATCACAGATAGAACATTTCATCTTACTCGGTTAAAAATCACCCTTTGTGAAAATTTAATACAAATATATTTTTATAGAGTAAATTTTAAAACGATAACTTAAATATTGGAAGTGGAACAAAAGTTTTAAAAGATATATATATTATTAGATTTCTGATGACAGCTGATCTCTCAAGACATGAACTTCAGAGAACCTATTCCCGGCTGCTGACTAACAAAACAATGCTGCGATCACAGCATCACAAATAAACTTTACAGATACAGATCAACCGCACAAAGTTAATAATAGAAAATTGAAATAGCTTTAAAAATGTAGATATAAGATAAGGTAATACAGATACAATGTAAATCCTGTGCTGGGAATGTGTGGGAGAAACCTATACAAAACAAGGATAACTGCAAGGACTATTTTAAATATCTGTATGACCCATATAGATTTAGATTCTTTACTTTGTTGTTTTCCAATCACTTCATGTTGGTTCTTTTGCTTTTAAATCTCGAATTTATTAATATAAGTGATAAATTATAAATGTTATTATCAACAATAAACAAATACATTAAATTAATATATTAAAAATTGTTATGTCCGAAGATCAAACTTGTAATTACTAACACATCGGCTATTTTCTCTGACCACTGCCCAATGCATCGTTTCTTCGTGAATTATTTCGCAACGGTAGGAATGCTATTCTTGATGTAGTGAATCATTGTAAAGGAGTGCTCTAAGTATGTCGCTAGTAATAGACTTAGATCTAGTATTAATTATATCGGTCAAGAACGTATCACTATTAAGAGCAAACACGAATATTTAATAGACAATAATTTCCAAATTAATTTCATAACTATAATTGAATCACAAAGTTTATGGTGAATATTTCCGCATCCGTTTATTACACGAAATATCGTTAAGCATAGCTCGTAATTTAAGAAATATTACGATGAGAACTCAATGTCATCTACGAATTTACTATTATCAATTTGATGCGTTCTTTTATTTACCGAAGCTGTAAACAAGTATACGTTTACATATTTTTCCATAGAGTAGGAGCATAACAAGCGTGTTGCCGACCCTATTTCTGCTGTCATCATCGGCCCATCAGAAATTTTGACTACCTTACTCCACACAGAAACACTTAAGGGAAATATTTTTTGGCTATAATCTTTTGTACCATTGAGGTACTTCCTCGGTATGTGTGCTCCAAATTTTGAGAATGACATTTCCAGCTATGCCATACCTCAAAATCGATAGATAGTTAGACGCCTAATGATTTGCATCTATTACCTGTGTGTGTGTGTGTGTGTGTGTTTGTGTGTGTGTGTGTGTGTGTGTAACAATATAGTATACATAGGTGTTTATATTGGTTAAAAAACTTCGCTTGCGTTCATAATACGTGAGCGTCGGAGATATTCCAACAGTGAGTGACTTACAGTAAAACAAAGCAATTACAATTTGGCTTATAATACCTCTTAAATATGACTGTATAGTAAGAATAATTATCCAGTAAAGAACATCTTGAACTGAAACTGAATTGAAGAAGCCGATCAATATCCCACCTTTAGGTGAGACTTGGACTCTTATATTGGAGATTGTTCGGAATTTAATACGTCACATCACACCACTACGAAATGACAGAATTACTCGTCCATCATCAAGTTTGTTATCACGATTAATCTTACAGATTTACAACTTTACAAAACGCTGTTACAACGTTCAAGCGAGCGTCAAATCTTTTTGCAAATATTAATAACTGCTCCGCCTAGAAATCAAACTCATAACCGTCAGCGATACCACTATACCAGAACAGTCGTCCAAGAACATATTACAATAATTAAAATTTAATGAGTATTTATAGTCAATAGAAACAAGAATTCATTTCGCATCTCACAACTGTTATTGAAACATAAACTTCAAAGTCGACGTTACACGTTTGAGTTGAAAATGACACATATACAACTCATAAGATAAATTTAATTAGTAATGTATCTAATTATAATTGATATATTAATAATTTCGGTCAAGAGTAAATCATAATCAATAACATTGATCTAACATTTATAGCCCATATATGAAGGGAATAAATTTCGATGTGATTTTAAGCGTTCGCAATAAACGAACTTCAGAGCGACTATTCCTGCTTCGTGACTCACAGTGCAGCGATGCGGTCTTGAAGTGGCACAAAATGTTCTTCGTAAAATTGTACTGTACGTTATTATTAAGATAAATTTGACGTACCTTTGTATGACGTTTATATGAAATTTTAAGCAAAAGGCCACAATATTAATTGTCAAGATAGCCAAGATCTTGCTTGCTCATCAGCATTACGTTGTAATCATTCTCTTTATTAGAATTTTGGAAGTTTTTGTCTTAAAATCTGACCTGAACATTGTAACAATTTCGTAAACCTTATCGTATAAAAATATTGTGTAAAGAAACTTAAATATAAAAATGCTATGTGAGAAAATTACATCAATATCTCAATCAAATCTCAATATCGCGTCTTCTGACTTCTGTCCTACCATGTGTGGATATGGTACTGTAGTGTTGCACTTTGATGAGGGACCCGAAAGACTGCTAACTATGGTTGATTATCTCTTTATATAGAATTGTTACAAGGTGATGATAAATTATACTAGGAGGTGCTACGTGCGTCTACTTTGAGGTATACATATATTTTATATGTATTGACGGTATGTGGGCCATCATGATAATTATTGATATCAACACTTAACCAGGTAAGTGGAAAGGTGCTAAGTCATAATATTAATGGTGCATGACAATAAAATCATGTAATTAGGAGATGCTTCAGGTAACTACCTATAAACTAATATTTTATACAATGACAATATGCGGAGCTGTCGTAAATAAATAAATAGAAGAATAGTAACAAATAACATTAAATGTTATTAAAGAAGGTAATGTTGATAGCCTTATCTTATATATAAGATTCTCGTGTCTCAATGTTAGTTACAAAACTCCTCCGAAACGGCCGGACCGATTTTTATGAAATTTTGCGTGCATATCGGGTAGGTCTGAGAATCGGCCAACATCTATTTTTCATAGCCCTAAGTTATAAGGGGGGGAGATAAAGGAGGTTAATAACATATATGGTAAAACAAAGTTTGCGGGGTCAGCTAGTAAAATATATAAATGCGCGTGATGAAGCGACGCATAGAAAGAATTAGATGAAGGTCCACAAAAAGATATATTGTACGATACATTAAAGGGGCGATACTCTTAGATCGAAGGTCTGTCGATCACATTGATTTCTCTACTCAGTAAAATATTTCTTTATATATTGTAGGACAGACTTGCTAATTTATTAGGGGGCATGGATTGCTTATACGCAACTTGTAAAACTGGGCCAACCGACAGACTCATGTAAGATCTAGTCATCGGATTTCCGAAGTTACGAGTAGATTTGTCTGTCGTTAGGGTGTCATACAGAGCATGCTTGGCATCCTCTATTCTACTTTTGATATGGAAGCCAAAACTATATATTTTTATCATTTTGTCCTTCTGTAACCTGTCTGGGACCACTCTAAAACTACTTCGCATGAGTCCGTATTGGGAGCTTCATAGAGTTTATTTTTAAATTCGTCATGGTTGAGAAAAGGGATGTGTAATCGCAAAAATAGGGGGCACGTCTGAAACAATAATTACCAGCCATGTAATCGTGCGACCCGTTGGCCTTATGCAGCCCACTGAGCATTTTTGACTGATGCTGTAATTTTTGTTTAAAAAACGATTGCCAATTTGGTACACGTGATGGATGTTATTGTATTTTGTTCGAAAAATTCATGTGATGTTAATGTCAGATTTCAGAAAGCTTGTGACGAAGCAAAAACATCTCTTCGTTTGTTTTACTTTCACGATCAAGGAGTTATTTATGAGTTTACTCGAACTTAAAAGTACGTCTGTTTTTGGCTGGTATATAAAATGCTGTGGAAAATTAAGTACTTTTCTTAAAATCATTTTATTGATCATAAATTCCTTTGCCATTGTTTTTTCTTTCAGAATAATTTTAATCTTAAATTTTTGCGTTAAGAAACACGACCACAACCCGAAGGTATATACTTGCATAAAAAATAGTGCAAAATACAATACACTTTTATATATATTACTCGCTGACCCTACAAACGTTGTTTTGCCATATATGTTATTAGTCCCCTTAATCCCTCCCGTGATTTTCATACCTACCCGATATGCACACAAAATTTCATAAAAATCATAACTAACATTGTGACACGAGAATTTTATATATAAAATAACTTATGCAGTCACTAATTTCAATTTTTATAATGATAATTAAAACTTCTATAAAAAAATTTAGTCACAAACTTAATAATATTAACCACAAAATACAAAAGTCAAAAAGTGATAAACGGGGTAAGAAATTCGGACTTCGATCTGTCAGAACTTTAAAACATATATTTAGACTAACACTATAAATAATGTCAACAAGACTCAAATAAAATATCATATCACTGACAATAAAGTTACTAAAAATATGCTGAGAACACTCACCCATAATAAATAAAATAAATACATACCTCATTTATCATCGAAATATTAAGTACACTTAGTAACGTTTGCGAGAAGATAAAACAATTTACTAATACTTATCTTGGCCCACGTAAATACTTGAAAGTCAAAAAAGTCGACACTCTTCGATAAAAACGGATAATATGATAAAGTCTAGATTATTTACGAATTTAATCGTCCTTACAAAGAATTTAAACATTTTTAGCATATAGTAGTAATAAATTAATCATATCTGAGAGCAATATTTAACAATTCAACTAAATGAAATAGGTTAATAAACACGTTTAAAATACACACACACACACACACATTTTTTTGTAATAAATATACATATAAATTATACATATATAAATAAATATACATTACATGAAGACTCAGATTTATGTTGATATTGATAATTGAAACCTAAACCTCAAGAGTAGAAAGCAGGGGGTCACTACAAACTGCGCCAATTAGCTAGTCTAATGGACTCTGTTTATAATCTGAAATAGCTTAGGTACGCCACTTGACTAAAAAATTAATTAATTAATTAATTAAATTAAAATTTTTATAAATTATAACGCCGTTACCAAATTGACTAGTTAAAGTAAACGAATTAGACAAGCGTTTTATAATATTATTTGATGATCTGATTTATTATATAACCGAAATTGTAATACATTATATGATTGAATAACAATTGAGTGATTGAATTATTGATGTGATTGGCGCTAATGAACACAACTGTAATAGTGACTGTTGCCAACATACGAGTACTTGGATTTTAACCGACATAAAAAAGAAACTTCTCAATTCGACTTTTTTTTTTAATTTGTGATAACTCATACATATGTTTTTATTGGGTATACCGATCTGGATGATTCTTATTTTAGATAAAAAGCGAAAGCCTATACCTACTTGTCATGTGGTCCCATTTTAATTTTATCGAGATCGAACGAGAACTTTTGAGCTATCCCTAATAATGCGTATATTTTTAATTATTTATTCGTCGTTTTTCGTTTCTAAGCAAACACAATAATCGTACACATTAATGAACGCGTAAACAAATAAATTGCATGTTTTTCTTGATTCAATTTAGTGCGCGAGCTACATCGTCGTTAATGGGTGTCAGAATTGTCGAAAATAATCACAAAAATAGAAATAGAAAGCAAACGACACGTTCCTGGAATATATGTAAAAGTATCACGCACTTTGATATTAAAAGTTTCGTCGACCCGTAGACACACTCAACGATATCAATTCTTTTTTTAATAATTAGTTATTGATGTTTTTTTTTTTTGCATTAAAACCTCATTCAATGACATTTTGTGAGTTAATTTGTAAGTTACTTCTTTGTCACCGTGTTAACAGTATATTACGTTTTAGATTCTTTCAACTGTAATTTCATGTTAAAAAAAATAGCTCTCGGTGTCATTTATCCCAGCTACGTCCCTTGACCAATAGCTCTCGGTGTCATATATCCAAGCCACGTCCTTTGACCAATGAAATCCTGTCAAATAGCTGATGCACACGTTCAATAATGCAGACAGTGACGATGAGTGTGACGTTTCCAGCGATTTTTTTAACTGTTTATGTATGATACAGGTATGTACAGGTATAGGAGTATTTACTGCACCGATAAAAAAAGCAAACGTCAGTTTATGTTTTGATTTTGGCGTTTATCTATATATATAAAAATCCCTATTTCCCTTGGTCACGCGTGACACTAATTCTTTTTTTTTTTTTATTGTCAGGAGAAGGAGAACCTTCTCCTCTCTGTCTCCTCTTTTTCATATGAATACAATAGAAAAAATCAAAAAAAATTCGCGGCAAATTAGAAAATATAAGAATACTTAACCATATAAAATTATTACTAATTTAACCTTAGCGCTTTGGACAATGGACAATATCAACTTTTTTTAATGTAACATTATGACGTTTGACATAAAATTGACAGAATGAGTGCTGCAAATATCGTCAAAAAGGATGTAAAAAAACTTTTTTTTTAATATTCTTTTTATTAATTATACCAATTCGAATTCAATATTCATAGTTAACACAGGACATCTATCGGGTCAGCTAGTTTACTTTAATTATTGATATTTTTTTTTCATTTAATAATAAAGTTTAATTTTAAAATATCTTGGTAATCGCTCTTAAAGAGTTAACTCTAATCTTGTGTCGGAACACACACTTTTTTATTGAATGTCACTATATCTACAAATAATGTAAATGCGTTGGCTTCAGCAAAGTGTTACAGTACTAACTTTTGTATATCTATCCTATTTTTTAACTTTTTTTTTCGCTTTTGAAAACGCAAAATTTTTGACACTACAAATATTTATGAGACATACATATCAAATATGAGGTGACCCGAATGCCCATTTAATTTTTTTTATTTCTAAAATCTTTCTTAAGAAATCCACATTATAAATAGACAATGATAATTGAATAAAAATGTTTACAGTTTTCTTACAACATGTAATGGTGAACTACCTCTATGTTGATACTGATTTAAATAAATTAAAAAAAACGAGTGTGCTTTAGACCACACGACTGAAGTAAAACTTACGAAACCTAACTCTCTCTCTTTCTATATTTACTATTTTATATCTCCCTCTCAACTTCTATTCGCCTCGCCAAATCACATTTTTTGTAAAGCTCTCGTCACGCATTCAGCAGCTTACTCCCCAAGTCAGTACGTTAAAAAGTTTAACTTCAATAACTAAAAGCAGTTTAATCCAGTGTGTATACAAAATTCCAACGAAAAATAAAATCAACGTTTTAAGTTGATAAAAACTAAATATAAATTTTTCTACGTTATAATTAACTGCGTTTTGTTTACGCGGTGTGGCGCCAAATAACGAATATAGTTCGTGATACATACGACGCTATATTCAATCGGAATGCTGTGAAATTCTTCGTGTTTTTTGTTTTCAAAACATAGTCATTAAATGTAGTTATGTGATTATTTACATAAGTTCGAATTTATTTAATGAATTTTTAACTGACTTTAAAAAGAGAGAAGTTTGTAAATTAGACTGTTTTTTTTTTGAAGTAAAAATTTTTTACGCACGCTTAACTTGGCTAGTAAGCTGATGAACGCGTGAATCGTCGTAGCGTTACGAAAAGTGTGATCGGGGTGGCGAACGGAAGTTGAGAGGGAGATATAAGTTAGATGCAGCTAAAGAAGTTTTAATAAAACACTTTTTTCGGATTTTATCGCGGTTTATTGTTAACTTTTGATTCCCGACGTTTCGGATACTTTACAGCAACCATGGTCACGGGAGGACTGAGGTGTCAGACGTCCCAACGTTACAAAGTTATTCGAAACTACCCGACATACACCAATATCTTATATAGTCCTATCTACGCAGAATGTGCTAATTGAGTCTTTAATCTGTGGTGAATTATGCTTGGTTTTTGATTTAATTATATTAATAATGGGGTCCCAAGCAGGTGGTAATTGCCAGCCATCTTCTCTATTGAAATTTGGATGTTTTTTAATTTCAATAGCCTCACGGATCATCCTTGGTTGGAATCGGTGTTCTTTTGCGAGGATCTGTGGTTTATCGAATCTAATATAATGGCTAGCTGTGTCTAGACTGTGTTCACAGATTGCGGACTTAGTATAGCGACGATGTTTTAAGTCAGCTATATGTTCCTTAACGCGAGTTTTGATCGATCGTTTTGTTTGTCCTATATAAGAGAGACCACAGTCACAATCAAGCTTGTATACTCCTGCATCTTGTAAGGGTATATGACACTTGGTAAAAATTGACTTATCGTTTTTGGCGGCTTGAAAAAAGTTTTTATAGAAGCTCGCTTTAAGATGAAGCCAATCTTGTCAGTGACCCCTTTCATAAAAGGTAGCACAGCAGGTACTCGTTCGACGGTGGCTAGTTTCACATGTTCACTGCGATGAGGACGCGGTACCCGAAGCTTGTTGTCTCGCAGTACTTGCTTGACATGTTGAAGTTCGGTCTCCAGGTGTCGCTCATCGCAGATCCCTCGTGCTCTCTGAAACAAAGATTTACCCACGGTAGCTAACTGTGTAGGATGATGGTGTGATTCGCCGTTTAAGTACCTATCCGTATGGGTATGCTTTCTATACACTGTATGGCTTAAGGTATTGTTGGGATTACGGATGACTAATACATCTAAGAAAGCTAAAGATTTATTTGCCTCCAACTCCATTGTGAATTGAATTTTGGAATTTATGGAGTTAAGATGGTGTAAGAATATGGATACTTTATCAGATGGTAATATTGTGAAAGTATCATCTACATACCGTTTGTAGAACCTGGGTGTTATGGGCGAGGTACGCAGAGCAGTTTCCTCGAAGTCCTCCATAAATATGTCGGCAACAACGGGGGATACTGGTGAACCCATCGCTACGCCATCTACTTGCTTGTAGAACTGATTATTCCACAACATGTAGCCAGATGTAAGGCAATGCTTGAGAAGGTCAGCATATTCTATCGGCATGTCATTTTCCTTCAGCTTTCTTGACAAAATACTAATGCAATCTTCAATAAAATCCGAAAAGTGTTTAATTAAATGAGTAAAATTCGCGTAAACATTAGAAAACAATAAAGAAGATTTCCGTTTACTTTATAACTTTTTAGTAAGTTTAAAGATTTATATTTTGGAGGAGGCCTTTATCCAACCTGGGGACCTTACTTAATAAATCAAGTACGTAATTTGGTATAAGTAAAAGTAAATATATAGCAACTAGTAAAACTTTATAATACTTAATGCTTAATAGTTTCTAAGATTAAAAAATATAGCATGGTCAAATAAAGGCTTTTTTATTATTTTATTTTATTTTTATCAAATATTAATATTATTCTTTATTTTATTCGAAAGCTGGAGCTTGTTGTGTGATTTCATTTAAATTTGAGCGAAATCTGGCGAGTAATATTAAAAGAATTAGGTATAAACCTAATCACGGCATCAACTACCTACGCTGATGATGTCCACATTGTATTACATGTCGATTTCAATTAAAGTCCGTTTATTCTTTGTTTGATAATAAAACAGTCATAGCTTAAGGGGGTGATAGACGTATTATATGAACTTAAAGAACGCGGTTTTTAAGATCGCAAACTTACTCGGCTCGACGTCGGTGACACACGGGAAGCTTACTCATTCTGTATTGCGATGTCGTCGACAGAAGAAGCTTTGTGTTATTTAGGTATTGTATCGTATTAGATTTTAAAAACCAAAAAAAAGACGCAATTCGTAAATAATTCATTTTGAGTAATTTCTCAATCGAAAGTAACAAAAATTACAAATACCTACACTGCAAGCGTCTGGCCATGTAACTGAAATCGTTTCTTTTTCGTTCCCGAGCAAACACAATTAACGTAGTGGCACCAATGGTCGACACTTTAAGGAGATAGTGGGCTTCTTTATAAAATTAAAGGTCATTTAGTCATCTTAAAACCAAAAGCAACGATTGAGTATGGTAAGGTATATTCTTGATATAAGAATAGGATGTAATATTTTTATTAACTATATCCGGATTAGAAAAAAATCCTAAAAATGGAAAAAGTGTATAAATCTCCAATCATCGACACCGAATCTCCAGTAATCGACACCCCAGTAATCGACAGTTACCAATTACCGACTCCCAGTTATCGACTATTACCTAAAATGTGTATCTGCCAAATCGCGGCCTCCTTAGTGGGTCGTTAAAATAAAATTAACAGTTTAATAAGTATTCATTTATTGTCCATAGTATAATGTCCATATTTTTAACCGACTTCAAAAAAAGGAGGAGGTTACTCAATTCGACCGTATATATATATATATATATATATATTTTTTTTTTATGTATGTTCGGGGATAACTCCGTCGTTTATGAACCGATTTTGATAATTCTTTTTTTTGTTGGAAAGGAGATATTCCTAGTTTGGTGCCATGATAAGGAAAGCAGGATCTGATGATGGGATCCCAGAAAAATCGGGGGAAACTCTCGAAAATCCGCATAATTTTTACTGGGTGTACCGATTTTAATGATTTAACTGAAGTCGGTTTTTCTTCGTTTGCCTGCAAACACAATTATTTTTCATATAGGAATTGTACAATCCATTCTATTTTGCGTTTAATTTTCATTACAACTTCTTTGATGAGTTACATTACAAATATATTAAGACACTTACAAAATCTCTTGCCAATGCAATTGTGTTAATTACGTGTGGTACTGTTTGGTATGTGTAGTAAATCAGTCAACCACTTCAGCCTATCACCTCCTCATCCAGGCCTACACCGGCAATCTTACTGAGATCGTCGGTCCAGCGGGCCAGAGGACGTCCCACACTGCATTTGCCAAGACGTGGTCTCCACTCCAGGACACATCTGCTTCAATGACTTCGCTTCTGCGACACAAGTGACCTGCTCACTGCCACTTCAATTTGCTAAATCTATGTGCTATGTCGGTTACTTTCGTTCTCTCGCAAATAGCTTAATTTCTCATTCTATCTTTGAGAGAAACTCCAAGTATAGCCCGTTCCATTGCACGTTGAGAGACTTTAGACTTGTGGACGAGTCCCTTCGTCAGTGTCCACGTCTCGGCTCCGTATGTTAACACAGGCAGGATGCATTGCGGATAACAGCCAGCCCAACCATATCCTCCTCCTATCAGCCTCCATCTCGAAATTGTTGCGGCCTAGTTGAATGGTATGGCCTGGGTAAACATAATTATGAACAATTTCGAGAAGGGTACCATCGACCAATACATTTATTTATTTACATTTGAACAATTCAACGTATTATTGTATCTAAATAATCTATTCTATGTTAATGTTTACACTTCTGAAAGCGAATATTATAAATAAACAAGAGGAGTGATTTGTTTTTTTTTAAATTCTTGCACTAAATATTTTATCTGACATGGTTTCTGTTACGTTATAAAAACAAAATAAAATACTGACACGTACTAAACGAAGTGTGACCCACTTATGTCTAAACAGTGTAAGATAATTTTGTACGGTGGAAGCTTATGACTGATGTTGTTGATCCAAAAGTCAACACCGTCGGTAATGAGTTTGATTTACTCATCACATCACTTCAGCCCAATACAGTCCACTGCTGAACATAGGCCTCCACAAGTTCGCGCCAAAAATGGAGTGAACTCATGTATTTTGCTGATAGTCACCACGCTGGACAGGCGGGTTGGAGACCGCAGGGCTGGCTTTTTCGCACGTCAGCAGTTGGATTGTTATCCCGCTATCGGTCGGCTTTTTAATTTCCAAGGTGTTAGTGGAACTGTATTATCCCTTAGTCGCCTCTTACGACACCCACGGAAAGAGGGGGGATTCTTAATGCCGTAACCACAGAGCAAATGAGCTTGATTACCGCTCGGAATATACATTTTTATTCATAATAATATTTGTTTCCAGTTAAGATGTTTTTTCTCGTACCTTTCTCCTACATGTCTTAAGGTATAAAGCCATTATGTTTATTTTGTACACATGTAAATTTTCATCAATATTCATTATTTGTACACACATAATAACATTACAGAAAAACGTTTAAAATTATAATATATACTTAACCCTATTGTATTTAGATATATACGGCCTTTAAAAATCTATTTGCTAAAATCCGATTTACTTCTGGTTTTATTTTAAATTATTTGTACTATAGTAGATGGTTGACCTATCTATGAACGCTTACCACAGGATCATCACTAGCGTGCCACCTTACCTTCACTTGCCAACCTTACCTTCACTTGACAGTGACAAAGCGTCATCAGGAGCTCAGCTCAGAGCTGCTCTACTCGAGACAAAAACAGCACTGTTTTATTAGCAGCATTATTTGGCTGTAAACTTCTACAATTTCGTTTGTTTAGATCTTAATATAAGTAGCAAAAAGTAATTCTTAACTGCTTTCAGACAATAAACTGTAGTTACAACATATTGAGGGAAAAGGTGGTTAAGAAAATAAATACAAAAAAATATCATTAAAAGTATATCACACATCATTATAATATTATAGTTAATTGTTTCATTTATATGTACAAATATATTATAAAGCTTTAAATCATCAAGCTATTAATTCATCTGAAAGAAATAAGGGGAATCGAACCGGAAAAAGTAAAGGATGATTATGTTTAAACAGATTACATTACAATGACATTTGTAATTAAGTTTTATCTGCGAAATAATAATAATAATTATCTAAAACAACTGAATTTATTTAAAAATAATTTTAAAATACTATAGACCAAATAATTAACAACAATAATTAAACAAATTAATTAAGAATAACTTTTAAAATTGTTCAAATCAAAGTCGGAAGATTAAAGTAAAATTTACAAATACATCAAACAATGTAACTTAATAGGCATATGTACAGACTACGTCCACACAGGTCTTTTATAAAACGCGGCGTTTATTTGTGACATTTAAAAATAAGTCACCACAGTGATAAATTTATCGATATCAACATATATAGTAAGTTAGGCTAAGTAAGAGCTTTTGGAAAATAAATTATGTTATCTTAAACTCAAAAATATTACTAAGCCATTATAAATAATTAACGTCACGTGGAATATCCTCCTGTACTAGATTTGCTCTTTTTCTGGATTTGATCGGTGGCGAAGTTTGCATAAGGATTGCGGACAACCGAAATATTAGCCGCAAACTTAAGCAGGTCTATAAGTGAAAACAAAAAATAATGAGTGTGCTTTAGACCACACGACTCACGTAACTCTTTCTCTCTTCACTTATATCTCCCTCTCAACTTCTGTTCGCCTCGCCTAATCACACTTTTCGCAATGCTCTCGTCACGCATTCACCAGCTTATTCCCCAAGTCAAGCGTGCGTAAGAATTTTTACTCCAAAAAGGAAAATAAATCTATGCAACTTAGGTAAATGCAAAAATCGCTCTCGTGACCAGTCTGAAACATCCATAACAAAGTAAAATATTAGACAAGAGGAAATTACGACCCATTTAGTCGACAGTGTTCATACGAGTACGTCGTTTTAACGCATGTTTCTTATCATCCTGACCTACATTTAAATCGTACGTTAGTTCCAAGGTTCTGTCATAAATCTCTTAATTTATTGCGAATAAATGTAGTTAGTTTTTTTCGGTTCGCCGAATTAATTTCATATTGAAACTAGCGCAGGATTTTTATAGACTTCAAAGTAAAAAAAAATGTCATACATAAACAATTAAAAATACGAGTAGTGATGCGGTCGGGATTAGATGAGTGTATTTTTTTTTAATTGACGTACAAACATATTAAATACATACACTACACATACATAAACATATATAAACATACATAAAAATACACAGATACATCTTCTTGAATGAATTTCGGTAGATTATTCCAAATGTAAACGGAAGTGGGTGTTATGCCTAGGAACTTCAAGTATTGTTGTTATGCAAGAACGCCTCGAGCGGGGGGGGGTAGGAAGCAATTTGAAACGGGATCGAAGGTAAGGAGGAGATTTTTGATCATGGAGTATGTTATAAAGGAAAGAAAGGATATGCATATCACGCAGTTTGAGACCGCTGGACCGACGATCTCAGTATGCATGCACGATGAAGGTGGATAGGGAGCCACTTAAGTTTAGTACAAAAGTGGGAAATACGATCCTATTTGCGTAAACCAAAAACAAAGCAAGAATTTTTATACGCTATATAATTACTAAGTAGCTCCTGTGTCACATCTAAATAGCACACATCTGCATAGTCGAGAATGGGTAAGAGAAGGGATTGCGCAAGCAAAATTTTGGTAAGAAAGGTATGATGCATTTTTCTGCTAACCTCGCTGACATGAGCTATCCAAGTTAAGTTATTGTCTATAACCAAACCCAAGTTCCTAACTTTGTCGCAATAAGAAATAGGATTGCCGTGGTACAAAACGAGAGGAATAGCACTCCAATCGATTCGTTTTATTAAACGACTGCTATCGACAATTATTGCCAGTGATTTAGATGGATTAAAAAGAAGACCAAACGATTTAGCCTATAGGTTAATAGCTGAAAGGTCTTCGTTTAGAGTTTTAATAGACTCATGCAGCTCGGTCAGCTCAAAATGACGATATATTTACAAATCATCCGCATAGAAGTGGTAGGGAGAAGAAATAGCACAAGAGATATTGTTAATAAGCACAGAGAAAATAATAAGGGAGAGAAAACGCCGCTTTTTGGGACACCAGCGGTGAGATTCAACCAGTCGGACGAATTATCATCGGACGTTACTCTCTGCTGGCGTCCAGAAAGAGAAGAATATAACCAGTCAAGGACAGCAGGTGAAAAGTTAACTGCACGGAGTGAGCTAAGAAGTATGTCATAGTCAAAAGAGTTGAAAGCACTACTGAAGTCCAACAAGACCGTTGCAGTGAGCTTGGTGTTATCCATAGCCCAACAAATATCCTCCGTGACATTCAGCAGCGCTCCTGTGGGACGGACGAAAGCCAGACTGGTAAGGACATAAGAGAGAATTGGAATTAAGGAAAGAATAAAGTTGATTGTGTACTATAGACTCAAGGACTTTGAATAATATTGGGAGGTTGGAAATTAGACGATATCGAGCGGGACTGGAGGGGTTAGAGGTCTTAGGAAGTGGAATGGCAATTGCTTTCTTCCACAGTATTGGAAAGACACTGCATGACAGTGAAAAATTGATAATGTCAGTGACCACAGATGCAACGTCGTCCAACACCGGAAGAACCATCTCCAGAGAGAGATTGTCACTACCTATGCTTAAAAGTGGTACGTAGCACATACGAGTATGTGGTTTAATTTACCGCCAGTCGGTTGTATCCAGCTCTGTATGGAAGATTAAAAAAAATTTCCTATGAACTATTTAAGCGAACAACTGCTCGTTTCTTCATTTGCCTCAATTAGCATTTATTACTCAACTGTTACGCCACGCTGTAGGTCTTAACATGAAAAAAATATTAGTACGGAATATCTAATAAACTACAACACAACGTAACACCTTGAGAGACTCAGTTATTTCAGGATATAATAATTAAAAAATAAGTTTTACAAACTCTATGTTATTATTATTATTTAAGCGACCCAAGCCACTATTACAAAATAAGTTTAGATAACGTTTTTTTATTTGGTAATAAATCTATATTAATATAAATAATCGCCGAAATTTATGAATGCACATTGCTACTGAACAACTGCACCAAACCGGATTTAAGTTTATTAATGTCAGGAGAAGGTTTGTAGAATATAAAAATTAAGCAAATCGATATATTACATAAACAAATAGCTATTCCCTTGCGAATAATTAGCTCTAAGTAAGTATAATAATTATTACTACAAAATTACAAAAAAGTATGTACCTATACGTGAGTTGATTTGAAATTGAACAAAAAATTTACCAACCGTCAATCATGTTGACGTTGTTTCAAAATTTAAGCCGAATTGCTGTATTGTGTCTCAATTCAAATAATTAATTAATTTACAAAAACAAAAGCAATAATATATTTTTCTAGTTGTTGATACCGATAGAGTAAGCAATTATCTATAAAATGATATATAATTTATGTGGAATAATTGTAAGGTTTTTTTCTAAAAAGGGAGGCAAATATCTTAAGCCTTAGCGTATTAATATAATTATACGATACCGGGGCCGTTTTAAATGCCAACTGTCGAACAATATTTAAGTTAATACAATATTCAAAAACATTAACTAAAATAAGGTCATTGACCGAATTGTATTAAAAAATATCGATATTAAAAAAATCGATGTCTAGACACCCGATAACAAGCGCGTCAGTCTGAGCGGATGCCATACCTACACAATTCATTATCTTCCACGTTCCACTAGCCATCCTCCAAAAAACGTTCTCATTTCAACATTATCATTAACATTTCAGTTTGTGATGTCAATATAACTCGTGCATTCCTGCGGCTCGTGTCATATTGGCAGTCTGCCAACATACCAATTCCTCAGGGCTGCCACTAAAACTAGTAAATCTGTCTTCGAACAGGTATCTCCTCGCATAATTGGTTTACAGCACTAAATATCGAGTCGTACCTTGTAAATGATGATGGACTGTAAAGTTCACTTATGTTTTCTTTTCGCGGAAAATGAGTCTCAAAATATGTACTGTACCAGATCTAATATGATACAAATATGTCTTGTTTTCGACGCTGTCATATTAATAAAAGGTACGCTGCCCAAATACTACTTTGATTTGAACGATTCGACGTTTTGGCATTAATTATTTTCTCTTTTAAGGGATGGCTGGAATTAATTTCTGCATAAAAATAATCCTGCGTCTGAATTCAAGTCTTCCCAAGTTTCGTTAAAAGTCCCTAAAAAAGAAAATAATAAAAAGTTTCGTTTTAATTTATTCGGTAATTTTAGCTAAAGTTTGGCTAACTTATAGATACACAGACAGCTACATACAAAACTAAAAACGAAATTAGGCTTCAGTAAAAATTATATCTAATTAACGGTACAAAACTGCGTCTTTTAAAGTTTGATTGTATCTTGTTTTAACTTTTAAAACAAACAAAATTACCACTAACACCAGTTTATTTTAATTTACTCGTGACGACGTTCCAAAACATTCTACAGTGGTTTGTCCACCTACTCATATTTTTGAGTGCTAACCGGCGCATTCCACAGAATATTACAACTGATACAATTGTACATAAATTTACTGCCATTGTTTTGTTTAGCTATGTTCTTTCATCTGCAACCTTAGCTAAATTAAAATACCTGGCAATTGCTCATTAAACATTTATTATACCCTAACGCCTGTTGCGGTTGGAAAAAAAATTCGACGTTTAAAATAAATGAAAGTTCGGTATAACAATAAAACAGTTATTTTTTACAGACATCCGGAAATTAACCTATTATAATACTTTTCATAAAAATATAATGATGAAAGCTTCAAAAAATTTATGATTTTAAATTTATCAGACTGTGCTTATTATCACAGAAGCCTAACATGTGTAAATCAGAGGTGACAACAGGCACATAAATTTGGTTGTTATAAAAACAATACGGAATTATTTTTTTACACGTTCCAATATATATGAAAAGATTACGCAAGGGTCATTCAACTGAGCATAAATAATTGATTACGTCGTGATCTTACAAATAATACAACGCCTACCTACTGGGCCTGTTTCATCGGTTCCTGATATTCTTGTACTGAAATAACTGATAAATTTTATCATTAACAGGTACAACACCTTTAGGCCCTGATACACCTTAAATAATGAACTAAGAATTTTGGATTCACATGTCGCGAACAGAAATATCTGAGGCAAAGTGGAGTGTAATGACGAAGAAAAAATGATATTTTACATAAACAATTTTATACCGTCATCCGTCAGGCAGCTTTATCAGGAACAGGCGAAACAAGCACTGTACTCGCATCAAGAATATTATGATTAAAACAAGCTGACCCAGCAAACGTTGTTTTGCCATATATATTATTAAACCCTTTAATCCTTGTAATTTAGGGGTATGAAAAATAGTATATAAGTAACTGAAAGACTTTTTCTTGGATATTTAATAATTAATGTAATTAAATAATTAACAGATAGCAAGGTGAGTTATGCGAAACATATTTGATTTTAAAAAATAGTTTGCTATAAGCAAATCGGATGTATTTCATACATATGTATACAGACATTTCTACGGTTACATCAACCATATTACCAAATATAGATTAACAAACAGACATGTTGCTCACTTTAAACGAATTCTATGCGACGGCGCGTTGGCGCAACGGTCACGGCACCGGTTTGTGACTGTTGCATTGCCGGTTGCGGGTTCAATCCAAGCACATATAGACGTTTGCCAGGTCTGGGTATTCATGCAGTCCTTGTGGGTCTCCCCACAGTGCCTCGGAGAGCACGTTAAGGCGTCAGTCCCAGTTGTTATCATGTACACCTGATAGCGATCGTTACTCATAGTAGGGAATATATCCGATAACCCGCATTAGAGTAACGTGGTGGATTAAGCTCAGATCCTTATCGGATGTGAGTAATGAGGCTAGGTGGGATATTACAAGCTAAAGCATAAAACGAACTCTAACAGAAAATAAAAAAATATATATAATATTTTCAACGGAAAAATCCACATATCGATAAATTAAATATTAACGCAAGTAAAATATTTAATACTGGTAACATATATTTTACAGAACCTTACTATGAGAAAATACGTTTTTAAATATTGTATAATATAAATTAGTAATTTAATTGTTAAAAAAAAAAACAAATAAAAAGGCCAAAATAACGATTTTTTTTTCTAATCAATTGATTAAATAATATAAGATACTTAAAGAATATGTGATACCGTGACTGTATTATCAAATATATCACTCATATACAAGTCAACTAATCACTAACAAATTGAATGATAAACGATTGAATTAAATGTAAAACTTATCGAACTGAAATATCTTCGTTGTTCCAAAAGGCCGGCCCAGTTTTGTAGTAGTTGTAAGTAGGTACATTATAATTAAAGATACTCGTAATGACACCATCAACAACCTAGAAATGTATAATTGTCAACGAAATATTTATTCCTGAAAAAGATTTTTTTTTATTATTACATTTTTAAAATTTTATAGTAACTCAATGTCCTAAACTCCTATTTCAATTACTTCTGCCATTCAATAACTAACTAAAAACCAATCACAAATTTAACTCAACAGATTGTTTATATTTTTAATAAAAGTATTTAAAAAAGAATATACCACGAGTGTGTCATATATAAATGACTGCATTGATATGAAAATATTCGGGAATGTCGCTACGACAGCAGGAATGAGCCAACCTAAGTGCTAGTTTAATATAAATAGAATGGAATCCAGCGTGGTATGCCGGCCACTTGGTGGACAGTTAAATTTCTATTATAAATGATCTTGGGTGAAACTCGTGAGATGAACATTTTATTTACTCTTTAATTTTTGTTAAGTAAAACTTATTTTATAATTACTTTAAATGTAGACATACGTAGACTACCTTTGTATGTCTTAAGAAATTATAACAATTCTGGTTGTTCTCTTTTATATATTACTATCGATTTGCAATAAAGAGTATTATTATAATAAATAACAGACCACGACAAATATAAAAATTGTGAGTGGGAATCGAACCAGTGACCGCCAGCGCAACAGCCATAAGCCAGTGCTATGACCGTTGCGCTAACGCATCGCCATTTTCATCATTATACTTTATTTATTTATTTGTAAATGAAATGTTTTCTATTCTATTCACGTTCTCTAGATTGAAGACGTCTTTATTCTCTATTAACTCTAAGATTACTAAATAAATTTGAACAAAGCTTCACCTCATGAAAACTACGTCATCCGTACATCATATTAGCTAAAGAACATCAAAACTACAACGTGGGTGAAACTGCGATGATCGTCGAAAGTTGTCTTACATCACACGTCTTCAACAGATTATATGTACACAAGCAAAAAACTGTCAAAAATCCTTCCTTTCCTTATGTCATGATACAAAGCGCACAGTATGATAAAGTATGGACAATGAAATCTGAAAAGTAATGACGCTTTACAGCACTGTCAGCTGTAACCAGGTTTATTGTATAACAGTAGACCAGCTGTAGCCGATACGAATAACAACCGTCAATTTAAGTTTTACTTTTAGTGATGCAATGTTTTAAAACAATTATAATTTAATGAATATAATAGAACACTTTAATTTCTAAACATCACGTAATCATTCTTAAAGAGTAAACTCGCGTATCAGAGCTCAGACTTTTTCATTTACCCGTTGTAAAAATAAAATGTCATACGTCGTCTAAAGTTTTTGAAATTACCTGAAAGATGGTATTTCAGGCATAAAATTTAATTTTGTACGCTGATAAAGACATCCTGGTTTTATTTATTTACCGAAGAGGAAGCAACATTTGGCTTAGACAAAGAATAGGTTCCTTTGTCTAAGCCAAATGTAGAAGACATTTGGAATAGGCGCACAAGTTATATTGGCATTATTTAAGAATATCAAGAGTAGACTAAATACTATGTATTATAATTATGTTTATTATTTTTAAAGAACGAATATAAAACCTATCCCTAGTTAGATTAAACATTATTCAGTTCGTCGTGAAATAGGATGAAAATAACTAAGAATGTTTGCGATATGGAGGTCGCGAATTTTTGTTTTCGTACTCTCGTCTAAATCAAATGCGACGTGTATTTCCAAAATACCGGGTTATTAAAACGGTTGATTCATACAAGGTCGTGCCGGTTTAAAAAATAACATTCCACTTTAGTTTTTTTTTTTATATTTTTCTGCTTCGACTTTGAATAATATGTCAAAACATAACCCAGGGAGACATATCAAGAACATCAGCCACTTTATTTTAAAAGGTTAAAATAGTCATTACTTTTATTTTGTGTCATAAGTTTGGCAGACAGATAGCAATGTATATGTATTCACACTTAATAAACATATGACAATACTATTATTAAATCATAGATATCTGTACAACACAAGGTCAAAAGCTTGGGTCTATTCCAAATTCGTTTGAGTACCTTCGTCAAGGTTATAGTTGTAATTGCCAAGACTCGATTCCTGTTTGTAAGAAAATCAAATATTTTTCCTACAAAAAGGTGTATTTAACAAAGTGAATATTTTTCTTCATATGAAGTACATAAGAAAATTAAGTGTTTGGCATTTAACTTATTTTTATTACGTATTTTCTAAATACATTTTTTAAATACCAACTTCGACGCAAATAAAAAGAGCTTGCCAATTCTAATATTAGCGAAGCGAAGGTAATTAACATAAACATTGAACTTGAAATAAGATTTCTTTCCAAATCGACCACCTGCAGTCGTTAGGTATTTGGCAAAAAGACGTTAAACTTAAGCCAAAATTTGAAGCGTGTAAGTATTTTTGTCTTAAGTATGATGTAAAAAATAATGTCGCTGACCTGTAGGCTAATTGTACGTGTTAAACTGAAAGTAAATTACTAACTGAAGTTCAGTGCAAAAATTGAAAATTACCAGTAATAATAGCCTTTCCTACTACTAGAGTCTATTGAGACACAATGACTATATAAAACCGGTCCAAAAACTTTAACGTCACTTTAACAAAGCGTACTCTATAATCTTTAATTTCAAATCAATATTAAGTTATAAGAATTGTCACTCCTTAATCATAATACGCGACGCGATGTTTGTTCTACTTGAATATATAGTTGGGTGGTATGTAATGTATTGTTAACCGACTTTTAAATAATTGTGTTTGCTCGCAAACGAAAAAAAACCGACTTCAATTACATCGACGAGTAATACAACGTAGATCGACGAAAAAATAGTCAAGTAACTACGCGTTATCAAAGATTACTCAAAAAGTAGTTATCAGATCTCGATAAAATTTATATGTGACCACATGATAAATATCAGCTTTTGATTAAATTAAAAATAAAAAGTTATTGCGGATTTTCGAGAGTTTCCCTCGATTTCTCTGGGATCCCATCATTAGTGCCTAGTTTCTTTATCATGGTACCAAACTACGGATATCCCCTTTCCAACAAAAAAGAATTATCAAAATCGGTATACCCAGTAAAAAGTTATTGCGGATTTTCGAGAGTTTCCCTCGATTTCTCTGGGATTCCATCATCAGATCCTGGTTTCTTTATCATAGTACCAAACTAGGAATATCCTCTTTCCAACAAAAAAAGAATTATCAAAATCGGTACACCTAGTAGAAAGTTATGCGGTATAATACAACGTAGGTCGACGAAAAAAGCGTCAAGTAAAAGCGCATTATTAGATATAACTCAAAAAGTAGTTGTTAGATCTCAAATAAATTTAAATGGGACCAATTGACACACACCACCTTTCGATTAAAATAAAATTTGTCAAAATCGGTCCACCCGGTCAAAAGTTCTAATGTAACATACATAAAAAAAAAAAAAAAATACAGTCGAATTGAGAACCTCCTCCTTTTTTGGAAGTCGGTTAAAAAGGAAAAGGTTACTCATCATCATCATCATTTCAGCCTATTGCAGTCCACTGCTGGTTATAGGTCTCCACAAGTTCGCGCCAAAAATGGCGCGAACTCATGTGTGTTGCCCATAGTCACCACGCTGGGCAGGCGGGTTGGTGACCGCAGGGCTGGCTTTTCACACCTAAGACGCTGCTGCCCGTCTTCGGCCTGTGTATTTCAAAGCCAACAGTTGGATGGTTATCCCGCCATCGGTCGGCTTTATAAGTTCCAAGGTGGTATTGGAACTGTGTTATCCCTTAGTCGCCTCTTATGACACCCACTGGCAACCCACACAGCAAAAGGTTACTCAATTTTACCGTATATATATTTTTATATATGTTTGGGGATAATTTCGTTATTTATGAACCGATTTTAATAAAAAAAATTGTTGGAAAGGAGATATTGCAAGGGTGGTACCATGATAGAGAAACCAGGATCTGATGATAGAATCCCAAAGAAATCGAGGAGAACCCTCAAAAATAGTAGTGACGAAATGTTAATTTTTTTTTTCGTCTACTCAAGTTGTATTTAAGGCTTATTAAGGCTTATTGAATTGTGATTGATCCGATCGGTACTGCATGGCGGACTCGTATGTAAATTGCTTTGTACTGATTGAGATATCTCGAGTCAGTGAGTTGACGCGATTTACAAGATGGCCGTTACGATTGTTTATTTTGGCCGATTACTACGTGTCAATCCCTGTCATTGAACGTTTCGTTTCATGCCTGTAATTATAGGTTATTATTTTATTTATTTATTTTTTATTTTATTTTTTTTTCTGTACCTTTTTCATTTTGTTTAAAACGTAAAAACGCATATTTAAATACAATTTCAATCTAATCAAGTATTATTGTTTGCTTTGTAAACTAATTGGTGATTTTCAAAACCATATATTTATCCGATTTGTTGAAATTAGTGAGAGTGTATTGGAACATATCAAATGTCACCGTACACCCATCCTATGTGAAATGGATTATGGATAACGTATTATTTATTTTACCTAGCAAGCGTTATTTATGTGTATATTCCGATTCTGTATGGTATGTGGTGTTGGTGCGACCGTGTTGTCACCCGACGGCTCAAGCGGAAGATCGGCGCTGACAGCTCTGTCAGCATATGCCGAGCTTGAGACCGGGTTTGCGATATCCTCATTGTATAATTTAATTGTTTAGCTTAATGGATATGTAATATTGATTTATGTGGATGTTGCAAATAAAAGAGTATTATTATTATTATTTCTTGTAGATATGATGAATTTTAAATTCAGTTTTTTTTATTTGTTAGCAAACACAGTTACATACTTTTAAAGTAGAAATTTTGACAGCGTTGCAGTATCATAGTAGAACTTAACTTAGCGTTAATATGTTTCAAAAGTACGGCCTTCTAATAAATATATTTAGAATAATGAATAGAGTCAAATAAAAGAACTAATTAGGAGATCATAGCAATGAATTTGCCTGCAGACATGTCCAACAGGATATATTGTCCAACCCGTTTACATCTTCAGACAAATTTAAGTGTTTCACAAATTCGTATAACTATTTCATTATTATAATTATAATTCATATTATTTTATCTACATTTTTTTAAATTTCGGTTTAGTTTACAATTATAAATAAAAAGCAAAAAAATTTGTGTCATGAATTGTGAAAATGTATCGAACGGATGTTTTCAATTTGAAATGATCGATTCCACGACAATCTCGATTACTTCCATAACGTAGATCTATTTTCGATCTCGCTACATCGGAATCAGGAAGCGAACGAGCATTGTCTATTTAATTATATTTATCTCCCATATGACTAGATCTCAGATGTATTTTAGTTCAGCCGCTCAATGCCACGAGGCCAACAACATTTTCTCATTAATGAAAATAGTTATAACGTGAGTACACGCAATTGATGTGTACGTTATCTCATTTTTTTTTTAGTCCAAGGCAAATGTTTAATATGGAGTGCGTCAGGAATGAGCACAATGGTCTGTTCAATCTTTTACTTTATCTGTATCAATATTAAAGATGCTTCCAAACAAATATTTGAAACGGATTTCCACAGGTTGGTATAAATCTCTTCTTAAAATTATGGTATTAAAGCAATCAAAAGTCATAACAAGTTATGAAAAAATAAAGAAACAACAACGTAATTTTAAATATATTTATTTTGGTCCCATATTCGATAACATTATAACTAACATTTAAACAATTTATCACAATAAAATTAATTTTACCTCACTTAGTATTTTAAATCTAAATTCTTGTAACATAATTGAAATCTTAATATTTTCGCTATTTTTATAAACGATAGATAACATGCATACAAACATTGTAAGCAAAAATAAATTATTACGCTTTGATAAATTAATCAGAATTTTTGGTTCAATTATATTACAGGCCACAAAAAATCAGTTCTGTATTGTAATTGGCTTAAATTACTGATTTGATTTGACAATCATCTTAACATAATTCATTCACACCTCAGTCTTAATAAGCATACCATAACATAACTATTTCCAGATCCATTACTTGATTTTAAAAAAAATAGTTATGACGACTAAAAAAAGTAGTAATGCTAATTATTTATAATGACATTAAAATTGTGTTAACTAAGTCATTTCACATTGGTGTTAAAAGAGTTTATCCACTTGTTAATTAGACGTCTTGCTTATTATTAAATCGATAATCAACTTGTTTTATTTTTCGATAGGCCCATACCTTTGCCTAAACCATGTCATTCCTCTATAATCTGCTTCATAAACATCAGGGATCTCTTTATCGATCGCTTCACAATAAACCATCTTAACTGATGCTTCACCAAAAAGTCTTTCCTCGTATTTGATTAGTTGCTTGAAGAAACCTGTGTTTGGTCGGATTTGTGGCCTGAAAAATTAACGCACTATTAGATTAACATTATAAATATTGTAGTTTTGAGTGAAACAGCCTATGAATTTCCCATTGCTGAACTGTGTGTATATCCAGCTTCTTCTTAACAAACTTCCAAAAAAGGAGGGGGTTCTCAATTTGACTGTATTTTTTTTTATGTATGTAACTTCAGAACTTTTAAATGGGTGGGGACCGATTTCGACAAAAAGATTTTTAATCGAAAGGTGTGTCATTTTGTCTCATTTAAATTTATTTGAGATCTAACAATTACTTTTCGAGTTATATCTAATAATTCGTTCTCCACCATTTTTTCGTCTACCTACGTTGTATTATACCGCATAACTTTTTACCGGATGTACCGATTATGATGACTTTTAATTTAATTGAAAGCTGATGTTTATGGTGTAGTCATATTTAAATTTCATCGAGATCCGATAATAAATTTTTGAGTAATCTTTGATAACGCGTATTTACTTGACTATATTTTCGTCCACTTACGTTGTATTACTTGTCGATGTAACCGAAGTCGGTTTTTTTCGTTTGCGAGCATTATTCTATAAAGAAAAAGAGCAGACCTTTAACCCTTTAAACTACTTTAAGTTCCACCAACTTGAAGAGTACTTGACGAGAGAAGTCACAGAACTTCTTTTAAAATCTAAGAAATATTTTCACACTATGCCTTATTTTACCACAAGCATGAGATAATTTTTAATACCAATTGGCATCCGTTTAACTAACTGGTACCTATTACCATGTTATTTTCGCTACTTCGGATTCTCAATAATTGGGATTTTAAAACTAAACTGACTATTCTAAACTGTAAATTTTAGGTTTGCTTGTTATGTAACAAAACATATTATCATTATAGCCCAAATACGAGTATGTATCTAGCAAAAATTGTTTTGTTGTTAGAACATCGCTAATAAAAACTTTTAATATCCCTTTAAAAAGGCACATAATTAGATTTAGGTTATGCTTTTGAATCTTAAAAGTTGTACTAGTAAAATATAGTAAAGTGATTTACATTAAGTCTTGTCCAAAAAATTGAAGTAATCAGAAACTTACCTCCTTAGTTTCATGTGATGATAAGCTTCACACAGGGTCATCTTTTGCCATTTTACGAGGTAAGCTAGACAGAGAGTTACGGATCGTGAAACACCCGCAACACAGTGTACCAACACCACTTCATTTCTTGTCACAACCTGCATTAACCAATTTCTTCATATAATTAAATTTGTCTAACTCTTAGATATAGTAAAACTGTCTAACTCTTAAATGTACATTTTTTTCTTTTTACGTCTCGTTAATAATTACAAAATTATAATGAAAGGATTAATTGTGCAATAAGCTCTATTACCTCATGTATAAGGTCAGCAACAAGTTCCATGAACGGATACATGTCAGAGTTTGGTGTGTCGAGTAGTGGTACATAGTGCCTTGGAACATAATCTTCTGGTGGCGGTGGCAGTTCCGGTGCAACATTGATTACAAGTCCCGGCCTTAAAGCCTTTACGGCTCCTGGTAGAGCGTGAGCACCGCATATATATACAGAGTCGATGACACGTGATACTCCAAGGGGGCAGCCTCTGTTGACAATTACTTTTATGTTTTATCACTTTAAAAAAAAAGGAGTTAACAATATCATCCACTTTGACACAAAATATATAAAAATTAAAAAAGTAATCTAAATTTATTTCTGAAGTATAAAGCGAAATACAATTTGAGGTATCCTGAAAAAAAAAACGTCAACAATCCGGCACGTAAACAGCATACCACAATGTTTTGTCATTCTGGCGGACGGCCAGCGCGTCTGACCTAGCGCGAACTTGCGTACGCGTAACATCAGATTTGGTAGCAGAACTTTTTCTTCCTATTTTTTTTTTTCATACAACTAAGCTCAAAATGTCTAGTTTTACGTCAAATCTAGAATCTTTTCTTAAATTTTAATTTAATTAATATTCTTTATTTATTCTAAAACAATTTAATCTACTGTATGTGTGGAATTTAAATGTTCCATTGGTAAAACGTAAATTTTAGCGAATGGCGCAATAAAAATGAAAGTAATGACACAAATTCTTTGCTAAAGAACATAAAATATTTAAAATTAACAAATTTTCTATAAAACCTATCGTTAAAAAAGATTCTAGTAGTGAAATAACTTTTTACTTCACCTGTTGACTATATATTTAATTCTCGTAACATTTACTCTATTAACAAAAGCTTAAATTGATTTGTCAAGTGCTAGAAACACTATCACCAACCTATTCAATTCCTCCTTTGTTAACTTCGTGTCTGCAATATCTACTCTTGGTTCGTTTTCGATGCCTACACTTGTAACTTTATCTTCTACTGTCAGAACCTTCATTATTGTTAAAATAATTAACACTATCGATTCTCAATTCACCACTTCACTATTAGACAAATTAAAATTGTTAATATCAGTCACTCCAACAAGGATATTTTTTAATCAGCAATACATATCAAGGACGGTTCTTATAATACCATTTGAAGTGATATTTTATTGGATTTCATTGATGATATGTTTTTAATTATTCGTATTGTATCGGGAATCGATGCGCGGTATATATGAAGGGAGGCGTGCGTACGCGCCGATGTCTACAACGCGTACTGAAACAGCGCCTACTGTTCACCTGTGATTGCTCGCTCGCCTGCAATATCCGGCATTCCAGGTCTATTTTAGACGACGGTGACTTATTTTGTTTACAATGCGAAAATCTCTGATTTTGGTTCTTGGGCAAAGGCTTATGTTTTTATTTTTAGTGTTCTTATATTTAACGAACACTAAATTCTCCGAATATTGATTTTAAACAAAAAATTACAAATTTATTTTCTGTCGCGGTTTAGGAACCACTAAAATAAACAATAAATTATTAAAAATATTGTTTTATTTAAAAATAATAATATACTATAAAGAGTAAAACAAGTAAATATGTTTAATGTATGTGATACTATTTTTTTAACCGACTTCCAAAAAAGGAGGAGTTTCTCAATTCGACTGTATTTTTTTTATGTATGTTACATCAGAACTTTTGACCGTGTGGACCGATTTCGACAAAAAAAATTTTAATCGAAAGGTGGTGTGTGTCAATTGGTCCCATTTAAATTTATTTGAGATCTAACAACTACTTTTCGAGTTATATCTAATAATGCGTTTTTACTTGACGCCTTTTTCTTCGACCTACGTTGTATTATACCGCATAACTTTCTACTGGATGTAGAGAAATCGAGGGAAACTCTTGAAAATCCGCAATAACTTTTTACTGGGTGTACTGATTTTAATAATTTTTAATGTAATCGAAAGCTGATGTTTGTCATGTGGTCACATTTAAATTTTATTGAGATCTGATAACTACTTATTGAGTAATCTTTGATAAGGCATAGTTACTTGACTATTTTTTCGTCGATCTACGTTGTATTACTCGTCGGTATAATTGAAGTCGGTTTTTTTTTCGTTTGCGAGCAAACACAATTATTCATGATATAATATAATCATTTAATAAAAAAATGGTGTTAATTCCTAATTTTTATTTCGTACAAATTCTACAAGGTCATGAAGCTCTTTTTAACCGACTTCCAAAAAAGGAGGAGGTTCTCAATTCAACTGTATTTTTTTTATGTATGTTACATCAGAACTTTTGACTGGGTGGAGCGATTTCGACAAATTTTCTTTTAATCGAAAGGTGGTGTATGCCAATTGGTCCCATTTAAATTTATTTGAGATCTAACAACTACTTTTCGAGCTATGTTTAATAATGCGTTTTTACTTGACGCTTTTTTCGTCGACCTACGTTGTATTATGCCGCATAACTTTCTACTGGATGTACCGATTTTGATAATTCTTTTTTTGTTGGAAAGGAGATATCCCTAGTTTGGTATCATGATAAGGAAACCAGGATCTGATGATGGGATCCTAGAGAAATTGATGGAAATTCTTGAAAATCCACAATAACTTTTTACTGGGTGTACCGATTTTGATAATTCTTTTTTTGTTGGAAAGAAAATATCCTTAGTTTGGTACCATGATAAGGAAACCAGGATCTGATAATGGGATCCCAGAGAAATCGAGGGATCTTCTTGAAAATCCGCAATAACTTTTTACTGGGTGTACCGATTTTAATAATTTTTAATTTAATCGAAAGTTGATGTTTGTCATGTGGTCACATATAAATTTCATTGAGATCTGATAACTACTTTTTGAGTAATCTTTGATAACGCGCAGTTACTTGAGTATTTTTTCGTCGATCTACGTTGTATTACTCGTCGATGTAATTGAAGTCGGTTTTTTTTTCGTTTGCGAGCAAACACAATTATATGAGCAAAGCAGTGTTTCCAATCTTTTAATAGACGCCTAGGGACGCCTTACATTCCTACATCCTGGAAAAAGTAATGAAGGTAACCTCCTTCTTTTTGAAGTCGGCTAAAACTGCTTTACACACAAACGGTAAATTTAACTGTAAACGGAAAATTTACACTCAAATACATTAAAAACGGTTACTTTTAATCCGCTCCATTTGTTAATTTTGACCAATTGTAGAAAAAATTAATTCGTTCGTATTATTATTATTTTTTTTGTTGGTCGACGTTTCGGCTACTTTACAGCAACCATAATCACGGAAGGACAGTTATATAATGAGTGATAGTCGCGTAAACAATAGAAAACAATATGCTACATAAAAATGACTTGAGTTCAAACAAGCTCACTCATGTTAAGCTCACAGTACGGTGGTAAACGTACGATGTGACGATTTGTGGACTAACGCCGAGTTGCACGAAAAGAAATTAAAATTTAAGTAGTGATTAAACAAATTTAATCGCAAGAATTGTATGAAATTCTTGTGATTAAATTAGTTTAATCTCTACTTAAATTTTAATTTTGTTTCGTGCAACTCGGCGTAAGCCATCTCGTCTACGACAAATTTTCAAAGCACTTTTTTACTTAACAAGTCTAAAAGTCGCCAATTTAACACAATATATAACCTGACAGATTTTTTAATCCTGTTGATAACCCACATAAGAATGCAGATCTCGACGTAGTCACTGTGTTGGTAACCGACTCTTCATATAATATACATGTATAGTAATTTCGTTTTGTCTAGCTGCTTTTACTTCGTCTAAATATTTTCGTCACCATAAAACTGTATCCGGCCGTTCTACGAGATACTGTTTCTTCCTCTTTTTTACAGGAATAATTGTGTTTGCTCGCAAACGAAACAAACCGACTTCAATTACATTGACAAGTAATACAACGTAAGTAGACGAAAAAAATTAACAAACGCACTAGTCTTCACTACGCTTTTCGAAGGTTTCCCTCGATTTCTCTGGGATTACATCATCAGATCCTGGTTTCCTTTTTATGATATTACACTTGGGATATCTTCTTTCCAACAAAAAAAAGAATCATCAAATCATCATGTTCATAAACGATGAAGTTATCTCCGTACATACATACATATAATATATACATATACGGTCGAATTGAGTAACCTCCTCCTTTTTTGTAGTCGATTAAAAACCTAAACTTTTTAGTGCTTTGTACAATGTCGAGCTAGACATACACCGTATATATTTTTGTTTTAAACTAAAGGAGGATAGAAGCGAGAACTTGGTAAAATTGAACAAAAAAAATGGTTAAGGCTAGCATAAATATATTTTTGATACTGTTATAAACTATTCGTATTATATTGTATCAATGGAATAAAATGTGTAGGACTGTTAAGTGCGAACAAGCCTGAAAAGGCTTTTGCAAGTAAACTTATTGTAATTCATGCTTTTCTTAACGTTATAAATAAATTAATAAAATACCTAAATGTGCATTGTAAACGTAAGTGTCAAAGTTTCTATGAAAAATAAATTTGTATTTAAAAGGGTGCATTAAAAATATAAAATAAGAAAAAGTGTATAAACGTATACCTTCTAATAATAGAGATCAGAAAGCAATTTTCAAAACTGGGTTATCTGCAATTCCAAAATTATTTAAAAAAACTTTACAGGGTTGTAAGTAAATTAATTAATTTTAATCTAAATCTATTCAAATGTACTCGTAAATTCCTAAAAAAAAATTAAGTTTATTCCCTCTCAAAAATAGTCAGTTATAAACGATTTTGATTTTGAATTGACTATAAATTTCTGAAACTGTAACTTTACGACGCACTAACTGATTTCGATTTAGTACATGAACTAGGTATGTAGTCGTAGCAGTATGCAAAGAGCAAGAATCGATTTAAGATTTGACTTATTAAAAATTTTGCCCCTGTAATTACATTACTGTAAACTCATCAATGTGTATTCGTCGACATAGTACACGTACCACCACAGCACTGGCACGGCGATTATTGAACATTTATGTATATTAGTTATTTTTAACCGAATTCAAAAAAAGTAGGCAGTTCTCGATTGGACTCTATTATTTTTAAATGTACGTTACATCAGAACTTTTTACTGTGTGGCCGATTTCGATGATTCTTTTTTTAATCGAAAGGTGGTGCTTGTCATGTGGTCTCATTTAAATATAATCGAGATTTGACTAGTACTTTGTGAGTTATACTAATATTGCGTATTTACTTCGCGGTATTTTCGTCACCCTACCTTGTATTTATCTTTATATCTAAATATTTAAATTTAATATTTTCAATTGTCATTGCAGATGACATAAAAAAATAATAAAAGTAAAAACTATGGTGTTTGATGAAGACGGAAAATAATAATAAAATATAATTAATACAGAAGAATTATAAATAATAAACATAAATTGTCGTTTCTCTTATTTTCAGGTGAGAGTGTCTATAGATTTAAGTGATTTTTCTTACAATGTAAATTAAAATGTAAAGAAATAAAAACTCTTATTTTCAGAGCAACGCAATTTGTTTATTTATAAAGAAATACCATAAAATACTGAGGTAACTTTTTACTGGGTACACCGATTTTGACGTTTCTTATATAAATTAAAATCTACTACTCGTCATGTAGTCCTATTTAAATTTGATTGAGATATGAGTAGTACTTTTGCGTTATATCTAATATTGCGTATTTACTTGGCTATTTTTTCGTCACCCTACGTTGTACCTTATAACATTTTTACTGGGTTCACCGATTTTGATGTTTTTTGTATAAGTCAAAAGCTAATACTTGTCATGTGGTACCATTTAAATATGATTGAGATATAATGAGTACTTTTTGAGTAATCTTTGATGATGTGTATTTACATGACGGTGCTGAGACGTGCCTGTGGTCATGTTCAATACTAAAGTATTGAACACGACCACAGGTGGCGTTGTGGTAAACCGGACGAACGGATTTTGATGATTCTTTTTTTAATCGAATGGTGGTGCTTGTCATGTGGTTCCATTTAAATTTAATTGAGATTTGACTCTTACTTTTTGAGATATATTATTGTATTTACTTGACTGTTTTTGGAGTTTTCTTATTGTCATATAAGGCCTCCGGAATGAAAAAAATGTGAACAGTAAAATCTACTGAACGAATGACCTCTTTAGAGATGGCGTTCTGACGTTTCCTAATAACGCTGTGGCGACATCTATCATGCAGCATATAAACTAGAGAAAACTGAAGTATCCTACATCGCGCTATCAAAGAGAGTATATATACTTATCAAAGCTATCAGAGTATTGACTATATATTGAGTAGAACCCGACAACAACCGTCGGGGCGTCAGCCCACCAGACACAACTTCCGTCTGGCCGAAGGATCCTCCCTTTTCGATGGCAGACGAGGAACTGAACACCCTGACCTCCAAAACGCCATCCGTTTCCGATAGATGGCGTTATCGGATTCGTTTATTTACCATTTGATATGGTATTAATATTTTTCTTAGACTAGTGTAAGCCTTTTTTGTACTTATTTAGACAGTCGATCTGAAGGAGTAAACTTCAGTCGTGCGTCAGAACTGACACACACACACTTTTGTTTCGTCACCCTACATGGTATTACACCATATAACTTTATACTGGTGCACTAATTTTGATCTCTTGGAGCTCACTCCTTAAGAATCAATTTTCATATAAGGTCCCCAGTATGAAAAAAATATGAGGAATAAAATCTATTGAACGAATGACCTTATTAAGTTGCTCGTAACGCCATCTATCAAAACCAAATAGGGTTCCGATTTATTGCGTTACGACGTTTTCCAATAACGCCTATTAGATATATGGAGTTATTTGACTAGTTTATTTACCATTTGATATGGTATTTATTTTAACCGACTCAAAAAAGGAGGAAGTTACTCAGTTCGACTTTGGGGATAACTTCTTCGTTTATGAAACGATTTTGATAAATCTTTTTTGTTGGCAAGGAGATAATCCAAGTGAGGTACCATGATAAGAAAACCAGGATCTGATGACGGAATCAGAGAAATCGACGGGAACCCTCGAAAACCGTAGTGACGACTAGTGCGTTTGCTAAATTTTTTCGTCTACTTACGTTGTATTACTTATCGATGTAATTGAAATCGGTTTTGTTTTTCGTTTGCGAGCAAACACAATTATTTATAATCAATTTCATTTATGATAACTCTCTAAAAGAACATGGTTACACAATCAAACACACAGACATTTTAACGTATTAATTGACATAAGTAACTGAGGAAGGGCACAGAAGGAATTTCCTGCTTAAAACATGGAGCAGCCCGACTGGGGTAGTACCTCGACCTTACAGAAGACCACAGCTAAATAATACCGTTTTAAAATAAGAATCAACGGATCTCCCAGTGGGATTTTCTCCTGCGTCTCCTGTGTCCGGAAACACCTTCCAACAACCGTTGTAGTAGTGATAAGATTGTATATCTAAACAGAAAGTGTTTATTTTTATTTAACTAATAGAAAAGTTGAATTATATAATATATAATTATGATTATAAACTGATATGACGTTTAACTGTTTTTTTTTTTTCATTTCCTTTCTACCAGTTCACACGCTCACTATATATTATTAAAATATCTTGTTCAAATTAGCGGCTATATTCTTTACTGCCGTAACCACACAGCTAACGCTAGATCAAATATGATCATTTCTGCTACAGCTTCATAACATTGTCTACTATCGTATTTCACTCAAACTTCGTCGATTTGTTTCTGAATTTTTCTTTATAGTTTTGAAGGTCAAGCAAGTTCATATAACAAGCAACTTGTGGCCGAAGATGTAGTTTCAAAACCAGCAGCAAAAACAACACATACTTGCGCTATCATGCAGGTAAGATCGATTTCTAATTCAACAATCAATTATCTAACTTGACGAATTAAACTTCATTCGTAACAGTACAAATAAACTCATCTTTTGTTCTAATGTCACTTGTAAGGTCATAATTATTAAGCAAACAATAAATATATTAAGCAGACACATATGTACAATGTACATAATTCTGTTAAGCATTATTGTATTATTTTATTAAAATATAATGAAACACTTGTATTGCAATACATTTTTTTGATAAGGTTACATATAATATAACTGTAGAGGTCGAATTTCTGTACATGATTGTAAAAAATATCTGAAAACCGAGTCAGGGGGGTGGGGTGTAAAAGTGAAATAGAACTAATTTAGATTTTTTGTTGTTTTTTTTTGTTTATCTGTCTGTTTGTACTGGCTAATCTCCGAAACAACTGGACCGATTTAAATGAAATTTTGTATGGTGGTAGCTTATATCCCTGGTCAACATATAAAATACTTTTGATCCCAATAAATTAAAGAGTTCACGTGGGATAGTTAAAAAAATTTCATCACTTAAACAGCTTATTATACAACTTATTCACCTAATTAAGTATTGATATTGCCGGTATCGTCATACAATAAAGCAATTTATACATTATAAAAAAGTTATAAATTAAAAAGATATTCCGCGAAAAAGTAAAACCTTACAAAAACAGTGCCTTGCATAGCGTACTTCATCACCATATTATATAAACTAGATGGCGCTGATAGTATTCTACATCGCGATGGTGAAATTAAACAATTCACTGCAATAACTTAGGCTTCAAAAATAATGTTACCGACTTCAATTCGTATTAAATGAACTAGATGGCGTTGACAGTATTCTACATCATGGAGGTAAAAAAAAAGTTAGTGTATAATGGTTGACATTTGGTTATTAGTTGGTGACTAAAATAAAGCTCAAGGGACGCTGCTTATTGCGGTTGTGGACCTCAGCGTCAGCTGTTTCTCGCACGGCCAGCTATATGTTGCTTTCTCCCATGTCAGTCAGCCAACCAACCTATTTATTCATGTGCCGAATCAGCTTACGTTGAATATCGTCTATAAAGAAACATTATAAGGTATTGCATTCTATAAAATTTCAAATCTAGTACTAATAAATACCACGCGAACGAAATCGCGGGAATCAGCTAGTAAAGAATAACAATATCAGGCATCACATAAGAGTATTAAATTATAATTCTTCGTCTTTATCTTTATAGATATAACAATACCTAATGAGATAAAATTGTTTACCTATTTCAAAATCTAGAAAAAACTTTAAGCTTACCATACAGTCATAATTTCAAAGACTTAATTTTTTTGACTATTTAAGTTCTTCAAAATTATATCAGGAAACGCAAATGACAAAAACGCTACTAAACTTAAAAGGATACACTATGGCATATTTGTGGCGCAGGCAAATAGACATATACCTAGTCTGTTTTTATAACAAACTAGTACTGAGTATATCTCTCGCATATTCCGATTTTACAGAGTGAGATGGGTCATTGTTAGGGATGGGGCCATCGCCTTTCATCGTGTTTTTAAAATTGTAAAACCTTTAAAACTAATGTCTTTAAAATTGTTCATTTTGCAATCATCATAAGCAATATATCTAATCTAAATAATATAGGTAATCGCTAAGTCGACTGAGTATTCATGTAACTACAGCGCTTGTTTGAAACGGACTCTATGCTGATTACCTGGACCAATAACAACGCACACAAAATTTTTGGTACTCGTTTGTTAAAAAAAAAAACGGACGATATTTTAATCATCTATACAATAATTAGCTACTATTGTGAGGATAACGTTAGCTACAAAAAAATATATAGATCGTAAATACTTAAACCACTGACCATGTCCTTGCTAGAGATTCTTGGAATGTCCGCTTGATCTATAATAAAATTGTAAATTACACTTAGAATGAGCAAAAAAAGTGATTTCATAAAAAACAGGCAAAGGTTACACAAAACAATTAAGTTATTTGGAGTAAAAAACAGGTTTGTATAAAATTTATTATTTTGAGGAACAGTGTGTAAAATGCCTAAATGCTTTATAAATTACATGTATATATATAAACTTTTATCAGTCTTCAAATAACAACAAAGTCCATTTTACATTAAGGTTTTGAACAGACACAATGTTTTTAATATTAATTGTAATATTAGTTTTGTTAATTTATTTTTACACTACGCAAAATTTTGATTACTGGTCAAAAAGAAATATTAAATACGATCCACCGTTACCTCTTTTCGGAAATCATTTAAAATGTGGGCTGGGAATGAAGAGCTTAATAGCAGTTTCATGTGAATTATACAACAAATATCCAAACGAAAAAGTTGTGGGATACTTTCGTGGAAGAACGCCGGAACTAATTATTCGAGATCCAGATATTGCAAGAGCAATTTTAAATGTGGACTTTGCCAGCTTCTACCCGCGCGGCTTTGGTAGAGATCCTACAAAAGAGCCACTGTTGAAAAATCTGTTTCATGCGGATGGAGATTCATGGAAACTATTACGCCAAAGACTGACACCAGCGTTTACAACATCTAAACTGAAAAACATGTTCCCATTGATAGTGAAGTGTGCTGAAAAATTGGAACACATGGGAAAAGAAATAATAGCAGGAGGTGGAGAGTGTGACGTGCGAGACTTTATGGCACGTTTTACTACAGAATTTATTGGTGCTTGTGGCTTTGGCATTGAAATGGACACAATAAATAATGAAAACTCTGTCTTTAGAAATTTAGGAAAGCAAATGTTTCATCGATCCATAAGAAATGTTTCTCAGGATTTACTTTGGGATATTTTACCAGAGGTAGGGAAAATGTTAAATGTCAGTGTTTTCGATAAGAAATTAGAAACAATAATTTCCAGCATAGTGCTAAAAATTTTCGAACAGCGAAATTATAAGCCCTCTGGAAGAAATGATTTCATCGATATCCTTTTAGAGCTAAGTGCAAAGGGCAAAGTAAAAGGAGAGTCTCTTGAATACAGAAATTCCGATGGGTCACCTAAAGAAGTTGAATTAGAAATCGATTTGGAATGTTTAATAGCGCAAGTATTTGTTTTCTTCGCAGCCGGCTTTGAAACATCTTCGTCAGCTACGAGCTTTGCATTACACGAGCTAGCGTATAATATCGATTTGCAACGAAAAATCCAAGCTGAAATTGATGCGGTACTTCTAAAGTACGACAATAAGTTGTGTTATGATGCAGTTAATGAAATGACTCTTTTAGAAATGGCATTCAAAGAATCTCTGAGAATACTTCCACCCTTAGGAGTCCTAAATAGGGTCTGCGCTGCTAAATACACAATTCCTCAACTCGGAATAAGTCTTGATCCCGGTGTGAAAATTATAATTCCTATCCAAGCAATACAAAATGATGAACGTTATTTTGAAAATCCCCAAGTATTTAATCCAGAAAGATTTGCTAACGAGAAAATTAGTGAAGTACATAAGTACATCTTCTTACCTTTTGGAGAAGGGCCCCGAGCTTGTATAGGTATGTTATTTTTTTTTTTTTATTCAATTACTGAGAGATAGTCACAGCTTAATTTAAGGCCTCCTTATTATTAAGAATTCAACCAATTACAATGACACAAATATTACAAATATTTACAAATATTTTACAATACGGACATTTTAATCAGCCTCCCATCACCTATAGCAGCACTTGTGTATCTAGTTACGTGTGAAGCTAATAAACGCTAAAAATGTTCCACTTAACGAGAGAGAGAGCGAATTAGTTTCAGTACTCTTAATTTTTGAAAATCAAAACATTTATGTTTGGGGCGTTTAAACGACAAAGATTCAGTAGGTTCAATTTCCGAACGTGACTAATATTTGTATATGTAATACAGATGTGTATCGTAACCCAGTTTGTAAGTTATCCTGTATTGCGAACTGTTAAAAACGTAAAGTTGAAATAATCGTTATATTTTATATTTGCAAATTCCGTCACTATTTATTCCGTAAGAACCTTCTACAAAAGTAATAGAAAAGTGACTTTTGCGCTTAGTAACTCGTTTAGCAGTTCCTTTTTATTTCTATAGATAGCCATAAACCTTACTATTATTTTATGTTTTATATGTATTTTTGAGTGCAATAAAGTATATAATAATAGATTTTATATAAATAAGATCGTCATACGTTCGTTTGAATGTAACTCTATCGTGTTACATAGTTATCTGACACAAATTATCAGATTAAATATAGCGTCAATTATTCCCCCCCCCCCCCCCCCTTCCGCACCTCCTTAAGTTACTTTTATCATAATTTACAACGTTCATATCTAATATTACTTGTTACTAACTGTTTCAGGTGCCCGCTTGGGTCAGATGCAGTCTATCGCCGGACTGGCCGCTGTGTTACACAAGTTTACAGTGGAGCCGTCAGAAAAATCAACCAGAAAAATTAAAATGAATCCGAGACTAAACGTCGTTCAGGGCGTCTTGAATGGGATTCCTCTTAGACTTAAGTTACGCGAAAAGTAAAAATATTATAGCCTTTTTTATTACAGGATTGTTTTTTTATAAGTACAAAAACTAAATCTGTTAAGTATATAACTAGCAGATACCTAATAAAAATATTATGCAAATAATAACTATTGACAATTTTTTTTTCATCTGTTGTGAATCGGACGTAAGCCAAATGTGGCTTCGTTAGTTGGTAAACATTTATCGAGTTGAATTGAAAATTTGGAAATCTTTAAGTAATCACTTAATGATAGTTCAATGTCTTTAGCCATTTTATCGATATTTCTTTACAAGTATTAATAGTAATAATAGTTTTTATTTTATTCACAATGCCACGTTATAATTTTTGTTTACGGAGAATGCCACGAGGCCACGACAATGCTAATTTAGCAATACAGCAGTTCCGGGAAATATATGGGAACACCCGTATTTGTCCAACCGATGGCCGCACTATTACAAATGCTTTCCAGAGGATACGGGGAGATCAATGCTTAATCCCGCATTTTCTGTGAAATTTCATAACAAAAGACTTGTACTCAACAGATGTAAATACAGTTGATGAGTTAAAAAATAGAATTATTAGAACTTTTAATAAATTAAGAAATATGGCCGCCAATGGCGACATCATGTCAAAATTAGTAAATAACATTATAAGAAGATAATTATAATATGTGCATCAGTGTTCATGGCGAACATAATTATCGAGAATTTAAAAATTTAGTAACGTTCTATCACCGACCAAACAAACCAACGAGTAGTTCGTTGTGTCACCGCACGTCATAACAGGTCAGTGAACCCATAGTTACACATGTTGTAATAAAATTTTAGTATATTTATAATAATATTTATATATAAAAACAAGAATTACTCGTTTAAAGATATTATTAGATATATCCTCATCAACAAGAGTGTTTCTTATCCGGGCGACATCGACCTTCTACAATAACCAAAAACAATGTAGGTATATACCTATATACCTACATTTAGTTCACTGATATAAACATGTTATTAAGACAGGAACCTTCTAGTACAATTTATTATACAAAAAAAACCTTCATGCAATGCATGTAGTAGTGATAAAATTGTATATCTAAACAAAGAGTGATTCTTTTTTAACCGACTTCAAAAAAGAAGCAGGTTACTCAATTCGACCGTATATGTATATATATATTTAATAATTAATATAGTGCCTTTGTTAATTTGTTTCGTCTGCTTATGTTGTATTACTTGTCGATGTAATTGAAGTTGGTTTTTTTCGTTTGCGAGCAAACACAATTATTATATAAGTAATTAACTACATATATGAAGGTTTAATTCTTTTTTTCAATTCCTGCTACCAGCTCACCTTCACTATATACGTATCTTTAAATATCTTGTTCTGATTTACAATCGTCAATAACATACTACTTATTTATTCACTCAAGTTTAAATACATTTTTAACCTTATGGTCTCAGCTTGTGGTATCTACTAGACATTAGGCACATACTAGACAGGTAGACACTTGATGTTAAAACAGTTTTTTTTTAAATAAAAATTCTTCGATTATATTGATGAAAAAAAAATTGTTTTCTTAACTTAAGTAATAATTTACTTAATTCTTTTTTTTATTAAAATACCTGCATGAACGTGCAAAAAGCCTAATGAGCAATCAGTGCACAGATGAACTAATGATCGACATACGCCGAATTGTCAGGTCAACAAGGTATACTAGACCAGTGCAGATATTTTGAAACAAAAAAAAATATAGTAGGATGAAACCCATTGTAAAAGGAAGAGAATACAACATAAATGAAAGTAAAAATAAATTACGGGCGATCGGAGGTCGGGAAGTGGGGGTTTAAGGGTAAAAACGGTTTTTCTAGATTTCCGGCTTACTTACCGGCAAGAATTTATATAAGATCAGTGTACTGTCAGTCATTCAACTCTATTCTATTTTTTCTATAAATTGCAGCTGTTCAAGTGTGCCATGTCAATAATTCTATTAAAGTTATTGCATTGTTTTAGTATGTTCTTTTTGAAATTTATACCTGGTCGTAGATCAAACCCCATAATTGATTTAGGTGAGTATTTAAGCTATGATAATAATGTAAAAGAAAAACAAAAAATATGAGTAACAGAATAATGTTATAAGTAGACCACGTCGTTTCTGGGTACTCTTAGAATGTCCACTCGATCTGTAAAAAAATGTAAAATTATAAACTACAGGGGACACAAAACCTGTGGATTTTCATCAACCAATTTCAGAAAAATTGTTACCGGCGTTTTTTTTTTTCATACAAGTAGGTCGATAAATAAGCGTACGGCTCACCTGATGATAAGTAATTACCGTAGCTTATAGACGACGGAACACTAGAAGCATTGAAAGCGCGTTGCCGACCCTTCTCGCAATCATCCCCCCAGGAACTTTGGTCACCTTAATCACAACAGGAATACAATACTGCTAGAAAACAGTTTTATTTAGCTATGATATTCTGTAAGTTCGAGGGAATACCACAGTCCAGCTGCTCCAGATTTTGAACTGGCTATTTCTTGCTATGCCCTATCTTAGTCGAGTTATTTTGGAATAAAAAAATAGGTTTGTATAAAATTTATTATTTTGAAGAACAGTGTGTAAAATGCCTAAATGCTTCATAAATTACATGTATATATATATATATATATGTATATAAAATTTTATCAGTCTTCGAACAACAACAAAGTCCATTTTAGATTAAGTTTTTGAACAGACACAATGTTTATAATATTAGTTGTAATATTACTTTTGTTCATTTATTTTTACACTACGCAAAATTTTGATTACTGGTCAAAAAGAAATATTAAATATGATACACCGTTACCACTTTTCGGAAATCATTTAAAATGTGGGCTGGGAATGAAGAGCTTAATAGCAGTTTCGTGTGAATTATACAACAAATATCCAAACGAAAAAGTTGTGGGATACTTTCGTGGAAGAACGCCGGAACTAATTATTCGAGATCCAGATATTGCAAGAGCAATTTTAAATGTGGACTTTGCCAGCTTCTACCCGCGCGGCTTTGGTAGAGATCCTACAAAAGAGCCACTGTTGAAAAATCTGTTTCATGCGGATGGAGATTCATGGAAACTATTACGCCAAAGACTGACACCAGCGTTTACAACATCTAAACTGAAAAACATGTTCCCATTGATAGTGAAGTGTGCTGAAAAATTGGAACACATGGGAAAAGAAATAATAGCAGGAGGTGGAGAGTGTGACGTGCGAGACTTTATGGCACGTTTTACTACAGAATTTATTGGTGCTTGTGGCTTTGGCATCGAAATGGACACAATAAATAATGAAAACTCTGTCTTTAGAAATTTAGGAAAGCAAATGTTTCATCGATCCATAAAAAATGTTTCTAAGGATTTACTTTGGGCTATTTTTCCAGAGGTAGGAAAAATGTTAGGTGTTTATATTTTCGATAAGAAATTAGAAACAATAATTTCCAGCATAGTGTTAAAAATTTTCGAACAGCGAAATTATAAGCCCTCTGGAAGAAATGATTTCATCGATATTCTTTTAGAGCTAAGTGCAAAGGGCAAAGTAAAAGGAGAGTCTCTTGAATACAGAAATTCCGATGGTTCACCTAAAGAAGTTGAATTAGAAATCGATTTGGAATGTTTGATAGCGCAAGTATTTGTTTTCTTCGCAGCCGGCTTTGAAACATCTTCGTCAGCTACGAGCTTTGCATTACACGAGCTAGCGTATAATATCGATTTGCAACGAAAAATCCAAGCTGAAATTGATGCGGTACTTCTAAAGTACGACAATAAGTTGTGTTATGATGCAGTTAATGAAATGACTCTTTTAGAAATGGCATTCAAAGAATCTCTGAGAATACTTCCACCCTTAGGAGTCCTAAATAGGGTCTGCGCTGCTAAATACACAATTCCTCAACTCGGAATAAGTCTTGATCCCGGTGTAAAAATTATAATTCCTATCCAAGCAATACAAAATGATGAACGTTATTTTGAAAATCCCCAAGTATTTAACCCAGAAAGATTTGCTAACGAGAAAATTGATGAAGTACATAAGTACATCTTCTTACCTTTTGGAGAAGGGCCCCGAGCTTGTATAGGTATGTGAATTTTTTTTTACTCAATAGAAGCGTTATTATTTTTATTTGATATTCTAAATAAGTATCAAACTGGTTTTAAAGAGTAATATTAGTCATAATATTTTGATTAACGTTATGTACCCTCGTTAGAAGTTGAATTCCGTAAAATATGTGTATATTGTACTCACACTCTCAAAAACAAAAATAAGTGACTCAACAAAAACAAGTTTAGTCAGTTATGCTGCTTAGTAGAAATTCTACCTATTATTGTTGCATACACGATGACCAACGTGGTTTCACCTGCGCTAAGCGTTCACATTAAACCTTATTCTACCTAGCGAGAGAAAAATTCGAAGCTTAATTCAAGGTCACTTTGTTTTTTCGATTTAGATTAGTTAAGATTAAAATGTTCAAACGACAGAGACGCAAAAGGTTCGATTCCCGCTCGTGATGAAGGCTATACAATGTAGCCGTCGTAGTCTCGGTGGTTGTGTTTTTCGTTATCGGCCCCTTATATTGGGTATGAATGTAATAAACATTATATAAAAGGTGTTCCACTTATCGAGAAAGAGAGAGAGCGAATTAATTTCAGTACTCTTTATTTTTTCACAACAGTTAAGGTTGGAACGTTTAAGCGACAAAGATTTAGCAGGTTCGATTCCCGGACCTGACAAATGTTTGTATATGTAATACAGATGTTTTTCGTAGTCTAGTTTTTCGTGTTGGGTGTTTCTCACCTGCAACACAGGTACTGCCTTGAGTGTAAAGCTTATCCTGTCTTGCGAACTATCGAATACGTGAAGTTGAAATCTTATATATAAAATTCTCGTGTTTCAGTGGTAGTTATCATACTCCTTCGAAAGGGCTAGACCGATTTTTATGGAATTTTGTGTGCATATCCATAAGGTCTGAGCTACGGTTAGTAGCACGTTTAGCGATTCCTTTTTATTTATATCGATATTATATAAATAACTAAACTCTTCATACGTTCGTTCGAATGCAACTTTATCATGCTACATAGTTATCAGACACAGATCATCAGATTAAATATAGCGTTAATTCCCCGTGGCAAAAAATTCATAAAACATGGACAAATGCAGGCCAAATTCTCACACCGAGCTGGGAGAGTTTATGAGATCTCATAGACTCTCATAACATCCACTGCACTGTACTGTATCCGCCCGCCCTAATTGCATGCATAACAATTCACAACATTCATAGTACTTGTTATTAATTGTTTCAGGTGCCCGCTTGGGTCAGATGCAGTCTATCGCCGGACTGGCCGCTGTGTTACACAAGTTTACAGTGGAGCCGTCAGAAAAATCAACCAGAACAATTAAAATGAATCCGAGACTGAACGTCGTTCAGGGCGTCTTGAATGGGATTCCTCTTAGACTTAAGTTACGCGAAAAGTAAAAATATTATAGTCTTTTTTAACCATAGGATTGTTTTATTTATACAATTTTACTAAAAAGGTAAATAGATGGTTTGTTGTTTCTTTTCTACAACACTCAATGAAACTAAATCTGTTAAGTATCTTACTAGCAAATATATATAAAAATGTTTATCCTTTATAGAATCGTAAACTATGTATTTGATCATGTCATGATCTTCATCAAAGTATTGTGCATGAAGGTATGGTTGCCCACAAAGGTATCTGAATTAGTAAGACCAAAAAAAAATTAAAAAAAAGCGTAAGCAACACACGCAAGGTACAGCTAGTACTAATAAAATACACTGCGAGTATATATTCGTACAATTATAATTATTTTCGACTATATTTATAAAACTATTTAAAAAAATATAGTATCTAGATGAAGTACCTATTTCACATAAAGAGGTAAAAAATGTATAGCTCCTTTGTCTATAGAGTTTCTTTGTAATGTGTTTATATCATAGGTTCTCAACCTTTTATGGACTACCGCAAAACAAATAATTGATAACGCTATGTTATCTAGTATGGAATGTACTAAATATCTATACGAGCCTTATCAGTGAATATTAAAACTAAATTATGTTATAACGATGGAAAATTTTTGTTCAATTTGAATTTTTACACTATACTTTGTGACCTTATATAAGTTATATATACATATATACAGGTGTTTAACTCCTGACTCTGTTCCTTCAAATGAACCACAATTCGCGTGAAAAAAGTACCAAGCATATTTTCAAATTTGAATTTGTTTAAATACTTTACTTAGCTACTTTGATAAACTCGTCCTGCATGATAACTTTCGTGAGCACATAAATACATACGCCTTTTAAAGGAAAATTACTATAATTTACAATAAAAAACATTCTCCGAGAAAAAGAATTCGTTTAGATTTGTAGCTATTTAGTTGTATAAGACAGTTAACGTAGTGGCACCAATCGTCGACACTTTAAGGAGATAGTGAGCTTCTTTATAAAATTAAAGGTCATTTAGTCATCTTTAAACCAAAAGTAACGATTGAGTATGGTAAGGTATATTCTTGATATAAGAATAGGATGTAATATTTTTACTAACTATATCCGGACTAGAAAAAAATCCAAAAAATGGAAAAAGTGTATAAATCTCCAATCATCGACACCGAATCTCCAGTAATCGACAATCCAGTAATCGACAGTTACCAATTACCGACTCCCAGTTATCGACTATTACCTATATTGTGTATCTGCCAAATCGCGGCCTCCTTAGTGGGTCGTTAAAATTAAATTAACAGTTTAATAAGTATTCATTTATTGTCCATAGTATAATGTCCATATTTTTAACCGACTTCAAAAAAAGGAGGAGGTTACTCATATCGACCGTATATATATATTTTTTTTATTTTTGTTTTTTTTTTAATGTATGTTCGGGGATAACTCCGTCGTTTATGAACCGATTTTGATAATTCTTTTTTTTTTGTTGGAAAGGAGATATCCCTAGTTTGGTGCCATGGTAAGGAAAGCAGGATTGATGATGGGATCCCAGAGAAATCGAGGGAAATTCTCGAAAATCCGCATAACTTTTACTGGGTGTACCGATTTTAATGATTTTTAATTTAATCGAAAGCCGATGTTTATCATGTGGTCACATTTAAATTTCATCGAGATCTGATTACAACTTTTTGAGTAATCTTTGATAATGCGTATTTACTTGACTAATTTTTCGTCTACCTACGTTGTATTACTTGTCGATATAATTGAAGTCGGCTTTTCTTCGTTTGCCTGCAAACACAATTATTCTTTCTGAAGTGTATTAATCATAAAAATACACAGATTACACACTTACAGACTTATGTAAATTATAATAAAAAGGGTCAATATAATTAACAAACAATTATCAAAAAGTTTCATCATCATCATTTCAGCCTATTGCAGTCTACTGCTGGGCATATGCCTCCACAAGTTCGCGCCAAAAATGGTATGCGACTGCAATCTTTTCGCCATTTTTTTACAGCTTCTAAGGTTTTTTCTAACTGGTTGGGAGTATAATTTTTTCTCGGAACCATCTGTAAGAACCAATCATCGACACATTATTTCCCAATAATCGACACTTGTCGATTACTGGTCTCTCGACTTAGTTTAGTTTATTTCAAATATCTACTAAATACGCAAAGTAAGAAGAACTATATTCGCTTGTCAAATGAAAAATGTTTTCAAAAAATTATTATCGACCCGTGTCGATTATTGGCAAAAGTCAGTTTATGAAAACCAGTGATCGACACCAACATTATACTAATATCAAAATAACCTTAAACTTTCGTTAGAACAAAAATCGATCGTATAGTTCTTATAATAACCCGTGAAAAACATAAAATCGACATATTATGTTAGACTACATTAGTATAATTAATAAAAAAAATGTACTCACTTCCTTAAGGATTTCACTAAGAAATGTTGTAATTTTCACCGGTACTCCAGGCGCAATCAGTTGTCACACCGTCATTTTTAAAAAAAAAGACGGATATCGCTCAAAAGTCACTGGGAGCCAATCAAAAGTGTGCTATCTATGGTACAGTTTTGCTATATTAAGAAATCGTTTTCCTACTCTTATTTTATTGAATCAAAATATAAAGTGTCGGTTATTGGTTCTTGTCGGTCATTGGTGCCACTACGGTAGTATTAATATTTTACTTCATCAATGTTTTTTAGGGCTAAGAAAAATAGTGTTGGGGAGTTATGCAGAAATACCTTACCAGAGTAGCTAGTATATTAAGACGAACTAAATTTAAAAAAAAAGAATAATGATGATGATGATGAAATTTTAAAAAAAGGGCTAGTTATTTTTTTTTTTTCACGTGGAATGTGATATATATATATATATATTTTGAAGGAACGCAGTTATAGTTTACATACACTACAATACTACGTCATTATTTGGGTTTTTAGGCTGCGAATAGAAATGTCTTTCAGAAGTATTTGACAGTAAAACGGAAAATATAAATAATATTTGTCTATTGAATACTGTTACGTCTACGTATCAGGTTTCGAACCGAGACTTATCAGGAACGTGTGAAAAAAGCCTTAAATGCATGCATTTTTGATAGCTTTGGTTTTATATTTTATTGTTTACGAAGTAATTTTCCATTCATCATTACAGCCTAAACAGTCCACTGCTGGACATAGGCCTCCACAAGTTTACGCCAAAAATAACGTGAACTCATGTGTTTTGCCCATAGTCACCACGCTGGGCAGGCGGGTTGGTGACCGCAGTACTGGCTTTGTCGCACCGAAGACGCTGCTGCCCGTCTTCGGCCTGTGTATTTCAAAGCCAGCAGTTGGATGGTTATCCCGCCATCGGTCGGCTTCTTAAGTTCCAAGGTGGTTGTGGAACCTTGTTATCCCTTAGTCGCCTCTTACGACACCCACGGGAAGAGAGGGGGTGGCTAAATTCTTTAGTGCCGTAGCCACATAGCACGCATTCATTATCGCTAAACAATAAAAAAAAGATAACAGCTCAGTATTTGTTTGTTCAAATGTATTAGTATTTATGTTACGTACATGTGTACAGACCAGTGCTTTCAGCCTTTAAAAATAGTAAAAAGTGAAAAAAAATTATAGTAGGATGAAACCCACTGTAAAAGAAAGACAAAATACAACGAAAATGAAAGGAAAAATAAATTACGGGCAAACTGGGGTCAGGAAGTGGTAGGGAAGGCTTTAAGAGTTAAAAACGTCTTATCTCGATTTTCGGCTAAACTACAAGTACTATAGGACAAAGTTAAATGGCAAAGTTGTTGGTAATAAAAAGATCTACAACTTTTGTATTTACACTTTTTTCACAAAAATGATCCTATAAGGGTTCTGTTTTTTCCGTTAGAGGTACGGAACCATAAATAAATAAATAAATATCTTATAACATTCACACACGGTCGTCTGCTCGTATGGTAAGCAATTTAATGCTTGTGTTACAGGTAACAACCGGCTGATTTTACCTGACCATGCTACGCGTTAAAAAATTGTTTGTTGTGCCAGAGAGTCACCCACAATTCCTAACACGAGACTACAAGAGAGAGAGTAAAAAAAATCCTACAGAATCTTAATCTTCTTTTTCAAAAACTCACAAAATCAACTTACATTAATGCAAAGCTTATACCATAAGAAACTACAATGACTCACCCACAATAAATTGCACCCAGATCTTAAGACGGCGAGAGAATCCAACCCAAAAAAAAGGGCCGCAAACACTCGCCCTGAGGCTTATATACAGCAAACCCAGCGCGTCGCGACACAACTACCCCCTAAGGTGAACCGCGACGTAATACAATACGAGGGTATTCCAAAAATTTAAATCAGTCGCCTAGAAAAAGTAAATAGCAACGCTAATGCATAACTGTGCTATTATACATCAGCAGGAACGAAACTACGTGCAATTAAAAATATATGCTACAACCATAAAAAACGACTTCAATTATATCGACCAGTAGTAATACAACGAAGGGGGGGGGGACTGTCAATTAAATACGCACTATTAACAATAACTCAAAAACTACTCATACGATCTCGATTTATTTTCAACTAGCTTTTACCCGCGGCTTCGCCCGCACTGATTTTTTTAAAAAAAAGTATCCTATGTTACTTCTAATACCTTTAAAAATATGTGTACAAAGTTTCATGATGATCGATTAAGTAGTTTTCGCGTGAAAGCGTAACAAACAAACTTACATTCACATTTATAATATTAGTAGGGATGAGACTACATGATAAACACCACCTTTCAATCAAAAAAGAATTATCGAAACCGGTCCACCCAGTAAAAAGTTATAAGGTATAATACAACATAGATTGACAAAATATAATCAAGCAAACCCTCATTATTAGCGATAACTCAAAAATTAAACGCTCAAATTTATTTATAAAGAATAAACTGTTACTGCCCTCTAGTGGATAATATATCTCACTGCATTACAATAGATGCCAGCAGAATCATCGAAATCGGTCTACCCTGTAAAAAGTTCTTAGGTGACATACATTAAAAATAGTCGCATTGAGAACCTCCTCCATTTTTGAAGTCGGTTAAAAATGTATTTAAATGATGTACGATATGTACGTTTATGTAGAGGGGACAAAAGCTAAAATATTTTACTTTGTCGTAATTCATTAAACTAAAGTCAAACATTACATGTAAATTATAAAATAACATTTATTGTACACTAGCGATCCGCTCCGGCTTCGCACGGTTGCAAAAACTATCAGTGTCCCTCTACTATATTACGCATGCATTATACACATAAACCTTTCCCCGGAATCACTCTATTTATTAAAGGAAATCGCATCAAAATCCGTTGCGTAGTTTTAAAGATCTAAGCATATGTACAGACAGCGGGAAGCGACTTTGTTTTATATGTACTTTTAAAGATCTAAGCATACAGACAGCAGGAAGCAACTTTGTTTTATACTATGTAATGATATAAGAGTAGGTGGGCGTTATCATTATTCACTCTTCGCCATCAATTAATAAATAAATATCTTATAACCTTCACACACAGTCGTCTGTTCCGAGGGTAAGCAACTTGTCATAGGTAACGGCCGGCTAATATAGCTAAATATTTTTTTATAAATAAATGGAGATAAAACATATATATAAATAAATAAATAAATGCAAATATTACACCCAGACTCAGGTGGGAATTGGTTCATCATCATCATCATCATCATCATTTCAGACTATTGCAGTCCACTGCTGGACATAGGCCTCCACAAGTTCACGCTAAAAATGGCGTGAGCTCATGTGTTTTGCCCATAGTCACCACGCTGGGCAGGCGGGTGGGCGGGAATTGGTTGGAATAATGTAATAGTTGGCCTTATGTCTTTTTAAATATTTGTTGTTTGTTATATGACATGTAAACGTTTTAAATACGCCTGTGATGGTGTAGTATAAATCTTCAGTTGTGCATCATTGCGCAACATACTTAAATGAAATTTTGTATGTATATGCCGATTGTGTATTCAGGGCGTAATTTTGTGATTCAAATATTATTAAGTAATTATATTTGTTATTTGTATAACTAAGTAAACATTTTCACAATCCGTATAATCGTCTGCTGATAAATTTTGACGGTAGGTATTTGGAACAAAACAAACATTTACATTAATATTAACTTACGTCTTACTAATATAATTTATATAAAATAACTAGCTGTGCCCGCGGCTACGCCCGCGTTGAGATCAGTGTGTCACAAAGTTTTCCCAGCAAACTTCCAGTGAAACTCTCATCAAAATCGGCTTAACCGTTCTGTAAACCTTCCTCTTGAGACCCTCTCTCCATTGGTGAAACCGCACGAAAATCAGTTAAGTAGATTTTGAGGGAATCGATCACATACATTTTTGGGGACTTTGTTTATAATACACTAACTGTTGCCCGCGACTAAAACCGCGAACAAAATGGTTCATTGAATTCATCAGAATTGTGGTATGAAATAATGTAGTTATAATATAGTATTGTAGTGGCTACGGCACTAAAGAATTTAGCCACCCCTTCTCTTCCCGTGGGTGTCGTAAGAGGCGACTAAGGGATAACAAGGTTCCACAACCACCTTGGAACTTAAGAAACCGACCGATGGCGGGATAACCATCCAACTGCTGGCTTTGAAATACACAGGCCGAAGACGGGCAGCAGCATCTTTGGTGCGACAAAGCCAGTACTGCGGTCACCAACCCGCCTGCCCAGCGTGGTGACTATGGGCAAAACACATGAGTTCACGTTATTTTTGGCGTAAACTTGTGGAGGCCTATGTCCAGCAGTGGACTGTCTAGGCTGTAATGATGATAGTATTGTAGTGTAAATATGTTTAAAATATACTGCATGCAAGTTAGTTTTTAATATGGTTCTACGTAAATATATGCCACGGAATAGCGTAACGCACGCTCCTCCGTGACTCCGTGACGACAGGGGTAGATAAAATATCCTAGTAACGTAAAGGTTAGATATTGTATAAAATATTTTTTTTTTGTAATACTTATAAGTGATCAATATAAATGTTTCTTGAACACATAGGGCTGCAAACGCGGCTATTTTCCTTTAAACCGACCCTGCTGTATATGTTTCATACAAACTATCAACCCCAATTAAACCCTCTTGGCGATGGAATATCCCAAAATCCGTTCTTAGCGGACGTCTACTAACTATAATCTACCTTCCTGCCAAATTTCATCTTTTTCCATCCTGGATGGATGGACCATCCAGCGGTTTTTGAGTTCTCGTGATGAGTGAGTCAGTGACCTTTCTCTTATGTATATGTAGATTACGATGCATTATTTGGACACCTCCTCACCATCTATAGAGCATACATTTTAAATTTCAAGTCTCTTAATTCAAAAACATAGGACTGTCATACAAACTTCCAACCCCCGTTTTACCCCCTTAGTGGTCGAGTTTCGTAAAATCCGTTCTCAGTGAATGTTTACGCCCTATAAGGAGCCTACTTACCACATTTCAAGTTTGTAGCTGTTATAGTTTCGGAGATTTCGTGATGAGCGAGTGACCTTTCGCTTTTATATATATATATAGATAGATATAGATAGATTACATTATGCTACGTTCGGTACTACAACATTTTTGTAAAAAAAATCTTTTAAGCAGTATTATCTAGCTGTGATCTTCTGTAAGGTGAGGTATATCCCCAGACAGGTTGCTCCAGATTTTAAGCAGGATATATACTAAACTGTTTATCCTGCATATCGTTATATGAAGAAGAAGCAGCGTAGGTGAAAGCACTGAGTCTTGAAAAACTAAAGATTAATAATGGTCATGATTAATCGCTCGAGGAGACTGTAAGATGGTAACTTCGTAAAAATAGCTTTGCACCGGACTCGATGAAAATGTTTCGCCATATCTATAACAGGCTTACTACCATAGCTTCCCCCTTTCCGTGGTTACCCAGCGACAACTTAAAAGTCAAATCTGTGCTAGCTTGTACCATACCACTGCTGAGCAAACTCATTCGCAAATGCGAATATTCGTACATCACTAGTGTGTACGATGGCCAAGGTTTTGGAAGATGGTCGACAATAAGGACGGCAAAGTGCTTGCAATGTTCATGGTGTTGAAGGCTTCCATACGCTACGGTACCACTTACCATTATTCGACTACTCTACGCTTGTTTGCCATCTTTATAGTCTAAAAAACTATCTCCAGCGACCCTTACACATCTAGAAGCTTTACAGCAAAATTCTCGATCTTGATGTCTTTCAGTTATTCTATACTAATTTTAGAGCTATGTTTTATTCGCCGGAGCTTCAGGAGGATGGATTTTTTTCCTATTCTATGCAAGCATTTTCACCTCCTTATAAGACACAAAAAGAATTTAGCCACCCCCTCTCTTCCCGTGGGTGTCGTAAGAGGCGACTAAGGGATAACAAGGTTCCACAACCACCTTGGAACTTAAGAAGCCGACCGATGGCGGGATAACCATCTAACTGCTGGCTTTGAAATACACAGGCCGAAGACGGGCAGCAGCGTCTTCGGTGCGACAAAGCCAGTACTGCGGTCACCAACCCGCCTGCCCAGCGTGGTGACTATGGGCAAAACACATGAGTTCACGTTATTTTTGGCGTAAACTTGTGGAGGCCTATGTCCAGCAGTGGACTGTATAGGCTGTAATGATGATAAGACACAAAAATTTCATTGATGTGTAGCATATATTATTGTAGCATATATTTTTAATAGCGCCTGATTTCGTTCCTGCTGATGCACAGTTATGCATTAGCGTTGCTATTTACTTTTTCTAGGCGACTGATTTAATTTTGGAATACCCTCGTATTGTATTACGTCGCGGTTCACCTTAGGGGGTAGTTGTGTCGCGACGCGCGGGGTATGCTAGGGTATATAAGCCTCAGGGCGAGTGTTTGCGGCCTTTTTGCCCTCTTTGCTCTTTTCTCTTTTTGGGTTGGATTCTCTCGCCGTCTTAAGATCTGAGTGCAATTAATTGTGGGTGAGTCATTGTAGTTTCTTATGGTATAAGCTTTGCTTTAGTGTAAGTTGATTTTGTGTGTTTTGAAAAAAAAATTAAGATTTCTGTAGGATTTTTTTACTCTCTCTCTCTTGTGTCTCGTGTTAGGAGTTGTGGGTGACTCTCTTACCCAGCAAGCAATTTTTTAACACGTAGCACTGGCGCCCAACGTGGGGCAAAAAAAACTAATGTAAGGAGAGAATCTGGTAAGCTCAGGAAGGGATTATAAAATTTAACTCCATACTAAGAGAAAAAAAATTTTTTTTGATAGATTAATCATAAGAGATAATCGAATTACAAAAACACCACATATAATTTTGAATTCACTGCAACACTGTCTTACGACCCAATCATACGTCACTAACATACAACATCCTGAAATTCAACTATCAACGTGCGTTAACCGACCTAGACAATTAACGCCCTGACACTCAGAGTGACGGTCTATAAATGAGCACCACTCAGCAGCTACTTAAAATTTTTAATTTAACAATTTTTTTTTTCTTTTTAATCCATATTTAATACCGTATTCCCGATGTAGGCTTTAGAATGTGCATAACACAATTAGAATCGAATATATATTCAATAGAATAAATTAATATGTGGAATCGCCACCCGTTCCAGAATAAAGTTGTAACACAACAACAACAACTTATGGCGTAGGCTTTAAACAAAATAATATGAGTGGGTAGATACGTTAGAGATGCACCCAACACACACAAATTAAGTTATTGCTCAGTGGAATAACTCAACAAAAATAAACACCAAAAGTACATTAGAGACGTACCCAACACACAACTATCATAAGTCATGTACTTGAATAAGCACAAAATAAAAAAAAATAAAAAAAAATGAGATCATCACCCGTCTCAAAAATGGAATACGTAATATAGATTTAAAACAAAAATAAAACACAATATCAATTACCCTTACTACCAGAACTTCCTGTTAACTTCAAATCTTTAATATGCCAAACCCCAAGATCTTTACCATTCATATCCTGTAATACGTATACAAGAGGAGACCTTTTACCAACAATTCGACATTTGATAAATTTAGGCGCTAATTTCTTAGAAAAGTATTTATCTTTATCACTCAAGAAGTAAATTTTCTTATAAACAAGATCACCAACATTAAATTCCGCAGTCCTACGACGCAAATTATAACTTGAAGTATTTTTTAAATGAGCGGCATACAACCGAAATTGAACTTTATCTAAAATACTTGCCAACCGACCCAAGTTCTCCGCATAACAGTCACGAGGAGTAAAAATCATGTTTTCTATACTATCAGAGTCCAAATAATGCGAACCACACGACACTAACTCCCTACCGAAAACTAAAATTTATTATAACTAAAATATATTAATAATTGATTTCACTTTTATCAAAGTGTCACTAATACCGCCCAAATCAGTTATAATATCCAACGGACTGACCAAAATCTCTTCTGACGGTAACAATTCCGATAATTGTAATATTTGTTTACGTAAAGCTAAAACCGTGGAAGTTGGCTCCTCATTCCGGACAACCACCTCATATTCTAACTCAGCCTTAGGCAGGGATACGAATTTTATTAAGTGAGTCATCGTAGCACAATAATAAAATTTAAACGAAACAAAAAGCACAAAAAAAGTTCGATTTAAATTAATGTTAAAATGTAACAAAGAAGTACAAAGTAAGCAAAAATATTCGTTAATAGAGGGTAGTCAAAAAAAATTTAGTTACGGCAAAAATTATTGAGCAAGAAATAATTAATACAAAAAGTAGGTAACTGAAAATTTTTAGCAAGGAACGATTAACAATGCAAAAACCGTGACTACGCTCGGACAAAACTTTTAAATTCAAATAAAAACTTTTAAATATTAACTTTAAATTTTAAACATACTAATATAAATACACAACCTAAACGAAACAGTAATCAAATTTAATTAATAAAAATGAAAAGTAATAATTTAACACAATTCACAAAACACAAAACACACAAAGACACAAGGACAAGACCCTTTTCATACCCAGAGAAAACCACTTACCAGAAATAAGAAAAAAAAATTGAGTGCCAATGCGATACCCTACAAAATAAAATAATTAAAATAATTCACCGACAAACAAATAATTTTAAATATTAGAGAATTTACGCTGGGCGCCAGTGCTACGTGTTAAAAAATTGTTCGTTGGGTTAGAGAGTCACCCACAACTCCTAACACGAGACACAAGAGAGAGAGAGTAAAAAAATCCTACAGAAATCTTAATTTTTTTTTTCAAAACACACAAAATCAACTTACACTAAAGCAAAGCTTATACCATAAGAAACTACAATGACTCACCCACAATTAATTGCACTCAGATCTTAAGACGGCGAGAGAATCCAACCCAAAAAGAGAAAAGAGCAAAGAGGGCAAAAAGGCCGCAAACACTCGCCCTGAGGCTTATATACCCTAGCATACCCCGCGCGTCGCGACACAACTACCCCCTAAGGTGAACCGCGACGTAATACAATACGAGGGTATTCCAAAATTAAATCAGTCGCCTAGAAAAAGTAAATAGCAACGCTAATGCATAACTGTGCATCAGCAGGAACGAAATCAGGCGCTATTAAAAATATATGCTACAGATGTTAATACAATATATAATTTTTATTTCCTGTTTTTAGATCAACTATAACATAAATCATGTCTTTGAAGGTTTCAAAATTTTGTCAGCATTATCATAGGTATATTCGAGCTCTTTTTCCTGGAAATACATACCCTTTACCCTACCTCACCTCAATAACTATTATTTAATGTTATTATGTAATGTTTGTTGAAATAGGCTTAAGTTAATAAAAAACATACAAGTTTTAGTAAAAGAGGTAAACAATACAATATTAAACTGAAATGGAATAGCTTACGAAATATTTTCTAAAGGGAGCCTTGCTTGCAAGGAGAGGACACGACGTAGGGAGTTTGTTTTGAGATGCCAATCAAATTTCAGTTAAAATTGTCTACAAAAATATTTATTGCTAAATAGAAATTTATTTATTTCTCGACACCAATTTAAGCGGTATACCATCTATTACACCTTGAACGACGTTTAATCGCGGATTAATCTTTAATTTTCTTCTTGTTTTCTCCGAAGGTTCCACTGAGAACTTCTGTAACAGCGCAGCGAGACCAGCCAGAGACTGCATATGACCCAAACGAGCACCTGAAGTTATGACATGCATTAATATTAAAAAAAAAAATACTTAAAAAGTGATACAATTGAAAAAAAATAATTCATTCATTCATGCACCCAAAACATATTTTGCCTTAACACAATATTTTTATATATTAGATAGTTGCCATATGCGCTTTCATTCGCATTTGAAGCTATCCTCCAATTTTCATGTTATTTAATTGGACGACTGTAATTACTGTCAAATATAAAATACTAAAATTATAGTATTCATTATTTTTGATTTCATTACTGATTTGAAATCAGCATTTTTTTGGGGTAAAACATATATTACAGAGATACATAATATTATTATGTAACGCAAGGTATCCATTTTATTGAAAACATTTCAAAGGTAGAATTGAGCTCTGTGAATATTTAAAATATGTTAATCGAGCAGTAGTAACGTTAGTCAGTTGACGAACTTTTTAATGACAATGAGAGCCGAGTCCATCAGCGATGACAAATTTGGAAATTTCCGTACAGTCCAAATTCCACTTAATGAATCCAAATGTTTTTCCAAATAAACTATATTAACTAACAACAATTTTTTATTATTATCTAACTCTAAAAGTTAATTGATACGCTTAACATTACATTTCAAGGTTAACTGGATATTATAGTTATCATATTTAACAACTTAAGTGATACTGACAATAATAAATAAACATTAATGTACGCGTAATTGGATAAATATTTAAAAGTTGGTAGTATTAAAATAAATGAATCAAAGGTTAACCAAATGTTACAGATAATATTTCATTATTTTTAATATGAGTGATAATAATAACAATTAATAAACATTAATATATTTATAATTGAATTGATATTAATATATGTAATAATATGAAGCATAATATATTGTTTCAGATTCCAGGAAGTATGATTAAATCCGATTCGTTTATTATACATGAGCCTTCAGACCTGATCATACATGAATAGGAATATTATGCCTGATCAACCATGCTCATTTTTCATGTCTATAGGCCTGAAGATTCATGCCTGTTCATATCTAATCAGATCTGATAATTTTTTCCCGGGTTGGTTTAATTGCCTTGTTTGTTGTAAAACAGTCTTTCCAATGAAGTTTTCATAAATTTAAAAATTGGTATCGTAACATCTGTATACAATACAATTAATGAATAACTTCAACCATTCGAGATACAAAAAAAAGATATTTGATATGTACTAAAATCTAGAATTTCTGTAATAAGTGACCCTTTAAATGTAGATATGTAGATATAGGTCTGATATTACAGCATTTTTTGTATTCCTATGAAAAAGGAATGATTCGCACAAATGAAATAAATTTGACTTTTTTACGACAATATCTACAAATCGGCGAAATTGTATTATCATTTTAACTTTGAGATTTATCTACAAATGTGATATAATACTTATTTCAGTCTTCATTTTATCACATTATAAAGATTGCAAACGAGCATTTGGTAATGGTTCGATATAGTTTATGAATAATTGTGTTTGCTCGCAAACGAAAAAAAACCGACTTCAATGACACCGACGAGTAATACAACGTAAATCGACGCAAAATTAGTCAAGTAACTACGCGTTATCAAAGATTACTCAAAAAGTAGTAATCAGATCTCAATAAAATTTATATGTGACCACATGACAAACATCAGCTATTGATTAAATTAAAAATTATCAAAATCGGTACACCCAGTAAAAAGTTATTGCAGATTTTCAAGAAGTTCCCTCGATTTCTCTGGGATTCCATCATCAGATCCTGGTTTCCTTATCATGGTACTAAATTTGGAATATCCTCTTTACAGCAAAAAAAGAATTATCAAAATCGGTACATCCAGTAGAAAGTTATGCGGTGTAATACAATGTAGGTCGACGAAAAAAGCGTCAAGTAAAAACGCATTATTAGATATTACTCGAAAAGTAGTAGTTAGATCTCAAATAAATTTAAATGGGACCAATTGGCATACACCACCTTTCGATTAAAACAAAATTTGTCGAAATCGGTCCATACGATCAAAAGTTCTGATGTAACATACATAAAAAAAAAAAATACAGTCGAATTGAGAACCTCCTCCTTTTTTGGAAGTCGGTTAAAAAATAAAATTATGAATGTCTTTATTCAAGTCGGCTTCAAAATCACTTCTGTATTGCCACTTTACAAATTATAATTATATTAGCCTTTTCACGATGCAGCCTGTAACATCCTACTTCTGGAAATAGGCCTCGTTCCCCGTATAGAAAAAGGATCAAAACATAATCCCCATGTAGGCAAAGAAACTAGAAAAAATAATACGATGAAGAACTTTTTGAATTTTCCCATGTAGGAAAAGGATCAGAGCTTAATCCACCACGCTACTCCAATGTGGGTTAGCGGATATAATAATACATTCTTTATTGCCCTTTAAAAAAAATATAATTACAAGTCTTTTTAACAAAGGATGTTGGCAAGGGCGAACTTATCTCTGTAAGAGATCTCTACCAGTCTACCCATGGTGGTGAGATGATGTTACCGCGGGACTCATAAGCGCAAGAGTGATAAAGTGAAAAAAAAAATTGAATAAAAATATATTCCCTACTATGAGTAAAAATCGCTACCACTTATAGGCAGATAACAACCGGGACTGACCACTCAATATTATCTTCGAGGCACAGTGGGGAACAAGGACAGATATTCAAACCAGAAATAAATATTTTTACATATACAAATATCCATCCCGAGAGGTAATCAAACCCGGAACCCTTCGGTGTTTAGGCATGTGTATGGCATTCACACCACTACGCCGGAACAAATTTTATATTAGTCCTTAATAAATTAATTTTGGTTAATATAAAACTTCCGCCGATTCGAAATGCAGATTCTGTTAAGAAGAACTTGCAAGAAATTTAGCAGTTACTTACTTATTAAAAAAACTGTTTAACTTTTAATTACTATAAATTCAGTCTCGTCTTACATGAAAGCAGCATCAATAAACCCACATATCTTGTAATATAAATTTTTATGAGCTTTCGTAATGAAGAATATTAATATAATTAGCAAATGTTACGATAAAAGTTATTTGCCAATTTATGCTTAATGTGTCCATAAATGATACTCAAATTAATTTGGAAGTAAAACTTCTTAACGCACACTTGACTTGAAGACAAAGCTGGTAAATGCGTGACGAGGGGGTTACGAAAAGTGTGATCGGGCGAGGCAAACGGAAGTTGAGAGAGAGAGAGATATAAGTTAGTGAAGTTAGAAAGAAAGAGAGTTACGTTTTATAAATTTTACTTCAGTCGTGTCTAAACCACACTCGTTTTTTTTTTCTTCATTAAATAATTAATCACATTACGAGTATAATAAAATTAATCTGTGACATAAAAAATATTTATCTAAAATGTTATCTTGTTTTGTCTTTGATAATCTTAACGCTGATATCTTCAACGTCAAATCTGATTTCTAACAATATATCATGATTAAAACAATATATTATATACAATAAAGTAAGTGTTGTCAAAAATAGCATAAAGGAAATCATACCTATGCAACTTCTAGGCCCTTCCCCGAACGGCATATACACATAACTTGTTCTATTCTTGTCATCGTTTAAAAATCTTTCGGGTCTAAATTGTTCAGGGTCATCAAAATATTTCTCATCATGCTGTAAAGCGTGTATTGGAATAATAATTCGCACTCCTTGATCAATAGTCGTGCCAAGTTTAGAAATTTTATAGTGGTTGGCGCAAAGTCTATTGAGGACACCCACTGGCGGAAGCATCCTTAAAGATTCTTTGAAAGCCGCGTCTAGATAATGCATTTCTGTTACCGCGTCATAGCACAATTTATTGTCATGTTTTGCTAAGACTTGGTCGATTTCTTGATGAATTTTTTGTTGTACGTCTGGATTGAAAGCAAGTTCGTGTAACATATAACTCGTAGACGACGAAGAGGTTTCAAAACCGGCCCCGAAGAAAACGAATACCTGAGCAATCATACACAAGTGATCCATGTCTAACTCGACTTCTTTCGGTGTTCCATCTGGATTTCTCTGTTCAATTGACTCTCCTTTTATCTTACCCTTGGCGGCTAGGTCTAAAACGAGATCAACAAAGTCGTTTCTACCTGAAGGCTTAAAGTTTCTCTGCTCGAAAACTTTCATAATCATATCAATGAAGAACTTTTCTAAATTTTTATCAAAAAGATTAAGCATTTTTCTCGTTTCTGGAAGGACATCATAAATGCCTAAAAGGACAACGTCACTAAAAGAACGCTTGAAAATTTCTTTACCTACCGTTCTGAATACTGAATTTTCATTGGTAATCGTATCCATTTCTATACCTAAGCCACAAGCGCCGATGAATTCAGTTGTAAATCTAGCCATTAGATCACGTATATCACATTCCCCACCTTTTGTCACTATTTCATCGCCTATTCCATGAAGTTTTTCTGCGCATTTTACAATTAAAGGAAACATGCTTTTTAGCTTAGCTGTGGTGAAAGCTGGAGTTAATCTCTGACGCAAAAGTTTCCATAAATCTCCATCAGCATTAAAAATATTCATTAGGAGAGGTTCTTTTTTTATATCTCTACCTAGTCCTCTCTCATGAAAGTATGCAAAATCCACACTTAAAATATCTCTTATTATTTCTGGATCTCGAACAATCAGCTCCGGTGTATTACCACAATATCGTCCTATAGCTTTTTCATTAGGATATCTTTTATATAATTCAGTTGTAATAACAGTAATACTCTTGAGTCCAAATAAATTCATAAAGTAATTACCGAAAATCGGAATAGGCATTTCTTGTTTTATATTCCTTTTAGACCAGTAGCCATGATTACGAGTGCCATAAAAATAAATGGCAAGTACCAAAATTATTACCAGATAAATAAACATCTCGAGTCGTGTCACACAGTCGAGAACACACAAGCGACTGCAATTATTATTTATCAATAGTTTTAACGCTTAGCTTCTTGCGTTATCGAGGCAGATACGGTAAGAGATATCAAAGATGTGAAAATATATTTACTTATAATAACTTATTTACTATTTTTATATTTTACACTGTTGATTACAATATCATGTTGGATTGTATTTAATTATCATTTGTATTACATTAAAATTTGTAAATATGACATAATTTGCAAATTTTTACTCACTTTAAATTGGAAAAGGAAAAAACTTTAAGTACCTTTGTCATTTGATTAACATTATAGTTGGCTTTAATATTATTTAGTTTTACGTAGATACATATTTAAATACGTATTTAAAACGTGTAACATTTTTTGATCTAGTTGCTATACAACATACAACATTTCGATAAACAGCATTTGTATGACCTCGCAGTCAGGTAGCATATGATAAAATAGATTGAATAAATATCTTATCATACATTTTTTGACTTACCAGAGTGAGAATACATAACAATCTAATTTTAATTATTATCATATATTTAAGGATGTATGTAAGGTCAAGTCCGCAGTGCATCTAAATTTTTTTAAGTTACTTCATGTTGAAATATAAGTGCCGAAACATTGTTGACTCCATTTTATAATTTTTAATAAAAAATGTATAGTTTTTCGTATAATTAAAAACCGACTTCAATTACATCAACAAGTAACACATCGTAGGTAGACGATAAAACAGTCAAGTAAATACGTATTATTAGATATAACCCAAAAACTACTTATTAGATCGCAATCAAATTTAAATGAGACCATACGACACACACCACCTTTTGATTAAAATAAAAATCGTGAAAATCGGTCCGCCCGCCCAGTCAAAAGTTCTAAGGTTCTGATTCGAATTGAGGTTCTCCTCCTTTCTTGGAAGTCGGTTAAAATTGGTGGCTCGCGGCTCGCAGTGCTGCCACACGCACGAGCGCAGGCGGATTACGAGCAAAATTTCAAACTTGTCGGATCGTCAACGAATATACTCGGCGGTTTTAAAGTACGCGTACTTAGAGTGACACACCAGCGAAAAAGGTCGTCGAGCCACAAATTTGCGAACTTACTCGCACGTCTATCACCCCCTTTTCGATATCTCCTTTCTAACAAAAAACAAAATCGATTCACAAATTTGATATGCAGTTTCTGAGATTAGCGTGCACAAATGCACAGACAAACAGAGAAAAATTCTGACAATCAATGTACAGACAGCGACCCGTTACATTTTTATTATATGTATTGATTGTTTATAGGTAGATGAACTTGAGGTTTTGATTTTGGAACGAAAGGTAAGTTCAAAAATTGTATAAATCTCTGACGTGTTGCAATAACTAATTGACAATGAATGTACACGACATTTGGCTTTTAATAGATTAAATTATACTTTGCACTTAGTAAAAAATTTGGCTGCATGAATTTATTATTAGACTATCTAATTTAGATTATTTTAAGTAAAACCTCTCCGCTTTTTCATTGCCACATGGCCTCTACACCAAACCTAACTCTGATAACCATTATTATATAAATTGCATTGCGAGTCCAAAGAGGTCTCACAATATACAAGTACCTACTTATTAGTTGACACTTTGATAAATCATTACACCTATATTTAATATTTTTTGATTTTATACCTACACTTATTTTTTTCAAATGAAAATATTTCTGTAAAGATGTCAATACAATATGTTAGGATATACTATGGACCTAACGATTCATTTAACACAATAGCACATAAACCACAAAAATTACGAGGTATCCGCGGTAAGCAATATTACATATAACTATAACTGCTCAAAATGTCTGACCCTTACTTAGTCCACGGTTAAGCATTTGGCTAGTCTTTAGATTAAGACCCGTCGAATTAATTTTGTAACGAAATCATGTCGGCAAACGGTCGAATTTCGAGCTTAGATAAGATAGGTTAAAATTTTGTTTATTCGACGGGTCTTAATCTAAATACTTACCAAGCATTTTCTTCAGAATGGTTGACGAATATGATTTAAGAGGAAGGAAATTAAGGTTTAAGTTTTTTCTAAATTTTTTGGAATAGTTTTCCAACATCTTTGACTCGCTCTCTGTACAAGATCAAACTCAAAACACATTTTCAAGAAACCGAATGTAGACCCAAAATCGCTTCGGAGGACTTCTAACAAATTATGTTTTGCTTTAGGAAAAATCATCATGATGATGATAATGATGATGATGATTGGGAAAAATATTATATATTTTAATAATACATACATATACTTGTGTACTTCCATTATGATCATATCGAAAATATATTACACACGATGTTATTTTGAGAATTTTCATTTTAATTATGCTTTTTTACTAGAACATCTACAAAAATTGGGATTTCGCGTCGACCTCGTGCCTGTAGAATACATAAATTACTGCATGTTAGAAATGTGTGGACATGAGGTAAACAGTTTAAAGAATACTACACAACATTACTAATTTAATTTAATACCTTTAAAACATATTTGTCAAGTGTACAGTCTTGGTGAATAAGGTATTTTATTCAGTGGTGTAGCGTGGGGCGCTGCCAGGGATCCATGGACGGCACTTGAAACACTATTTGGCTGCAAAATCACCATAAAATCATCGCGTTCGCAATGTTGTAGCGGAAGCATAAAAGTCCAAACGGGAGGAGGCGATATGAAATCGAGTACCATCGATGTACAGTGACACTACGCTCACAACTAGTGTGATTACTATCAGAACTAGTTTAAATCAATACCTATGTCAATATTAGAGTTCACTATCTCAAACGTGGTGATGTGCATTACGTAGAATGTAACTCATTTTCCTTTTAGATGGCCGATCTTAAGCATTGGGATTACTAGGAAAAAAATATAAGGACTACTTTGTAGATAATAATTTTTTGATCAATAATTTTTGGTTACTCTATATTTTTGATAAAACTTATCGTACATAGTAGACGCCGCGTTGGCGCAACGGTTACAGCCATGTATTATACATGTTGCGCTGGCGGTTGCGGGTTCGATCCTCGCACATGACAAACATTTGTATTGGCCATACAGGTGTTTGCCGTGGTCTGGGTGTTTGTGCGGTCTTTGTGGGTCTCCCCACCATGCCTCGGAGAGCACGTTAAGCCGACGGTCCCGGTTGTTATCATGTACACCTGATAGCGATCGTTACTCATAGTAGGGAATATATCCGCCAATCCGCATTGGAGCAGCGTGGTGGATTAAGCTCTGATCCTTCTCCTACATGGGGAAAGAGGGCTATGCCCAGTAGTGGGATATTACCGGCTGAAGCGTTACCGTACATATTGTTTTATACATAAAGTAGGTAGTTACGGTTCGCAAATTTTCGGTGCGCCCCGAGTAGCTAAAACCCACACTACGCCACTGCTTTCATATACGTCAAAATGAAAGAACAAGACTTATCTCGTAATCGGACTGATAATTATATCGTTTTTTGACTTGGACTGTAACAACATTTAGAAGTGCGCCTTAATAATTTAGAAAAGGTTAATTTAACACAGGAATGTGTGGCCATACTTGCCATGTTTTCCATCAACGTTCAAATTGCGCTGTACTTGCTGTTTTACCCGACTTTTTTCATCATTACAACCTGAGTTTTATTTTTAACTAATATAATAATTAAATAATAATTCGTAATCTATTGTTTAATTGCCTTAACAATAAATTTATTATAATAAATGTAGATTGCAAAATTTAGATGATAGTAAAAAACTTTTTGCATTTCAGGTATTTAGGTGTAACATAAACAATCTCTCATTTAACACATGCTCAGAACGCGACCCTGTCTGTCGTCGGGCTATCATCGCTGTGGTCGAATCGTCGGCTAAATTCTTAAGAGCCAGAAGCTACCTCTGGTCCTGGGCCCTTTTGGACAAACAAATGTTCAGGAGCGGATACTCTCCCAAAGCATATTGGGCATTTGATTTGGATGAAAATTTTGACACTTGTTTGGAATGTGTTACATGCTGTGGAGTTATTAAGAGAAACGAAAATTAATTATGCTTTAATGTGCACGTTCCCATTATTTAAGGGTCCTTTTTTTTCAATACATGGAGACTACGGACAATTTATATTTATTTTCCCTTTTTTTTTATTATATTTTTTTTTTGTTATGATATTGTCATTGATATCAATTCAAAAAAGCCTACATGTTATCTTTATAGATTCAAAAAAGATAAAAAACTGATCAATCAATCTTTTTTAAAGAGTAACATTTCATTGTGTATAACCAAGCAAGATGTTCATTCCATTTATAGAGTACTAGCTCCCTGCGCGCGCTGCTACGCTTTTTCTTTTTTTTTTTTTTTGGTCGTTACCAACTCAGAAACCTTTGTGGGCTCATACACAACACTTTGCTGAAGATCATGACATAATCAAATGCATAGCTTACGATTCTATAAAGGACATACAGACAAACATTCATTTTTGTATATATAGATAGAAAAAAGTGTAATAGAAAAGAAAACAATGATTTTTGATTTGTTATATTGAAACAAGTTACAAGGCTCCCGAGTTCAGTCCGCTAACAATAAATTAAATACATTTATTTTATGTTTTGAATCATACATCAATCACGAACAGACAACAGTTAACCAATCTTATTATAAAATCGTTTGGAAACGAACACACTTGTGGGGCCAAGCAGTATGAGAACTGTAAGTGAAGTACTCCTTTAATTACAATTTTTTTTTTTTAAATCTAGCGTTAGAATTTATCCACAAGTATTGTACGTCAAACAGGCGCAAGCGAAAAAGCTTCATTCAATATAACATACTGTGAACGTAGCTTTAGTAAGATTCCTATGTCGTCAAACTGAAACTGCTTGGTCGCACTAGTGTGTCCCTCTTTTACTCTCATAGCAATTTACATACGGTCAGCAAATACACTGTGATGTATATATTTATTTAAATTTTCTGATTTACATTTATCTATCGTAATATGATCGTATATTTTATTTGTTTCTATATTTACATTGTTGCCTGGTCTGGTTTAAAAAACATTTATACAATCTTCAATGCATATTTCATTCAATTTGACCAATTGATTTTAATTGATATAGGAAACAAGTCTGTATATGAAAAAAAATATACAAAAGAGTTAACTATAATTTTATCAATGACAAGCAAAAATTTCTTTGGAAATATGCATAAATCGATTCGCACAGTGAAAAAAATTACTTTTAATTTCTAAAATTAAAAAAATGTTTAAATTCGAACATAAAATATTAATGTTAATAAAAACGCACGGAACACATAATGCATTAAAATTGTGTTTTTTTAGACGTCGTAGGAACAAAGTTTTCAAAATCGACAATTAATTTGTCAAATGTTTATACATTTTGATCGGCCTTAACATTGATTAAGTCTGATTTTAAGGGAATTTACAAAAACTGGATGAATATAACTTTAACGCAACAGTGACTTGTTCCTTACGTTTTTCTTTTTTTATTATTATATTATAGAACCTTAAAAATAAGGTATACATCGCATAAGATCTTAAGCCGTATTTTAAACCGAATAAATTTTTGTAATATAAAAACTTCAAATAAACATTACATCGGTAAGCTAAGAAAAGAACTAATTATGAGGTCGATATAACTAAAATAAAGTATAATTGTTTAGAGCCGACTTATATAACCAACTAACTTATTAAATTTACATTCGAATACACATAAATAATTTTAAAATTAACACTTAATACCGAAACTGCAATAAAACATTGCAACAATAAAGTCCGTGATATTACAGACACGCCCAAAACATATTTTAAGATTTTTATACAAATACTTTTAAATGAGGAATAACATTTTTTTTAAAAGAGTAAAAAAATCGAAATGGCCGTTAAAAATATAAATTATTCCGATTTTCCGTCTATCGAACTAACTTTATTTTTAATATTAACTAACAATAACGTTGCTAGCGTGTCAAATGACGTGAAATATATGTTTAAAAATTAAAGTGTTTAAAATTGATTCTTTTATAACACTTGTTATGCCTATGTATGCCGTAACAACTTTCTCTTTATCGGTATTTTACTAAGGTTTAATATATTTATTTTAGAGATCATGCGTCAAATTTTTATCTTGCACTGGATTTTACTGACGATAACGGTTTAAAATGGTGCAATGACGTCATATGACTTCTAAAATAGCAACTCAACGAAAGATGCTCGAACAGAGGCATCTTAAAGTAATACGCCTTTTAACGAACAATTTTAAACGTTTTCTTTCGCTGACAGCTGTCAAAATACAGTTGACCGGTGAAACTATCATTATATATTGCTATTGGTTCATTGCAAAATTTTACCATTGTGAAGTTACTGTGATTTTATTTCGATTACGAGAATAAACTCTATTGGATATTAAATTTCAATACATTTACCTACTCTTTTTTTTTATTAAAAAACAATTCAAACAATAATAAACTTTTTGTAATTTGTAAATTATGGCTGCGTTCTGAAATGCGATGAAATCGATTACAGCGATGTCATCGATATCGACCGTTCCGAATTGAAATTAGTGTCAAATCATTGTTCAAATCGGAATGCACTTTTTAGCGCTTTGAGCATTGTTTTTGTCAGTTTGACGTTTGTTGAGGTTAGTTTTTCGAAATTAAATTAATCCACAAATTCCACAATATACTACTAAACGTAGTGACTCTTTGCAATACACTGAGAGATGACTACGCACGCACAGGAAATGGAGGAAGAGAAAGAAACTCGATTACTTTTGTTATTAGAGGATTCCGACAGCGATTTTTGCCCGATTTATATATATATATATATATATATATATATATATATATATATATATATATATATATATAATATGTGTTGTTCTTGTTTCCATTTTTTGTTGTTGTTCAATTAGTTATTGGACAATAGACAACCGACAAGAAATGTCAAAAGTGGCAAAATCATTGTAAGCGCAATATGGCGACGTAATGACGTCATCTGTGACGTCACGTGAGCATTCGATGGCACGCTCAGGATAAAACGGAACGGTTCTGTGATCGCTGTAATCAATTTCATCGCATTTCGGAACGCAGGGTATGTGTTTTTTCCTTATTTATTCTATACGGCTAAAGATAAAATATTGTCATTGTAAAAATGTATTCTTGTCATATATTCACGCAGCTTTTATTTAATAATATTGAATAGTAGCTGACCCGACAAACTTTGTATCACCATATTTCTTTTCGTGAGTCAATCATAAACATCTAAATTTCACATCCAAAGCTTTCGCCTAATTATTGTGTAAAAAACTTTACAATTTCTCTTATTAATTTAAAACCATTAACTTACGACAAAATCCATTTCCTACACTTGCGTTTTGTATTACTAAGGATTATCGTGCTATAAGCGCTTGGTTGCGAAGCCCTAATTTTGGCAATTTTTATACTGGATCAAAGTGATCCCTGTATGAATATACAATTCGATTGAAAGCGTGTTAGCGTGTCAATACAGAAAATGTACTGATTGATGGTGATTTTATAGAATATGAATAGAAACAAGTAAAATTGTTACATTCCGACCACTTTATTACAAAAGTGGTACGACACGAGATTTCATTACAATTTTAAAGTCGTGACGATAAAATATCATACACTATTGACAGTAAGACCTTCTTATAAATTTATATCGCGTCTTCAATATAATTCAATATATATTACACGCAATTAGCGGAACTATAGTAACTGTTGGTGATAGTCTTAAACGGAATACCGAAATCATTAACAAGTTAGGGCAGTGTCACAGTAACGTTTGGCCGAGCGACGTTAACTCGAGTCACTATCTCACTAACTCACTAACTTGATCACTCATTTCACTTGAGTCTTAACGTGTTGCAAGAATTCGTAGTACGAAAACGCGGACTCGACTCGGTCTTCGATCAATCGCTCCGTGAAAAGTTGTCGTGATGGTGAATTGTCCCTGGAATAAATGATTCTCATTAATATAATAAATACTATGAAATATTTATTTATACTATTTAATTCCGTAATATATCAATAACATACAAACACGGTTGTGTTATAGGTTACTGCCGACTTTTGTGATTACATGTACTTTTTTTTCTATAGATATAAATATTACTTATGTAAATAAATACGTAAGCAACTAGCACCTACGAAAATATTTATCAAGTACTGTCACAGAAACAGGTTGATAGTCTATCAATCAAATTTACTGAGGTAGGGCACAGCTGGATATATCCTGCTCAAAATCTGGAGCTGTCCAACTGGGGAAGTACTTCAACCTCACAGAACATCACTAGCTAACTAATATTGCTTTCAATACAAAGAGCAAGACGCATAAGGCGATGACAAACTCATGTCATGTCATGTCACGTCACGTCACGTCACATTTCGTCACATTACAGAGATCCTGGAATGATGGAGGTAGGATCGGCAACGCGTTTGGGATGCTTGTGGTGTTGCAGATGTCTGTAGGCTACGGTAATCTTATACTAACAGTGACCCATACGCTTGTTTGCTATGATAATTTCTTGCTTATGAGAATATGTTATACCGACCAATATTTGTAGTTATTCCTTTTTCATTCTACTCTAGGAGTCATCCCATTTAGTACGAAGTGTTTATTTCACATTTCTTAACAAGTAATACACACAATACATACATACTCGTACATAATAGTGATTTATTCATTAAAACACCTCAAATATAAGCTAAATAAACTTACAAAATAAGTACAAAAATAATCTTACCTAAGAATTAGTATACTAGCTGGATAAGGTCGGTCATCGTTCAGTTTGTCGATGAACAAATGAAGTAGCTCGTTTCCTTCGTTCTCTATCCTCGGTAGACTCCTTGCCTCATCTGGTAGTTGACTGAAGGCCGCCACACCAAATGTCTCAGACAAGAAGGCCGGAGTGGCGGCGTGACATACGTATATTATCATCGTTTCACCGTCGTCTAAGAGATACGCTCCGTTCATATTTATCCTGTAACAATATAATGACTGATGATGATGCTTGACTTGGGGAGTAGGCTAGTGAATGCGTGATGAGCGTTACGAAAAGTGCCATCGGGCGAGGCGAACGGAATTTGACAGGGAGATGTGAGTTAGTGAAGATAGAAAGAGGGAGTTACGTTTCGTATATTACTGTAGGAACTAAAGAAGTTTTAATTCAGGCGTGTGGTCTAAAGCACACTAGTTTTTACTGTATATATTTTTTTCTTTATTAGATTTCATTTAGAAATATATTATTTAGGAATAACAATTATCTTAATACACTTCTGAGTAGTCTAGTAGTATTTTACCTAATAGTGATTATATTAATCATCTAATAATGGCTTTCATTTGCTTTAAAGCTTTACTAAAACAGAAGATAAATAACAAAATTTCCGGCACAGTCAAAACATACAAGAACCTGACCCCAATTAATATAACCTTGTAACCCTCTTAGCGTCAGTCCTGAAGATGAGAGTCGTCACCCAAAACATATGTGCCTTGCGAACTACTTTTTACTGATATTCCACATTTCGGATGAAAGCAGACGCAACGAATCAGATTACGAAACACGAATATGAAGGTTTTCGTGCTCCATTGAATAGCGCATAGAGCATAGTCGGACGCGTTGAGCTCGTGGTCGCGATCACGATCAGGCTCGTGGTCTCACGTGGCGCGATTACCTTTCTATTGTACACAAGAGCATACCTCTCAGCGGAGAGCTGTAGACGCGGCGGGTCGGGCGCACCGGGGTGGTGGTCGCGATCACTGTCGTGGTCGTGGTCGTGGTCGTGGTCGCGCACGTGGTCGCGCAGCGCGTGTATGGCGTACAGGTCGGGGTGCACGGCGCGCAGCAGCGCCGGCAGCGGCGCGCACTTCATCATACACATGTCGGCTACGCGCTCATCCAGACGTGTCGATGTGCCGGTACGGAACGCTTTCTGGAATTATAACAAATTAAACTTAATGAAGTAGCCTTTTACGTGGTACACATTCAGTAAATATGGTATTTATTTAAATTAACAATTAAAATATACTTGAGAGAAGGTAGGTAAATATACTTGAGGTAAGGTAGTACTTTTTACTTAAATAAGTCTAGATATATCAATACTATTGTTTTATAGTAGGACAATTAAACAAGACCAAGATTGGAAATTTGCTCTCTCACCTTATTATTTCCAACCTTGTCTAAATAATAACTAACTAAAGATTAGTTTTAATAATAAATAAAACTTAATACAATTATTACTCTTCGGTCACGTCACTTCGTGTCACATCCACCAGTCTACCATTACAGCAGTGGCTCACTATAGAGCAATCGAAAATAAACTGCACGAGGATGACAGATTGACATTACATTACATCACGTCACGTCACTTCATGTCACGATACTAACCCACATCAACAGCGCCAGTAAATAGAGGCAGCAGACGCAACGTCACAGGGCAGTGGAGGAAAGTAAAATGCAGTGCCGTCACGTCACGTCACTTTATGTCAAGTCATGTCACGTCGCATCAAATCATAGCACGTCATGTCACTCACCTCCCTCGCTTCAGCAGCGCCAGTATGTAGAACAGTAGCAGAAGCAACGTCAGAGGCGCGTACAGAGCAAATCCGTCAGTCTACCATTATAGCAGCGACACAACATAGAGCAAGTAAGACACACGAGGTGATGACAAACTCACGTCATGTCATGTCAAATTTCGTCACATTTCGTCACATTACAGAGATAATGATGGTAGGGTTAACGATGCGCTTGCGATGCTTCTGGTGTTGCAGGCATCTATAAGCTACGGTAATCGCTTACAGCGTACGCGTACTTCAGATGAGATATACGGTTGTTTGCCGATCTAGTTGTATAAAAAAAAACGAGTGTGTTTTAGACCACGCGACTAAAGTAAAACTTTAGCTCCATCTACTTATATCTCCCTATCAATTTCCTTTCGCCTCGCCCGATCACACTTTTCGTAACGTTCTCGTCACGCATTAATCAACTTACTCCCCAAGTCAAGCATGCGTAAAGAAGTTTTACTTAAAAAAATACGTCACGTCACGTAACGTCACTCACCCGCTTCAACAACGCCAGTATATACAGCGGGAGTAGGCGTAACGTCAGAGGCGCGTGTAACGCAGCAGTGGAGGCTCCGACGGGTAAGTTCTGTGCAAGACGATGAGCTGATAACACGTCTACAGCAGCATTTATTAGAGCCTCCTTAGCTTCCGACATCGATGCAGTTGCGCAACGATCCACGGCTGTTGAAAATAAAAATTAAAAAAAAATTACATATTTTTATGTGAAAACGGAAAGCCCATTCCACAGTGGACAACTGTCTTAAGAAGACTTACTTTGTCCAGAAATCTACCATAAAGAGACTTGATTTTTGATAACATTTAAATAAGCGCCACTACAATCAGTAATGTTTCAATAAAAAAAGGGAATTTTATTGATAAATATAACAAAGTTGAGGTGAAATATTGCCCGAAGATAAAATATCTTTACTATGGTCAATCGATCCGAATATCGATTTATAAACAAATAAAATAAACTCAGATTAAGTAAAAATAACGGGCCGCTGTTGGTAATTCTATATAGAATTAACCAAAAGAAAACATTTATTATAGAATCAATGTGTACGTTTGTTACTTTATTCAGTGAAGATTTTAAAACAATCGTCTATCGATTATTTTTATTTTCGTAACCGATTTATCGATTTAATTTTTTTGTGACAAGTGGCAACACTGATGACTGCTATGACATTTTTCAAAATAATGAAATATGATTCTGTTGATCTGTTTACTGTTCGTTTGTTGCTTGTGCTCAATGAGGATGCGTTTTGTATAATAAAATAAATAATAATTTTGTTAGCAGATTTGCAATTGAATTGTATTATTGCAACTGCATAGTAGGGAAATGCCCGGTATATAAGATAATAAATACGTAGTATAAATGTTATGCCAATCTATAATGGTTAAAAGATACTGTTGAAAAAATCTCTTATCTCAAAACGCACCAGAACTTGTTTGTCAAACTTAATAAGCTATATTTGAAACACACCTGTTGATATACTCTATATCTTATTATTATAAATTATTGAAAAACTCGGAAAAGCCCTTGAATTATATTTCTTTCATGCACATTTTAATAATATATAAAATAGCCACAAAGTTTAAAAAAAAATTTTCTACAATAATGGCGCCATTTTAAGTTTTTTTCCTAGATATCTAATGTTCTTAAGATTTTAGAACACTCAATTTTTATACGATTTTTTGATGTCCACATTGGGCCTGAGACACTATGGAGAGTGGGCATTCCCCTTTATTGTATACTTGATTTCGATGATGAAAGAAAATATCTATGAGACACGTTTCACGACTGTTCTGGTGTAACGATGCGTGTGCCGTGTCGGCGGCGCTCAAACACCGACAATCGCGGGTTCGATTCCCGCTCGGAGTGGATATTTGTGTCAATACAAATAATTATTTCCTGTCTGGTTGTTAGTCCTTGTGGGTCTTCCCACTGTGCCTGTGCCGTTAAATCGTCGGTCCCGGTTGTTATCGTGTACACCTGACAGCGATCGTTACTCATTGTAGGAAATATATCTGCCAACCCGCATTGGAGCAGCGTGGTGGATTAAGCTCCGATCCATCTCTAACATGGGTAAAGAGGCCTATGGGAGCATATGGAGCTGTGGTATACACATGGATCATATGGATTGGTGGAAATGTTTGGAACACTATTTGGAACACTATTATACAAACAAAATGTGAAAAGCCCCCATCAATCGCACTTGTGCAAGTTATTCAAAGATCGCATGTATAGTTTTTTTTGCGTTTTTCAGTCGAACAGTAAGCTGAAGCATATGTTTCATAAGAAATTTTATATATGTTCTAGCTGTGCCCGCGGCTTCGCCCGCGTTAAAATCAGTGAGTCAAAAAGTTTTCCCGGCAAACTTGCCACGATGTCCTTAGATGACGAGGTGGCTTCTTCCGGACCGGGACAGATATAATATCATAAATAACGGTCCGTTATTAAACAGGTTTGTTATTTTTGTTGGCGTCCTGTCGTGTTGGTGCATTGGCGCGTTAGCACGTTGGCGTGTTGGCGTTTTGGCGTATTGGCGTGTTGGCGTATTTGCGTGTTGGCGTGTTGGCGTATTGGCACATTGGCGTGTTGGCGTGTAGGCGCATTGGCGTGTTGGCGTGTTGGCGTATTGGCGTATTGGCGTGTTGGCGTATTGGCGTGTTGGCGTGTTGGCGCATTGGCGTGTTGGCGTGTTGGCGTGTTGGCGTATTGGCGTATTGGCGTGTTGGCGTATTGGCGCATTGGCGTGTTGGCGTATTGACGTGTAGCATGTTGGAGTGTTGGCGTATTGGCGTGTTGGCGTATGGGCGTGTTGGCGTATTGGCGTGTTGTTGTGTTGGCGCATTGGCGCGTTGGCGTGTTGGCGTGTTGGCGTGTTGGCGTGTTGGCGTATTGGCGTGTTGGCGTGTTGGCGCATTGGCGTGTTGGCGTATTGGCGTGTCGGCGTGTTGGTGTGTTGGCGCATTGGCGTGTTGGACTGTTGGCGTGTTGGCGTATTGGCGTGTTGGCGTGTTGGCGCATTGGCGTGTTGGCGTGTTGGCGTGTTGGCGTATTGGCGTATTGGCGTGTTGGCGTATTGGCGCATTGGCGTGTTGGCGTATTGACGTGTAGCATGTTGGAGTGTTGGCGTATTGGCGTGTTGGCGTATGGGCGTGTTGGCGTATTGGCGTGTTGTTGTGTTGGCGCATTGGCGCGTTGGCGTGTTGGCGTGTTGGCGTGTTGGCGTGTTGGCGTATTGGCGTGTTGGCGTGTTGGCGCATTGGCGTGTTGGCGTATTGGCGTGTCGGCGTGTTGGTGTGTTGGCGCATTGGCGTGTTGGACTGTTGGCGTGTGGGCGTGTTGGCGTGTTGGCGTATTGGCGTGTTGGCGTATTGGCGTATTGACGTGTTGGCGTATTGGCGTATTGGCGTGTTGGACTGTTGGCGTATTGGCGTGTTGGCGTGTTGGCGCATTGGCGCGTTGGCGTGTTGGCACATTGGCGTGTTGGCGTGTTGGCACATTGGCGTGTTGGCGTGTTGGCGTATTGGCGTGTTGGCGTGTTGGCGCATTGGCGTGTTGGCGTATTGGCGTTTTGACATGTTGGCGTATTGGCGTGTTGGCGTATTGGCGCATTGGCGTGTTGGCGTATTGGCGTGTTGCCGCATTGGCGTATTGGCGTATTGGCGCGTTGGCGTATTGGCGTGTTGGCGTATTGGCGTGTTGGCGTATTGGCGTGTTGGGGTGTTGGCGTATTGACATATAGGCGTATTAGCACATTGGCGTGTTGGCGTATTGGCGTGTTGGCGTATTGGCGTGTTGACGTGTAGCATGTTGGAGTGTTGGCGTATTGGCGTGTTGGCGTATGGGCGTGTTGGCGTATTGGCGTGTTGGCGTGTTGGTGTGTTGGTGCATTGGCGCGTTGGTGCGTTGGCGTGTTGGCGTGTTGGCGCATTGGCGTGTTGGCGTATTGGCGTGTTGGCGTGTTGGTGTGTTGGCGCATTGGCGTGTTGGACTGTTGGCGTGTGGGCGTGTTGGCGTGTTGGCGTATTGGCGTATTGACGTGTTGGCGTATTGCCGTATTGGCGTGTCGGACTGTTGGCGTATTGGCGTGTTGGCGTGTTGGCGTGTTGGCGCATTGGCGCGTTGGCGTGTTGGCACATTGGCGTGTTGGCGTGTTGGCGCATTGGCGTGTTGGCGTGTTGGCGTATTGGCGTGTTTGCGTGTTGGCGCATTGGCGTGTTGGCGTATTGGCGTTTTGACATGTTGGCGTGTTGGCGTATTGGCGTGTTGGCGTGTTGGCGTATTGGCGTGTTGGCATGTTGGCGTATTGGCACATTGGCGTGTTGGCGTTTTGGTGCATTGGCGTATTGGCGTGTTGGCGTGTTGGCGTATTGGCGTGTTGGCATGTTGGAGTGTTGGCGTGTTGGCGTATTGGCGTGTTTAAATTAAGCGGACAGTAAAAAAAAAATGTCGATGTTTCCGATTTTAGTAATTTTCCAATATGCAATGAATCAAAACTAATGAATGAAAACTATTGCTAACGGGCGTCAGATGTAGCCCGGACGACGCCACTGACTACTGCGCTCAGTCAGGCGTTATACACATTATATAATTTATATGTAGAAAGCCGGTAGAGATAACTCTAGAAGAAGTCTCTTCCAGCTAATCTGCGGTAGTTGTTTTATTTATTTTTTATTTTGTTACTGGACTTTCATTTGGACAAAATATCTGTTGTTACGGCAATAAAATATATAGCCGCCCCCTATCTTCCCGTGAGTGTCGTAAAAGGCGACTAAGAGATAACATAGTTCCACTACCACCTTGGAACTTAAAAAGCCGACCGGTGGCGGGATAACCATCCAACTGCTGTCAAACGCCCTTAGCAGTGGAATATCAAAAAATCCTTGCTAAATTTTATCTTTGTCCATCCTGGATGAATGGATCATCCAGAGGTTTTTGAGTTTTCGTGATGAGTAAGTCAGTGACATTTCTCTTTTATATATATAGATTACGATGAATTATTTGGACTCCTTTTCACCATCTATAGAGCATACATTTTAAATTTCGTCTCTTACTTTAAAAACATAGGCCTTTCATACAAACTTCCGACCCCCGTTTTATCTTTTACGTCCTATACAAAACCTACAATCAAAAAAGTCAAATTTGAAGTTTGTAATTTTTATAGTTTCGGAGACTTCGTGATTGAGTGAGTCAACCTACCATCCCCCGTTTTAATCCCAAAAGGGAGTTGATTTCTAAATATACATTATTTTGACACCTGCTCACCATCTATAGAGCATACATTTTAAATTTCAAGTCTCTTACTTCAAAAATATAGGACTTTCATACAAACTTCCAACCCCCGTTTAACCCTTTAGGGGTCGAGTTTCGTAAAATCCGTTCTTAGCGGATGTCTACGTTTTATAAAGAGCCTACCTGCCAAATTTCGAGTTTTTAGGTGTTATAGTTTCGGAGATTTCGTGATGAGTGACCTTTCGCTTTTATATATGTATAGATAGATAGATAGATTGACAACAGATTGACATTGATAATTATGTATCTATAAGAGTACAATAAATGCAGATACTTAAAAAAGTACAATACTACAAAAGTACAATACTTATAATAAAACTGTAACCAGTTCGATTTTGACCATCGAAGATGGAAAAAAGGTCTGGAGAATATTTTAATAATTATAAGGCAAAAAGTTTCCTGTCTACTACCCTACCTACACTACACAATGAACTTGAATGAAACTTGATATGATTTGAGTTCATGCTACAAGCTAGGCCAATATATGAATTTTCACCCTGAATTCAGTAGTTAACTTGGGTATCGAGATTAAAATAAAAGTCAAAACGGATGGCGAAACGAAATCGCAGTTAATAATTGTGTAGAATAAATTTTAATAAATAATATATAGAACTTACCCATTTTACTAAGTAATCCAATTATACACTGTTGATCGGCCGAATGTAAAACGTCTGGTAATGTATTTGCGATAGGTAAAGCTAATGTGTGGACACGTATCCTTCTTTCACCTGAAAAAATTAAAAATACATGATTATTATAATTTTATACGATCATTTATTAGGTAATTTTCATTTTCGATACTTCAGAATTAATCTACAAGTGAAACACCATTTTTACTCATACTTTTAAATCAATGTAGTTATTAAACTTGATTAATGGACAGTCTCAAATATATATCTATCTCTGTCTTTGTTAACTAGTTGTATGTTATTGTACATAGGCCTCCACAAGTCACGCAGTGGACTGTGATAGGCTGAAGTGATGATGATGATGAACCATACCTTTACTGCTAGTATAGAGCAGAGCTGCCTGGAAACAAACTTGCTGTAGATCCGATAGTGATTCATCTATCGTGAGTTGCATTCCAAAACCAGCATCCGGAGACACATTGGGAAGAGACAGGAGATCCGTTGACCTCACGAAGAAGTTACCGTGGAACGTGTGGATAGATAAACCCCTAGAAAAGATAGGATCCATTTAGCCATAGAATTTAGTCACATTATAAGCCATGTATAGAACCTATGCTCTTTTATAAACACAATCTTACACATAATGATATACACATACTACATTGCGTAGTTCATATTAGATGTACAAATTGAAACAAGCAATTCAGACATACATTTTAATTTATAAAAGTTTAATTGGTCTAAGAGCATGCCTAGACTATAAATAAAATTGTTTCAATTCAATATTATTACTATCAACTCACCTAGTACACCGAACCCTCATAACGGCTTCGAATCCAATCTTCCTCGTGAGATACCGTGTAAACATTTTCGTTAGCTGCTCAGTTTGCCACGGTCTCTGAGCTCGGAAAAGCGGGATGTGGTACACTGTACCGGCACTGAACTTACTCATACCACCTGCGGATGAAGAGGACAATTTATGTTAAGGGCCATATACAAATTACTTCACACGTTAAGGGTGGTAAACGAAGTGTGGCATTGCGTGACAAGTTATGGGGAGGTGTTCAATAATCTGTAAATTAACGTGCTCTCCGAGGCACGGTGGGGAGACCCACAAACACCCTAACCACGTTAAATATTTGTATGGGGATCGAACCCGCAACTGCCAGCGCAACAGCCACAAACCAGTGGTGTGGCCGCTATACCAACGCGTCGTCTTATAGAATTAATTTAGAGTGAGCAATATACACATTACACATGTCAGTTTGTTAATCTATATTTGGCAATATAGTTTGATTGTAACCATAGAAATTTCAGTATACAAATGTATAAAATACATCCAATTTGCTTATAGCGAACTGATATTTTTGAAAATAAAATATATTTCTCATAATTCACTTAGTTATCTGTTAAGAGTGTTTAGGAGTGAGAGGAACGTGGTGTGAAGAATCACGTCCGCCATCGAAAAGGGAGGATCCTCTGACCAGACAGGTGTTGTGTCTGGCGGGCTAACGCCCCAACGGTGTCAGGATCTTGTATATATACTTAATCACTTTTGAAAACTCTGATAGCGTGATGTAGCATACGTCAGTTTTCTCTAATTACGTAGTTTGTAGTCGTTCGTATTTCGCGCGATAGATGTCGCCACAAGTGTATGCTACCTCAAATTGCTTATTTTCCACTCGACAGGATATCAATATCTTCCAAACTACTGAATATTTAAGTTTGAAATTTCTGTATGGTAAAGTTCAGGACATAAACTATCTTTCATATGTTTCAAAAACACGATTCCATAAAATTTTCTCGATACAAAAAAATCGCAAAGTTACCTCTATTTTTGTATTAAAACCTTAATATCTCAGTAAATATATAAGTTATGGACTTGAGATTAAGCATGGTAATTGAAATAAGTATGAAGAACATTTTATATGTTGCGTTTTTTAAAAAATAACTATTGGTAATGTTTGTGGGGAGAAAATACATATAATTCGCGCGATAAACAACCAAGCGCTCTCAATTCTCATGTGTTTTTAGTACGGGTGAAATTTGAATTCGAGCTGAGGTAGTTGTAGCCCCTTAATTAAACGCGCTTACAAGCCATAAAAACTAAATTAGAGAGAAAAAAGTCTTTCAGTTACTTATTTTAGTATAAAATCATGCTCAAAATCGGAGCAGTTACTTCGAACAGCCACTTCAACCTAACAGAAGATCGCATCAAAATAATACTACTCTAAAGCAGCTTTTTATTCTTATTATACAAACAACCACGTGCTCTTAGTTGCCCATGCTATTTTTACTACAAAAAATATTTGTTACTATACGGCGTGCGTCTTTTTTTTTAACCGACTTCCAAAAAAGGAGGAGGTTCTCAATTCGACTGTATTTTTTTTATGTATGTTACATCATAATTTTTGACCGGGTGGACTAATTTCGACAATTTTTTTTAATCGAATGTGGTGTGTGTCAATTGATCCCATTTAAATTTAATTTATTCTAATAATGCGTTTTTACTTGACGCTTTTTTCGTCGACCTACGTTGTATTATACCACATAACTTTTTACTGGTTGTACCGATTTTGATAACTTTTTTTTTTTTTTTTGGAAAGGAGATATCCTTAGTTTTATACCATGATAAGGAAACCAGGATTTGATGATGGGACCTCAGAGAAATCGAGGAAAACTCTCGAAATTCCGCATAACTTTTTACTGGGTGTACAGATTTTGATAATTTTTAATTTAATCATGTGGTCACATTTAAATTTTATCGAGATCTAATAACTACTTTTTGAATGATCTTTGATAACGCGTAGTTACTTGATTATTTTTTCGTCGATCTACGTTGTATTACTTGTCGATGTAATTGAAGTCGGTTTTTTTTTCGTTTGCCTGCAAACACAATTATTTTACAATAGTTTAACTTCAGACCAGCCTAAAGTAGTGTTATGCTCCAGGGGTAAGATAGCCAGAGTCACCGAGGACAGTCGCAGACATGGTCGACAACATGTTTCTGGTGTTGCTTATAAATAAAAATAAAAACTTACTAAGCGTTGCCAGATCACAGTATTGAGAGCTGAGTAAAAACAAATCAACGGCAACTTGAGCTCCGCTGCAGTCCAAGGCTAGCCTCTTGTAGAAATCAGTCGCTGGATTTAAATGTGCTACCTCTTTGGACGAACGGGCATTTGGATCCTCCCTGAAACATTATAATATTGCATATACTAACAATTATTTAGGACTAATACTGTATATCTTTACTTATATATTGTAAAGCTTAAAATCTTGTTTTGTTGAGCAAACATATATAATACATAACATCACGCTACGATAAATAAAGGTGAAGCATCAATGAAAAATCCTGTAAAAACGGGGAAAATTTGTTATTTTGATAACATAACATAAATGGAATAATATGAAAACCTCTATGTGACATAAATCGCGAGCAATAGATATTTATAAATATTATTATAGGTTATTTAGTTGCACTCAAATTTTTACCTTGATTGTAAACCTCCTGGACCAATGTTGGGCAGACAAGTTTGAAAAACTGTTATTCGCCCACCCGTTGGGGCCTGAGAACAAATAAAGAATTATAAAATTACTAGCAAACCGCCCCGGCTTCGCACGAGTGCAATGCTAATATTAAATATAAAATAAAATAAATGTACCTAATACATAATATATGGGCAAAAAATGGCTTTATTTTCGACATCACGTTAAAAACCTCTAAAACTATCAATGTTCCTCTACTATACTATGCATGTATTAAAGAAAACTTAAAGAACTAAGCATACAGACAGCGCGAAGCGACTTTGTTTTATACTATGTAATGATTTTAATGATTTTTTTTCAATGATGTTTTACACCTATAAACATCTTTTTTGTTCCATATAAAGTATTTATATGTCAACAATTCTAATGTAATGCTTCAGAAAGTCGCCCTAAAGCCGACTATCGCAGTTTGATTACCGCTTGCGGAAGACATCTCTATTTGTCTAGATATGTTACTAGTTCGGGTGTACGTCCTCGATAGTCGTCCTATCGTAACTCAGATAGCACGTAAAGTTGTCGGTCCCGATTATCATGCACAGCTGGTAGCGGTCGTTACTCACAGTATGAAATATATCCACCAACCCGCAGAGGTAAACCGTGGTGGATTAAGCTCCGATCCTTCTACATGGGGAAAGAGGCCTATGCCCAACAGTGGGATATTACAGGCTAAAGCTTAGCTATATATTAAGTTACCATCAGTTTGTAAGCCGCTTGCAGCGCGGATCCCAGTGCAGAGGCCGGAACGCCAGGCGTCGAGTAGCGCTGAGGCAGTATAGTTAATAATTCCTCAACTAGATCCTTGTACTCGCCCAAATTAACTAGCAGTGACTCCGGGGATGGTAGGAATATGTCTGAGAAGGAAAATACATTTTTAGTTTCTTTGTTTTTTTTTTTTTTCTTTTCAAAATAGCTGACCCTATACATTATCCTGTCTGACCAACTAATAACGCATGAAATTTAAGTAATCGATACATTTTCTGAATTTTTTAGTTTTCTGCACAATTTTCATCCCATAAGAACCTTTACAGTATTAAAAAAGTTAAAAAAAATGGGCTAAAAGTGGTCCAGCAATTCTCAATAGCGCTAAGTAACATATTTAGCTATTCATTTTCATCTACTAATTAAAAGCTAGTAAGTGTAACTAAATTAGTTACTATTTTAGAGCACACAAACACTTAAATATCTATGTACATTTTTATATATTAAGCAATCCTGGGGACGCTTATGTCATATGGACAAACAGATAGATATACGAAACGTAACTGGCTATCAGAGAGAGAGAGAGAAAGAAAATGTGTTCTCGCACCTCTCCCTCTCTTTTGCTGTGTTCGCCTCACCCGATCACACTTTTGGTAACGCTTCCATTACGCATTCACCAGCTTATTTCTCAAGTCAAGCGTGCATAAAGAAGTCTTACTGCAAAAAAAATATATATATTACCTTCAATATCCAAAACTGTCATTTCTTTAGGCCTGGTCAAGCCGTCGCTCATCAAATAATAATGTACGTGCGCATCGTAACATATGAAACCAATTTGCGTACGCGCATCCCCTGGTAATTGATCTAAATTCTTCTTGAGGATGTCACACACGACCTACAAATAAAAAATATATTATAAACAACACAGAAATAGTGTATAAATATTTATTAAATATTGTATTCTAATATTTTATGTTGTATTTTATCATTATTCATTTTATTTTTGTATTTAATTTAAATAATGATATATTATAAATAATTATGTAAGTTTCCTATCTCATTGAGGTATATCCTGATCAAAATCTAGAGCAGCCAGTCTAGGGAAATGCCTCAACCTTACAGAATATACACAAAGCTAAATAATACTGTTCTGTGTGTTTATATTCCTGTGGTTAGATAGATTGCAAGCATCTATAGGCTTAGTAGACGCTCACCATCAGGTAGCCTGTACGTTTCTTTGCCACCCTAGTTGTATAAAAAAAAGTACAAAAAATGTATATACCTGCAAATAACCCGATTCCCTTGCAATCTGTGAAACATCCAGAAGGAACAAGTAGACGGCCGGCTGTGGAGGCCGGAGCATATATTCGCTGGGAGCTATAAATTCTATCGTAGCCGACTTTATCTCGGGGCGTCGGGACGGATCGCCGTACGATTTACTTAACGGATCGTATTGGAATTCGTCTGGTACTGGAATAATAAAAATTATATTAATAACAATATAATCACTCTAATGTACAACAATTTTAGATTTTTCATGAAAACTAAATTGATTAAAAAAAAAAGATTTTCAAAAATGTAAGTACCATTCCATAAAAAAAAAACTTTTTTACAAACAAACGGGTTCGAGTGTCGAGTGTACGTAAAACAAGGGACAATAGCAGGGGGTGAAAGTGACAATAGTAGTGGTGACTATTGTACGCAGCAAACGTACGAGAAAGGAGGTATAGTTCGCGTCATGTAAAAATAACGCTGAAAGAAACTGGAGGGGGTGCGTTTGCGCATAGGTATACTCGCGCACAAGTACTACTGTTTTATTTTTTAATTAGGCTTTCACTCGCGGCTTCGTATAATGGTTATTGGTAGGTACATTAAAAAATACTAGGAATACAAGTGCGAATAATTCGGACTAAATAAGTATAATAATTATCACTTTACAAAATCACAATTTTTTTTTAAACAAAAGTAATAACAAATTTTTTAGTTATGGAAATGTCGTATTCAAAAATACTAATTATCTGTGCTCTCGATATTCGTATCTTAATAGTTTTTATGTGTTTAAAATGATAAATTGATATTTGTTTTTTAGTGAAATAAATAGTAAATGGAGAATTTTGTAATTTAAAACTTTTGTGCGCGATAATATTTTGAGTCGACATCGAACTGTCTAACCAATAGCACACCGGCAAGCATGCGACACGTGATAAACACGCCCGCCCGCTTCCCCATACCACCAAATAGACCGATAAATCGCTTCTGCGCAGCTTCAAGGCCAGCGTTCTTTTTAAATGACGCGAACTATACTCCGGTATGGACACTTCTAACAACATCTACCCGTACACTTCAATCTCGTGAACAAGACATTCAGTTTTAAATAATTTTATTGAAAAAAAAAAAAAAAACTTTTTCTATTTAAAGACTAACATTCGCAGAATGATATTCTGTTCCGGAAGCTCAAAACACAACACAAATAGGAGTAGGCAGCATCGAACTCTCAAGCGCCAGGAAAGCAGCCAGTTACTAGCATTCATATCAATAATATTTAACAAAAAATTCTTATACTTACATTCATTGACTCTGTAGCAAAGATTACATTTCCAGCGCTTTGAGTCAACAAAATAAACAAATGGATTAATGTATGTCCTACAAGCTCGGCAACGCACTATCGTTGAACATTGTATTACTGGTAGATGCTGTGAACAAACAAATTATAATTATTTAATAATATTATAGTTGTTGTTAAAATTAAATACAAAAATATTTGGGTATAGTTATTAGCAGTGTTTATCTAGCGTAAGATTTTATTTTATATCCTATGTATTATATTACATATAATAAAATAGTATTTGGCTGGGGATAGCTACATTTTAAACATTATTAATCTATAATATAAAAATGAGTCGCTGAATGTGTTGCTAAGCGCAAAACTCGAGAACGGTTGGACCGATTTCGCTAATTCTTTTTTTTAAATATTCCTTGAAGTACGAGGATGGTTCTTACGGAGAGAAAAATTCTAAAAAAAAAATTAAATTTTCTGAAAAGGTCTAAAAACAACACTTTTCTATACTCCCATACAAAAGATTTGTGATAATACTTAAAAGTCACTGTTAGGCGATACGAAGTTCGCCGGGTCAGCTAGTTAAAAATAAAAATAATTTTAGTTTGTAAATTGACACTTCAAAAGTGCTTTTGAAGCCCACTTAAATAAAGAACTTTTTATTTTGATTTTGATGGCTGAATATAATTAAGAGATATCGTAAAAAACTCGTACTCGCTCCGTCGAGTCTTCACTTCGAAGATTCCGCAATGCTTGAAGACAAAAGTTTTCGAGCAATGCGTCCTGCCTGTGTTAACATACGGAGCCGAGACGTGGACACTGACCAAGGGACTGGTCCACAAGTTTAAAGTCGCTCAACGTGCAATGGAACGGGCTATGCTTGGGGTCTCTCTCAAAGACAGGATTAGAAATGAGACTATCCGCGAGAGAACAAAAGTAACCGACATAGCCCACAGAATTAGCAAGTTGAAGTGGCAGTGGGCTGGTCATCTGTGTCGCAGGACCGATGGCCGTTGGAGTAGACGGGTCCTAGAGTGGAGACCGCGTCTTGGCAAACGCAGTGTGGGACGTCCTCCGGCCCGTTGGACCGACGATCTACGTAAGATTGCCGGTGTAGGCTGGATGAGGATTGCGGAAGACCGGGATGTGTGGCGCGAACTTGGGGAGGCCTATGTCCAGCAGTGGACTGCGATAGGCTGAAGTGTGTGTGTGTAAAAAATTAATACGAATATTTCTTTCTTCTGGATGTCTGTCCTTGTGGGTCACCCCGGGTGCCTCGAGAGCAGATTAAGCCGTCGGCCCCGGTTTTTATCATAAATACCTGATAGCGATCGTTACTCATAGCACGGAACATATCCGCCAACCAGCAATGGAACAGCGTGGTGGATTAAACTCCAATCCTTCTCCTAAATGGAGAAAGAGGCCTATGCCCAGCGGTGGGACGTTAGAAACTGAATACATGTAAAAAAATTATGAGAGCAACAAAAACCAAAGAATTATTTTAGCAATTTTGTTTTACTATCTGTACGTTTGTAGACACATTACCGCATTATAGATTAAGGGTAACGCAGATAAATTCACGTGTATTATCTATCGAAAAATTTCGTGTAAAAAAGTGTATGTGTATTTTTAATAGGTAAACTGTGTCATAGAACACTGGCTACTAAAACATCACCTCAATACCACGAGAAATGACTCGACATTTAAGACCAATATAATCAGAATAGTATAGTATACTAAAAAACTAATCACTTCATCACCATCATTTCAGCCTATCGCAGTCCACTGCTGGACATAGGCCTCCGCAAGTTCGCGCCGTAAATGGCGTGAACTCATGTATGTTGCGCATAGTCCCCACGCTGGGCAGGCGGGTTGGTGACCGCAGGGCTAGCTTGTTCGCACCTAAGACGCTGCTGCCCATCTTCGGTCTGTCTATTTCAATTATCCCGCCATCGGTAAGTTCCAAGGTGGTAGTGAAACTGTGTTATCCCTTAGTCGCCTTTAACGACACCCACGGGAAGAGAGGTGGCTACATTCTTTACTGCCGTCGACCGTAGTAGTACTAATAAGTACTTAATAAAAAAATGTTTAACAATGACAAAAAACTATTGTTATAACAGATATCAACTATAAAACACGAAGATAGTGATACATTATATTTACACAAAATATATACCTATTAGAGAACGATAAGAATTTATACGAAATATTTATTTACGAACCGACATTAATTTAGCCCACGTTATTAGTTTACACAGTTGATTTCGTTCGAAGCGTAACAAACGCAAACTTAAAACGCTATTACTAAACCTATTCCGCTTGCATAGAGTTGCATTTCGGGTGACTATATTTAAACTTTGTATCATACACGTGTAATATTTGTTTATAAGTAAAGATATTGAAACGACATAACAAGTGATTTAAAATAATCGCAACATATTGATAATAATTAACTTAACACGTTCGATAATTTTTTTAGCATGAGTATGGTCTCATTAATAGTAATTAATAAAATTTAATCATCTATCATCTATTATTTGGAAATACTTTTTATACGAGGCCTTTTATTAAAAAACAGCTTGCATATAAGGGATTTAGAATTGTTTAATAATCTGAGGTTCGTATATTGACAGTTCTTTTTTAATTTTTTGTTGAACTTTTGATATAAGGCTTGTTAGGTATTAGGTAAGGGAGTCGTAAATGTTGGAACTCAGCTAACAAGAAGCGAAAGGGCTCCTAAAATTACATTTAGCATGGGTTACAGTTATGATATGACACAATTCGTTGATTTTTACAAGCTACCCTCACTTTACTTATGTATAAAAAAAATACTCATACTTACATTTAGGTCTTTGAATGGGTGTATTAAGATCCCTAAGGGTAGTCTAGACTTTTGCAATAGCGAGTTATTCTCTGGAATGCGGTTCACTGTACACCTGAAGATCCTGAAAACAAAAAAGTACAATATCTTAATAATATTCAAATTGGGGTATTAGGTATATATCATTTTGTCACCATTAAATTATTTTCATCATTCATCATCATCATTTCAGCCTATTGCAGTCCACAGCTGGAAATAGGCCTCCACAAGTTCGCGCCAAATATGGCGCGAACTCATGTGTGTTGCCCATAGTCATCACCACGCTGGGCAAGCATTAAATTGTTTTAATCGAGTGATATTTCCCTATTGTCTACTTATTAAAGACAGCTATTTTGTTTTCAATTTGAGTCTCATCTTATTTGTGGGTTTTTCCACCGTGCCTCGTAGAGCACGTAAAGTTGTAGGTCTTTTTAAAATAGGTATCTGATTGTGACGGTTACTGAGGGGAAAAATCCATGAACCCGCAGAGGATAATGATGGATTCAAATGTTACTCATTACCTGTATGCAGTGTACTTTGCCAAAGAGAAAGGATTAGACAAGGGACGTTTAACTAAATCGGTAAAAAAATCAGTGGTGGATTAAAATTCAAGTCATTGCTATTGTAGTGGAGTACAGAAATATTAATAATGCAAATTAACAGCCTATTTATATATTTAGCAATGGTTTTTCATATATTTCTATCATCATCATTACAGCCTATACAGTCCACTGCTGGACATAGGCCTCCACAAGTTTACGCCAAAAATAACGTGAACTCATGTGTTATGCCCATAGTCACCACGCTGGGCAGGCGGGTTGGTGACCGCAGTACTGGCTTTGTCGCACCGAAGACGCTGCTGCCCGTCTTCGGCCTGTGTATTTCAAAGCCAGCAGTTGGATGGTTATCCCGCCACCGGTCGGCTTTTTAAGTTCCAAGGTGGTAGTGGAACGGTGTTATCCCTTAGTCGCCTCTTACGACACCCACATATATTTCTATACTCTTATTTATTGTTATCACGGCAAAACACGTATAAACAGAATAATTGTGTTACTTTATGTATTATTTACACTATGAAGTAGCAATGATTGCAAGTAATAATAAATAAATAAATATTATTAGGAGAAATGGCTAATTAGACATAAGTCCGCCTTTTATACTTCGCAGTCTGTAACTATCTTTATGCTTTATTTGTAATATATTTGTGGTGTAAAATAAAGTATAAAATAAAATATTATTTTTTATCTCACAAGAATACTCATTAATGTCTTCATAAATACTAGCTGACCCCGCAAACGTTGCTTTGCCATATATGTTATTAACCCCCTTAATAATCCCCCCCCCCCTTATAACTTAGGAGTATGAAAAATAGATATTGGCCGATTCGCAGACCTACCCGATATGAACACAAAATCGGTCTAGCCGTTTCGGGAGAGTATTGTAACATTGTGACACGATAATTTTATTTATAAGACTAGCTGACCCCGCTAACGTTGTTTTGCCATTTATATTTTTTAGGGAGGACTCCCGTGATAATGGTTGATGTAAACTGTAAAGTATTCGAAACGTCGGGCATGTAAAAAAACCTAATAAACCGCGATAAAATCCGAAAAAGTTGTTCCATTATAATATATTTAATATTATAAAGCTAAAGAGTTTGTTTGTTTGTTTGTTTAAACGCGCTAATCTCAGGAACTACTGGTCCGATTTAAAAAATTCTTTCCGTGTTAGATAGCCCATTTATCGAGGAAGACTATAGGCTATATATCATCACGCTAAGACCAATAAGAGCGGAGCACCAATGAAGAATGTTTTAAAATCGGGATTATTATTTTTTTCCTTTTGAGAGCTTCTGCTACGTGCATCATCATCATTTCAGCCTATTACAGTCCACTGCTGGACATAGACCTCCACAAATACGCGCCAAAAATGAAGTGAACTCATGTTTTGCCCATAGTCACCACGCTGGGCAGGCGGGTTGGTGACCGCAGGGGTGACTTTGTCACACCGAAGACGGTGCTGCCCGTCTTCGACCTGTGTATTTTAAAGCTAGCAGTTGGATGGTTATCCCGCCATCGATCGGCTTTTTAAGTTCCAAGGTATAGGTAGTGGAACTGTGTTATACCTTACGATGCCCACGGGAAGAGAGGGGGTGGCTATATTCTTAATGCTGTAACCACACAGCAGCAAAGTTAGCTTTAGCCCAAACTATTCTACGCGGACGAAGTCGCAGGCTGAAGCTAGTTATAATATATTGATAAACGCCATACATTCTACTTTTAGCAACTACATAGAATCGTGTTATCAATGTCACAATTTCACGTAAGGAGTCTTTGTTCAGTTATGATAATTTCATTTGTTTATAAAACATAGCGGCTATCATTCGATACGAGTACAATTAATTTCATTAATATGGGGTCATCGACAGAACTCTAAATATTACTAAATACCTTTTGTATCTTAGTATTTACATGCTTAGTAAGTTAATGAAACACTTGGGGTCGCTGTACCGTCCATTACTGGTAGCGTGATTAACTTTCATTATAAAATACAGTTTCTAAAAGAAAAATAATTTATAGATTCGTTTTGTATGAGCCGATATTACCGTTGATTAGTTATATTTTTACTTTTAAAACTGAACGAAGTGATCATATTCTGTATAAAGTTATTTGAGAGCATTCTGCAATCGATACTACGACGTAAAAAAAATTTCTGTCTGTATTTTGGTCAGGAATCACGCCCAAAATACCGATAACGGATTTGTTTTTATACATTTTTATACCAATATTCAGTACGACTTTCTTGAAAGTTGTTGGTTTGTTTAAAAATGTTTTATTGCAAACCGTCAAATGATACTTAACTTATGGTCCGGGAGCCAGATACAGATTTTTATGACCGATTTCCTTCCAATCGAAACTTCGTAAAATTCATTAAGCATTTATATTATGAAGTAGCTGTGCCCGCGACTTCATCGGCGTGGTTATAAAATAAATAAATTTCTAAAATAAAAGTAGCCTAAGTTACTCCATACTACATCAGCTATCTGCCAGTGAAAGTCCCGTCAAAATCGGTCCATCCTTTTCAGAGATTAGCCGGAACAAACAGACAGACAAACAGACAAAAATTGTAAAAATGTTATTTTGGTATATGTACCGTGTTACATCCATATGCATTTAGTAAAAAGCGATTACTTTAGATATAGATGAGATATGATGACATGATGATAGCTGAGGCTGCCACTACCTGCCCCGCCCATGAAGTCGCAGCTAACAGTCGCGAATATTCATTATATATATATATATATATATATATATATATATATATATATATATATATATATATATATATATATATATATGTGCCTAATGCATTTTACGAAGTTTCGATAAGGAGGAAATAATTGACCAAATTTGTACCTGGTTTCCGGACCATTATAACTGTTACGTTAAAATATTCTTATATGGCTTAGGGTCATTGCGCCTGTTCGCGTCCACTTAGTGCAGTTGGCAAGTTTGAAGAAGAAAATAAAAATGTTCCCGCACTAATTTCTATGAAAAATTTATTTACTGTGTTCATTATATAGTCTATTTAAAGATTAATTTTCAGTTTTGTTCGAAACATCTTGTTATTATTTTATTTAAATACAAACGTCAGAATTAGGCGATTTACCCAGTTTGCGTCCATAAAATCCAATTTGCGTCCACCCGCTGGATCACTTCGCGTCCACCAGCTTACAAAAGGAATAAAGAGGTGATATTTTTATGATAATGTAAAGAGACATTGGATTGTAATAATTTATTTATTGAAGAATTATTGTTATTTAAAAATCAACATATTAACATTAATAAATCACTATAAAGAAAATAATACACCTATTTATTCTTCTAAACATTGATAGAACTTAAAATTAAAAAACAAATTAGGTACCTATGTAGTCAGTAAATAGTAATTCCACCTTTAAAATTCAACAATTATCTGTTCTGTGAATTTTAAAGGAATGTAAGCAAGCTAAAGATCAGCCTGCAATTACAATCACAGCAGCCTTTCGCAGTCGACTACTGGACATAGTCCTCGACAAGTTCACTCCTGTGTTTTGCCCATAGTCACCACACTGGGCAGACGGGTTGGTGACCGCAGGCCTGGCATTGTCGTACCGAAGACGCTGCTGCCCGTTTTCGTCCTGTGTATTTCAAAGCCAGCAGTTGGATGGATATCCCGCCATCGGTCGGCTTTTTAAGTTCCAAGGTAGTACAGGAACTTAGTCGCCTCTTACGACACCCACGGGAAGAGAGGGGGTGTTTATATTCTTTGATGCCGTAAGCACACAGCACCACAAAGATCAGCCTTGATTAATAATAATTATGGAAACAAAATACGAGGTGCACACATATCTCCATTCGCATTAAATATTAATAATACCGCTGTTTTCTTCTTCGTTACTTGGTTTTATTTGATACTAGCTGTGCTCGCGACTTTATTCGCGTGGAATAATAATTATAATAAAAAAATATTGTTCTGTTCGTAGAATTACAAAATAAATAAATTTCTAAAATAAAAGTAGCCTAATTTACTCCATATTTCATTAGCTATCTAGATGGTAACGTCAAAATCAGTCCAGTCGTTTCAGTAATTAGCCGGAGCAAACAGACAGACAGACAGACAAAAATTCTAAAAAATGTTTTTATTTATTTATTTATTTTATTTTCTTACATCTAATATTACAGGCATAACCCAATTCATTAGACATAGTAAAGGAGACAAAAAGCGAAAGGAAAAAAATGTTAAACTATAATTAAAAAAGAATTGGCTGACTTGAACATAATACTAAAAACAAAACAATAATAAATATAAAAATATTAAATTCATTTCTCATAACATATTATATACAAAGTAACTTTTGCGAATTCACTCCACGAATAAGAAAAAAGGTCTAGTGTGTCAGCCACCAAGTTTAGCGTTCTGACTGAACGAGCAAGGGGGCCGTTGCGCACTAGCTCGGTTCTGCCGTGGGGTACTGCAAATAAGCTCGGTCGCTGTCTTCGTTGTAGATGATACCTATCGGGTACGCTCAAACCTATCCACTGCAGTACCCCTGGATTATTGACAATAACGCGAAATAATTTTAAAATATAAGTTGCCAGAGCCAGCTCTCTCCTAGTCTCCAACTTGTTGTATCCAACCATGCCCAATACAAACAATGTTGGATACATCAAGGGATACAAGGGATACCCGCCATAAAGCCTATGGTAAAGAAACCTGGTGAATTTATTTTGAACACGTTCCAGTATGAGACTGTATTTGACTTCATGTGTAGACCATACTACCGCATTATACTCAAGCTGACTTCTTATTAGGGCATCATACAGTAAAGAGATTGCTTATTTTGGTATATGTACTGTGTATAAATCAATATACATTTAGTAAAAAGGTGTTACTTTAATATTACAAACAGACACTCCAATTTTATTTATTTGTGTAGATAAGTTTTGTACCCTTTTGGTCTGCCCCCACTGATTTTATCCAATATCGTAATAGCATATTTTTTGCATAGGTGCTTGTCTTACCGATTTCTTCTTCTCTTGGGTGTCATGCAAATCTTCCCTTAAATCTTCCTTTGTGTATGTTCTTTTTTCCTTCTTCTTTCTTATCTGCAAAGAATTCATCTTAAACAGAAAAAAATAAGAAAGAAATTTCTTATTTCATTCAAAGTAGAATAGGTATTAAACTTTTAGTTTTATGTATTAAACTTATAGAATTAATTAAAAAAATGGACGCGATTTAGTTTTCTTATTAATCCCTTTAGGTATAGTTTGCGTCCATTGCGGACGCAAAGTGGAAGTTTTATAAATTCGGTGTAGCAGTTCGCGTCCACCTTATTTTAACTATTAACTATAAAAAAAATAAGCAAATTCATAATTATTATAATTCCTTTTATCATAACCAACGCCTAGAAACAGCTATGTATCCAAAATAAACATAAAACAATAAAAGACTCACCTTCAAACGAACCACTGCCCACTATTTTCTTCTCATTATTCCGTGCCTTCGCGCTCTCTTGTTGAACAGCCCTCACTAACTATTTTTTTTACCCAGGATTGCTTGGACGCACGGAACTTTTGTCTATGCGTACGTGCTTCTTAGACATTGAGGTATTAGCCGGTAATTATTTTTCGACTTATTGGTGTCTTAGTATACTTAATTTCGAGGCTTTTCAAAGTGAGATCCGTAAAATGGACGCGAATTGGGCGGTGGACGCGAACAGGCGCAATGACCCTATATTCTTTAGGTATGCGTCTTAGAAAGTTTTATTACACATCACATAACTAAGTGAACATTTTAATGTTTCAATTAAATACGAATGGCTGACGATGTTCATAGTGTAACATAACTTGGCTAAACATTATTACACATGATATCATTTTTAATTAAATTGTTGCTATTAAGTACATCAGCGAATTTGTGTTATCTGTAATTGTACAACGTCGAGACATTGCATATGTTATTATATTGTTATATTTATTATATTGATGCATATATGCGTCACATATTTATATGAGACACGTACGCCTTTGTTTAATAACAAGGTATTGATTTCGAATAATAATATAAAATACGAGCTTGCCATCACGGGTTTGACCACGTCGACTACACGATTTTGATGATTTCAATCAAAGATAACCTAGTATTCCACTGATGTAAGAGTTTAAAATTTTATGCTTTTACAACGCCATCTATTGGGTTAAACTGTGTCTCGAATAAGAAAAACCCAAGATATTTTACCAAAAGCCGCCGCTTAAAGGTTCAGTTACCTAAACATTTAAAAATTAAGATTTGATCATGTTGTTGGCCATTTTAATTCCAAATATTTTAAGCCGAATACAAGTGCCATGGTCACAGTGTGCCGCTTTATATAGATATAAGTTATTGTGTTCGTGACCATTAAAATTTAAAACTATATTATGATAAACAAGTACAAGTTCGATAACTAACGTATTTGTTTCATTTGCAATAAAAATCAGTGGACTGTGTCAGTTAAAATTACAGAAGCATTGCAAATATGTATTGCTTATATTAATAGATATTTTATATACTATGACTACGATTTTATTATTCACAAAAGTAACTGCGCGGTTTTACCCGCGTTCATATTTACTGCTTCGCTTCTATACATCGTATTTGTTTGTTTTCTATCCTATCGTCCCACCGTTTATTTTATATACTATTTATGATCGAAAAACAATCAATAGTGGTCAACCAAACGATAATTATCAAAATTTATTAATCTGAGCGACAAAAATAAAGATATCTAGTAAGGAGGGCAAACTTAAAGGTGAACAGTTGTTTAATCAATTATAAATAAATAAAAGACGAACAAACCATTTTTAAATTCGAACAATAACAAACAAACGACGAACAAATAATAAAAAATAAAAAACTCAAAATCGAAAAAAGAGGGGCCAAGTTCAGGGAGCGTAATTTACTTTATGAGAGTTAGAGATACGTCATTCTCTAATGTTATATACAGAATTATATATTTTTAAGAACAATTAAATAAGTAGAGGAAGTGACAACGGTTTTATCATCTAGCACAACTCAAGCTTAAAAATATATAAAATAATTGTATTTGCTCGCAAACGAAAAAAAACCGACTTCAATTACATCGACGAGTAATACAACGTAGATTTACGAAAAAATAGTAAAGTAACTACGCGTTATCAAAGATTACTCAAAAAGTAATTATCAGATCTCGATAAAATTATATGTAACTACATGATAAACATCAGCTTTCGATTAAATTAAAAATTATCAAAATCGGTACACTCAGTAAAAAGTTATTGCGGATATTCAAGAGTTTCCCTTGATTTCTCTGGCATTCCGTCATCAGATCCTGGTTTCCTTATCATGGTACCCAACTAGGGATATCCCCTTTCTAGCAAAAAAAGAATTATCAAAATCGGTACATCCAGTAGAAAGTTATGTGGTATAATACAACGTAGGTCGACAAAAAAAGCGTCAAGTAAAAACGCATTTTTAGATATAACTCGAAAAGTACCTAGTTGTTAGATCTCAAATAAATTTAAATAGGACCAAATGACACACACCACCTTTCGATCAAAAGAAAATTTGTCGAAATCGCTCCACCCAGTCAAAAGTTCTAAAGTTACATACATTAAAAGAAAATACAGTCGAATTGAGAACCTCCTCTTTTTTTGGAAGTCGGTTAAAAAGATACTTATATTTTTTTGAGACTAATTAGTTTTGTATTTGAGTAAATACTTCAAAGAATTAAATATTCATACATTTAAAAAAAGCTATTTTTGTGAAGTAACTAGTAATATTTTTATTAAAAAAATATTGTAATTGTAACATTTTTCTCACGTTACTTATTTTAGACTAGCTGACGACTTCTTCCGTGTGGAATAGTGACTTTGGATAACATTTTTTTGGTTATATCTTTTGTTTTATTTTGGATAATTTAAACACCATTGTTTAGGTATTTACATGTTCAACGTGATTCTTTAAATTGGCATAACATTTTTATTTATGAACCGATTGGCATGAAACAAACACTACGTGTTAAGTGAAGCTTACCACAATATATTAGTGGAACCGCATGTAAATCGAATAAGCCGTTTCTGAGATTAACGTGCACAAACATATTACATTTACATTTTTATTATATGTACCTATTGATTAAATAAATAATAAATAAACCATTCACACTCAGTGAAAACCCACAATATACAAGCACAAACACCCAGACCACGACAAACGCTTATATGGCCAATACAAATATCTGTCGTGAGCGGGGATCGAACCCGCGACCGCCAGCGCAACAGCCAGTGTGACCGCTGCGCCAATGCGTCGATTTAATATCGAAATTAAATAGTTCAATATTTTAAAGCAAAACAAGAAAAAGACAATAGAACTACATAACGTAAGATAAATTTTCTGTTTAGTTTAAATCTTCGACGCAATACAATAACTACAGTAAAAAAAAACTTCAAATGACCTTAAGATCTAATATTTTAGATTTATATAGTAATAAGGCTGTTAAGATAAGATAACTATTATGATAAACTAAAACTCAAACAAACTGTTTTTATCAGTTTTTTTTTTTTTTTTTTTTTATATATATACATTATATTTCCGTAATCTTGACCGAAACTGTCAGATATTCGAAACGAAAATCTATCCGAAACTGTGTAGGCCAGTAAAGTTGGTTGTCTGTAAAGTTGGTTTACGGACGATATTTTAACGTGACAACGGCATAACAAAACGTCTCCTCGGACGCATAGGCCAATCGAGTGGACGAGAGATAAATAAAAGTATATAATAAGCGTAACGGGACAATGGGCGTAACCGGACAATGGGTTATATTTTTTCGTGCATGCAGCCGGCGTACATCGATTTATTAGACGTTGTCACGTAAAAAATAGAATTTAACCACGCACAAAATTTCGGATCACTTACTGAGTATAAAATCACAAAATGTTGTCAAATTCAGAAGGAACGGTTCACGCGCCATCTTGAAAAACCGTTTTTGTCGGAAGCTATGCACTTTAGGACAAAAGTTATTGAAACAATTATTATAGAGAATAAAATTTCGCATCTTTTGTTTCTTGTAAACTTTTTTGTACAATTTACCGTTTACGATTTATGACCCATTTAATGAACCGGCTTTCTATCTCCAATAACTCGTAAAACTATCTAGATATACAAATCACAGCCAAATATATGTATAAATATTTTTCAATACCTAAAAAATCTAATATCCATAATCAACTTAAGGTGAAATATCCGAAACTATTGTATAAATAATCCAATACTTTCATATCCTTAACCATGATTAAAACTGGTACTGTCTTATTTATTCGAACATATTTTATTTAGTTTTATAAATCACTAACTGTGCTACACGGTTTCTTCCGCGTTAATTTGAGGAAAAAGGTACTAAAATACTATATAACCTATACAGCCTTCCTTGGTAAATGGACAGCATCCGACAGTTAAAAAGTTTTTGATTCATTTATTTATTTATTTATTTAACAATTTATGTACACTAGGAAAGCAAAAGGAAATAGCTCTTATAAACAATGCTGGTACAAAGGCACTACTTATCCCATGATGGAATCTCTTCCAGTAGTCCTGCTACAGGAAACTTATAAAACAGTCGCAAAATTAGCGTGTACAATCTAAACATATAGATAATAAAAATATAATATAAATACATAATTATACAATATATAAATAAATACATAATAATTTATTTTTTACCATTATTTTTTGTTACTTTATTATGTTTATTTTTTTCATTATTCTTTGTTACCATCTAATTCTACTATATTTATGAGATATTTCTATTCGCATAAATTATATCTTAAAGATGTAGTTTATTAATTGAGGAGAAAAAGGTCTTAATGGCCTATTCTACCTTACGTGTCACAGTCTACTTTTTTTGGTCATCCGTCAAATAACTTCATCCACAATTGGTGAAATAAGCCCTAAGAGAATTACATATAAACAAATAAAAAATAACAACAGGATTAAAAACGATTCTTTGTTAAAATTCTGCAAAGTATTATTTAATACTATTCAAACAAATGTTTGTATTATTTTGATTTCATTAGATTATTTATTTACCATGTGTTATTTACTTTCATTAGATACTTTCTATTGTACTCATTGTTGGCATTTAATCTATTCAGTATGATAGCATTAAATACATCTAGTGTGTATTTAACTCGCAAAATAACATTAAAGAAAGACAATCTGCACTAATTTAGAAAATTAAAAAACTACCAATATCTTAAATATCTAAACTAATAAAAGATGAGCAAAAGAATTTGCAGAATAGTGGAAAGGAACGCTTGAAGTTGTAAAATAATATGCAAGGATAATATCATAAAAGCCTTATTGATAAAGCTTCATACATATATTTGTTTAACAAGTAGTATCTAAATATAATTCATGAGTTCTACCATAATAATAAAAAAACAATTATTAAAATAAAATCAAAAATAAACACAAGTTTAATAGTATATCAAAACCAAAAACCTAACTAAGACACTAGTCTCTTATACTAATATGATAAATGTAGCACCTGACTTCATATTTTAAAATCTGTCAAATCATTCAGCCTAAGAAGTATGCCAATAACAACACACTCCACAAACATAACCAACCCTCTTCTACCTCATTTGCATTAAAAAAAAAATACAGTCGAATTGAGAACCTCCTCCTTTTTTGGAAGTCGGTTAAAAAATATCTATCAGTGCAGGGAGCCTCTATCATAAAAAGTAATGGCAATGTTAAAATAATCCGTATATACAAATGAATCATAAATACAAATGTATTCAAACTTCTAAAAATGCTAATTAAGTATATTAAAATGTACTCACTCAGGACTGCAATTTGGTGACTCGGCAAATTGATGCCCAAGCCTTATTTCCGGTGGGTCTTCGGAATACTCCGGTAAAATATTCTTGCACTGCATAAGATCTACCATCTGATGACCCCATAGCTGATCGAAACCTTGTTTTGTTACACTCAAATTATTCATTTGTTGAGTCACACCATATAGATTATGAGTCGGAAATTGTTTAGCAATATTTTGGTTTACTTGCATTTGTTGTTGAGGACTCAAATTTTTATACGGCATTGGTGGATATCTACTTTGCATGTTAGAATTTGAAGGAGCACTTGTACCACTTGCAGACCCAGGGGCATGACCTAACATTGGCCCACTTTGTAAGCCTGGTTTCCCAGCTGACATGTTTGGTGGACTAGAAATATAACCTTGTTGTTCTGTAGGTCCATTATTTATTTGATTGTGTAGCTGGTTTGTAATAGGCGGTCTGGGATTAAGGTTAGCTGGCAAAGATGACGGTCCACTAGGTAATCCTTTTGGAGGTCCCATCTGACCATGTTCTGATGTAATACCCATTTGGTTATGTGTTGACATTAGTGGCCCCATCGGGTTACGTGTTGATGTTGGTGGACCCATTTGACTGGGTATTGATGTTGGTGGACCCATTTGACCAGATATTGATGTTGGTGGACCCATTTGACCGGGAATTGATGTTGGTGGACCCATTTGGCCAGGTATTGATGTTGATGGACCCATCTGGCCATGTGCTGATGTTGGAGGGCCCATTTGAGCATGTGCTGACGTTGAAGGCAACATCTGACCATGTACTGATGTTGGTGCTCTCGTTTGCACATGCATTGATGTTGGTGGTCCCAACATAGTGGGCCCATTTATTGCATTATTTCTTGATGGAGCTACCGGAGGACCAGACACAGGTGGCCTGGGAATATTAGGTGCACCTGACATTGGTATGATACCAGGAGGTCCAGTTGTTAGTGGACTGTTTCTAAGATCACTGTGTGGATGTCCGCTTAGTGGAAAATTTGGCTGATTAAAATTTGGTGGTACAGATGTTGGTGGTAGCCGTTGATTACCTCCAAATGCCGGATTTATTGGTCCTGGTCCATAGTTAGAACTTGTAGGAGGCAGGTTTTTTGATGGAGTTGGACTAAAAGAACTAGATTTAGGAGGAAAATTGTTTACATTTCCTACTGGCCCAGATGTTGGTCCATTCATAAAAGGTTGGTCATATTGACTAGAAGGAATTAAAGGTGGAGCATTGTTGTTTATTTGAGGCTGCTTGGCATCAGGAGGGAAAAGTGATGATGATGCAGTAGATGCAATGGGGACTCCTGAGTTCAGTGGAATGTTTTGGATAGAATTTTGATTTACTGTAGGTTTAACTGATGATCTCATGGGCGAAGATTGTAAGCTTGTTTGTGGAGTAGAAACCCCTGGATGATTGAAAGCTGGCGAACTGTTTGCACTTTGATTGTAATGATTTGTTTGACTATTAAATCCTGTTATTGGTCCTGGGTTAAAATTTCCATCTTGTTTCTTAGGCCCAGGGACTTGGCTCGGAGGAATTTGATTATACTGTTGCATTGAAGGTTGAGATGCAGGAAAACTGTTATATTGATTTGGTATGTGAGCCATGGCTTGTCAATCTGGAAAATTATATAAATATTTTATATTTTATTGTAGCATCGTTTTATTGCAGTATTGTTATTCTTTAGACTAAAATCAAGTTGCGATCTGTTTGTATTGCGATGATAAACTTGATATCAAAAATGATGTTTAATTAATGCTAATTCACTAAGAATGACGGAAGGGCAAACGAAGTTTTGGACTTACCGCTGGCAGGACGATGTTAAAACACAAAAAAACTTTAAGCACACGTCTGCGTTGTTATATCATTCTCACTTATTGTCACAGAACGATGGAATAACTTTGTAGAATAAATCTGGGAAGAAAAATACGACCCTGACTTACGTGGCTGAGCGATTTTGGGCGCCCTCTACTGGTGACAAGGATTGATTTTTGACTTTGGACGTCAAATCAAATGCGTTTTGATAGTGCTTGTAATGAGTAATAGTATTTTTAATACTTCAGAAATTAAAAGAATTAAAATATATTGTTAGCATAATATCGATTATTTTAATACGTTTCGTGACGTCGTGCAACAGTGTTAATAAAAATAGTTCCCTACAGGCTAATACGTTTTGTAACGTCATGCAACAACGTCAATAAAAGCAGTCCCTACCCGTTCAGAGGGCTCTTTTGCTTTTCGGCTTTCGGAACGATAGGTCGTTGTTTCATGACGAGTGCTTTGATCATTTTTATATTCAAAGTAACGGTTGTTTGCTTGGTTAATTTAAATTGTAATTCTCGGTCATTATTTTCGATTAAGTTAGTGGTTAAGGTTAATTTTTGTGATAATTGTTATATTTGTAAAAATGAGTAATAAATAGAAGTTAAGTGTTCGGTTTTCTGTCTTTTTTTTTTAAATAAATAAGTTTGTTTCTCCTAAAAATATTATTAAGTAAAATAAGGTAAACTTTAAGTTGGAAAGAACCTAGAATATAGTGTAGTATATTACTTTTATTGTATACGAAGTAGAGTATTAATTTTTTATGACACGTGTTTTTAAAACAAAGTAGTACAAATACAATAAAAGTAGATGAAAGAAAACCGTCTCTTCGTATGTTAGTGTTCGTAAAAACGTGTTTATAAAAGTGTCGTTGTAATCAGAAATTTAAGTTATACTCTATCCATTTGTTTATTTCACGGCATAAAACAACACGGAGCGGAGTAGCAATAGCAATGTACAGGCGTTCCCCTCAGTCAAAGTATAAGTCCAAGTGGTCTTACGCGTGCTACGCGTACAAAACTAATTGCATTATAAAACTAGTTGCAGGCTGCAGCCGCACTGATCACTAGACTAAATCTAGTTGCGCGATTGAATCAACGTCCTTCAAAATAGCTGTTCTGTTTTTTGATACAAAAAGAGATCTGCCACGTAAAATTTACTAAAAGATGTCGTTACCTTTCATATGTATGTATGTAAGTATTTTAATTACATTATTATGTGTACTTCTTTTAAACCTTTTTTAAACTTAAAAATTACAAAAGTTATCGGTCGTGTTGTTTCGGATTTGCTTACCAACACAGGCCGCTCGCCCTCGTACAATATGCGAATCGGTCGAGCGATTGATCCGAGTCTATTTCCGAGAAGTTGCTGTCACCGAGCGATAGTGTTGTTACCGGTTTGTTTGTAGATAGTAATCGATAAAAACGGCAAAGGCAGAAGAGGAGAGAGAATATTTGAGATTCTGATTTATTTATAATATAATATTGCGAACTTAATTTTAATATATAGTTTTATAATAAAATTGCATTAAATTAAATATAATACAATATTTACGACTGGCGGCTGAAAGCTATTTTTACTATTTTTTATAAACAAATCGTTTGTTCGTCGTTTGTTATTATTTGTTCGTTAAAATTACCATTTGTTCGATTGATGTTTATTTTTAAAAAATTAAATAAATTTACTCTTATAAATTGGCGCAACATAAAATTTTACTACTTTTTTAAAAATATTTGTTCGTCGTTTTTTCGTTATTGTTCGAATGTAAAAACTGTTTGTCCGTCTTTTATTAATTTATTATTAATTAAACAAATGTCCACCTTAATTTTTATTTTTGTCGTTCAAATTAATTAATTTTTATTAATTATTGTTTGTTCGACCACTGTTGATGAATGTTCGATTATAAAAACAATTAAATTCTTAATTATTATTTGAAAAATCAATTTGTGTATTGAAACATCGTTGCGTGACCTCTCTGGCGCTTCGGAAGGTGCAGCCCCTTTGCCCTTGCGTAACAAAATACGTAGCTTCATCTTAGGGGTGCCTTATTAAAAAGTTGATTTAATAAACTATAGTTGCATAGACTTAAGGTTAGTACTAAATATGATTTAAAAAACTTACGTTTCTACACCCTCATACATATTACAGCCGGCTGATATATATTTTTTTTTAGATAAATAAATACATATATATCACACCCAACTAACGCAGCAGCAGACAAAGCCAATTAGCGCAGCTGAGAGCCGACGATGGCAGCGTCATCTCGTTAAAGCCTGAAATCCTGAGCGAGATCGTGAGCAGAGGCCGAGGCCAGTTATACACTACACGGAAACCGTCCGTCAACATCAAGGCAAACGACCCCAGAGCCAAATTAACAAGGCACAAAACCGAAAAAATCCCAGACGTCAGCCTGTACGAGATTAGTAGTGCTCTCAAACAACTTAAAAACCGGGCGCCGGCTGATGACGGAATCACAACTGAGCTTTTGAGAGCCAAGTAAGCCAGTACTCAAGGTCCTCCAAAGACTTCAATTCCGTCATCTTTGAGGGCAAAACGCCAACGGCATGGAGTAGAAGCGCGGTGGTGTTCGGTGAGGTGGCGGCGAGGTTCCTGTTCTTCAAAAAGGGTGATAAAACCCTGCTGAAAAACTAAAGGCCATCTCGCTTCTAAGCCATGTCTACAAATTGTTTACGAGAGTCATTACGAACCATCTCGCACGCAGGTTTGACGACTTCCAGCCTCCCGAACAAGCCGGGTTTCGTAGAGGCTTTAGCACCATAGACCACAGACATACGCTGCGGCAGGTTATATAGAAGATCGAGGAGTATAACTTGCCATTATGCTTAGCGTTTGTGGACTATGATTCGATCCTTTGATTCGATCGAGACATGAGCTGTGCTGCAGGCTCTCCAGAGGTGCCAAATGGACTGCAGGTACGTTGAGGTGCTGAGGTACTTATACTCTAACGCCACAATGTCGGTCCGATTACAGGACCAAAGCTCGAAACCAATACCACTTCAGCGAGGCGTGAGGCAAGGGGATGTCATATCCCCGAAGCTGTTTACCACGGCGTTGGAGGACGCTTTCAAGTTTCTGAAATGGAAAGTATTCGGCATCAACATCAATGGCGAGTACCCACCTCCGTTTTACCGATGACGTAGTCATTATGGCTGAGACCTTGGAAGACCTGAGCACAATGCTCGAGCAACTCAACAGTGTCTCCCAAAGAGTGGGTCTTAAGCTGAACATGGACAAGACGAAAATTATATCAAGAGTCCATGTCGCACCCGCTCCAGTTCGCATTGGGAACACTGTTCTCGAAGGTGTTGACCAATACATATACCTAGGACAGTCTATACAGCTAGGTAAGTCTAACTTCGAGAACGAGATCTCTCGCCGAATCCAACTCGGATGGGCAGCGTTCGGGAAACTACGAAAAATCTTCGCGTCCAATATTCCGCAGTGTCTGAAGACGAAAGTCTTCAATCAGTGTGTGTTGCCAGTGATGACATACGGATCCGAAACGTGGTCGCTGAATATGGGCCTCGTGAGAAGGCTCAAAGTCGCTCAGCGGGCGATGAAGAGGGCAATGCTTGGTATTTCCCTACGTCATAGAGTCAGAAATGACGATATCCGTAGGAGAACCAGGGTAACCGACATTGCTCGAAGGATCGCACACCTGAAATGACAATGGGCAGGGCACATAGCTCGAAGAACAGATGGCCGATGGGGCGGAAAGGTTCTCGAGTGGCGACCGCGTACCGGGCGTCGCAGCGCTGGCAGGCCCCCCACGAGGTGGACCGACGATCTGGTCAGGGTCGCGGGAAGCCGCTGGATGCGTGCTGCGCAGGACCGATCGTCGTGGAAAGCATTAGGGGAGGCTTATGCTCAGCAGTCCGTGAGCTGATATGATGATGATGATGATGATGATATCACACCCACACTCGCGGCGGGAATTGAACCCATAACCCCCAAAGCAGGAAGCAGGGTCACTGCAAACTGCGCCAACGGGCTAGTTGATATAATCTATACAAATAAATAAAATTGCAATGACTGTTTGTAATATTAAAATAACCGCTTTTTACAGGATGTATACACGGTACATATAACAAAATAACATTTTTTATCATTTTTGTCTCTCTGTCTGTCTGTTTGTTCCAGCTAATCTCTGAAACGGTTGGACCGATTTTGACGAGACTTTCACTGGTAGATACCTGATGTAATAAGGAGTAACTTAGGCTACTTTTATTTATTATTTTTATTTTATAACTGCGAACTGAAAAAATAACTATTTTGTTGAATTCCACGCCGACGAAGACGCGGGCACAGCTAGTAAAAAATAAATATGACGAAGGAATGTGGTCTTGATTTGGATCAAATCAAGTTAAACGTTATCTAAGGTAGTTTAAATGTAGAACACAAACAAATTGGATTATAAAAACTAGGATTTTATTTCATTTTTAGTACAGGTTTTAACATATCAAAAGCACGAAACCATGTACTCCTATCACAACATGTCATACCTTACACTTATTAGACATAAAATATCACTATGTAGTATTTTGTACTAATAGCTACTAGATAATGGTGTTTTTATAAATCTGAAATGATATCTTCGATAAATAATCGGTCAAATGTATTACACAAAATAATGGTGCAAGAAATCTAATTAAAATGATTTTAACATAAATTTTTCTGGTAGTTGTTGATGATAGAAATTTACTTCCACGAGTACATTTCTAATTTATATATATAATTTTAAGTGTAAGACAATTATGATAAAAAATAAAAATTATGATCTACAAAAAAACACAAACATAAACATCAATTTAAAATCAATAAAAATGTAACTAAAATCACTTCTTAACCGACTTCAAAAAAAGGAGGAGGTTAGTCATATATATGTATATGTATGTATGTATGTTTGTTAATTTTTTTCATCTACTTACGTTGTATTACTCGTCGATGTAATTGAATTCGGTTTTTTTTCATTTGTCAGCAAACACGATTAACATTATAAATATTTGTTTGCTTGCAAATGAAAAAAAACGACTTCAATGTATACAGATAAGTAACAAAACGTACTCGTATTGTAGTCGAAAAAATACTCAAATAATTACACATTAGTAGAAATAACTCAAAAGTGCTCTTTAGAACTCGATTAAATTTAAATGGGACACGACAAGCACCAGCTTTCGATTTAAAAAAAGAATCATCAAAATCAGTGCATCCAGTAAATATGGCATAACACACACAAAATTAGAGTCGAATTGAGAACATCCTCCTGTTCTTAGTCGGTTAATACAAAAAAATCGTTTCTTTTAAAACATTTGTTATTCTAATTCATACATTATTATAAGCCATATTTATCTATTTCTTGGCTTTCATAATTCAATAAGTAAAAATTTGGTTTTTGTTGCAGACTAATGGGCGCACCTTGAATACAAATAACTATATCTAATCATAATTAAGTCCCTTCTTGTATTAAATCTGTATGTAGTTTATATTTTATATGGTTTCCTACATCATTTAATTAGAAATAACAGAAAGCTTATTGAAAGTCAGAGAGAGTAAAACATATGATTTACTCTCTCCGAAGTAGTAATATTAAAGCATTAATGTCATCTTTTTGATGTTCAAATTGTCTGTACTTACGTACAGTAGATATAGTTTATTACATTTCACTTTACTAAAAACATATTAACAAAAATCAATTGTATCAATTAATTTAATATAGTTATCAAGTAGGAAAGAAAAATCTCGTTTGTTTTTAAACGTGTTTGCTAAACAATAATTCCGAAATCTGTAATAATACTTATTGTTAATTTTGAGCTTTATCTTTGTGAGTATAATATAGTAAGATGCGAACCATATGACATACTAATGGAAAAAGTAATGATATTACGAGATCGAAATATAGTAATTACAAAATATATATAGTCCTCGCTTATTTTTTATATAGACTATAATTAGTGTACTAAAAGTAGCGGAATAGTACGCCTCAATACTGTTTACAATTTTGAGTTGAAAATAAATAATAAATGAACGCTTCACACTCAACGGCCTTAAGGACTTTCTACTGTGAGGACTGGAAATACATACAATACACAAGCAGAAAGGCCCAGAACCAGGACAAACATCTACATGGCTAATACAAATGTGTTGTGAGCAGGGATCGAACCCGCGACCGCCAGCGCAACAGCCACTGCTGTGACTGTTATTTTATTTTTGCGTACTAGGCACTACTTCTACAATAATGCTATTCAAATCCTTTCACATTATTTGAGTAAGTAGGCGGTACATTTACGACTTTACTTTTCACGTATCATTTATGTAATATATTGCTTACAACGCTCAAGTACTTTTAATTTTCTCTTATAAGACCGTTTACTTTTAGTTTTTCCCCTTAATTAAAGTATATTTTGGAATACAGTCAAATAAGGTTTGTTAATAGGATTGTCTCAAGTACATCGAAGAATCTATACGACAGTCTTATAAAAAGCGAAAACTATTGCGTAATGAAGCTAGCATGAATTGCAATCGATTGCCAATATCCTATAAAATACATGTTTAACAATACACACGTTTGGGTATAAAAATAAAATACAAAAAGAAAATTCAAACATCTGTATTTCAAATGACAGTTCAAATCAATAATTAAGTCGAAAAACAAAATTTTAACAAAGTACTGCGTTAAGTTTAGTATTGATTGGATAAAGCCACCGGGAACAAAGAATAAGTTAGATTTTGCAATTAATATGGAAATAAACAATAAAATTTGTGAAAAAACAACTTAAAGGCCAGGTGGCGCTACGTGTTCCTTTTTCCAATCAACGTGTATGCAGGGTTACATTCTAGCAAGTCTACACTTAACACTATTATAACACTTCATTCTTCAGCAATATAAAAGTATTCAAACTGATCACAATTTTATGGCAGTTCCATGGAACCCCATGCAACACTTAACCAACACAGTTCAGGTCAAAAATATATGACATTTCATACAAAATCAGTTCACGAGTGCCCTTTACACATGAGACAATACAAAGAGAATTTCATTCATATTTTGTAATTATGCGTACTATACAATCTTACACTTGAACCTCTCAGCGAAAATGTCACATACTGTCCTTAACTTTCATATAAATCTTAACTTGATTCATTCTTAAATTATGAGATGTGGTTTTCCATCGTTGGTGCAAAAAAATGCAAAAACAATCACATAAACAGACTAGTATCCGAAAACGCTATCGAAAGTAACAAAATTTTATTGCATATGATAGGTCACGAACAAAAGGCAATCACACAATATAAGCTCAATTTAAAATATCGGATTTTATAAATCCAAAATAACATTTAATCTGTAACTGTAATAAAGTATGTTCAGCACAACTATCTCAATATAATACGATTTTATCGACCGGTTTCGGTCTCGGCGTGGCCGCCTCAACATAAACTCACAAATACTCTACATATCGATAAAAACTATTCAGTCGTTTTTATTTATTCATAAAAATATATCTTTAAAAGGCTCAAATAAAACTGTTAAGAGTTCTAAGTACCGTTCACATTTTAACTGCGATCGGATCTATCACTGGAGGTATTATTATCCATTGGCACAGGTGGTGGTCCGATGGTGACCGTTTCGCTGGAACCGTTCACACCCGGCGCGTCCGCTGGAATGTGAGGCGTCGCTGTCACGCGTGAAGAAACTACTTCGAAGAAGCGAAAGACGAACGGCATAGAGGAAGCACGGCCGCACAATGTTGACTCGCAAATCGGCGGGTGTCTAGGGCACCGGTATCACACGCGTTATATGTCCAAAATTTTCATCGCATTCGTGATCACTAGCGCGCAAGTTATTGAAATGTTACAATCGATAAGTTCGAACGGCCATTTCTTTAAGCTATCTGTAAATTCGCACACCGAAGCTAAAATTTGAACAAAGCCTCCGTAGAAGCTATGCCCATATTCTATCTGAGGTATCAAAAATCAGACAGATCGCATAAAGTGACCGTAATCGGGTTTGGAGCGCCGATCGTTCGAGGTGGCGGAGGGGAGGGGGTGTTCGGGGTGCAGGAGGCTAGTGGACGGGGAGGGGCTTGTCGGCCTGGTGGCGGCGCCGCAGCAGCTGCGAGTCAGTCGGCGGCGAGAGGCCGAAGGGCGCGCAGCAGTCGCCGCAGCGGCGCTCGCACAGCGCGAGGCGCTCCAGCTCGTCCTCCAGGATGCGGTCGGGCGCGGGCGGGCTGGGGTGGCACGACTTGCTGCCCCGGAGCGCCGCCGGCGGCCGCTCCATGTACGAGTAGTTCATCGAGAAGTGCTGCTGGATCACTCGGTTCACGGCCATCGCGGACTCCGCGAAGTTGGACAGGTTGCGAGCTGACATATTGCTGTTGGCAATTACGACACAACATTAGCTTTTCCGACACTACTGTACGAGTGTTGATAGTGACACTATGTACTAAGTATCATTAGCATTTGTGACATCTGTTAACAATGACATTATACTACATTAGCTTTGCTGATATCTTGTCATTTTTAATTGACTTCGAATATTTTTGCTCGCAAACGAAAAAAAAACGACTTCGAAAAAATAGTTGAGTAATTGTCTTGAATCTTAATCATATTTAACTGAGATTAAATGAAAAACGCCAACCTTTGATTAAAAAAAACACATCCAATTGAGAACCTCCCCATTTTTTAACAAACTTCAAATAAGAATGTTAACAATTACACTGTAATGTGTTACCTCATAACTATTATTATGGGTGATACCAATTTTGACGATTCTTTTTTATTCGAATGCTGATGCTTGTAGTGTGGTTTAATTTAAATCTGAGCGAAATCTAACAGGTAAATTTTGAATTATACCTAATAATGAGTATTAAAATATACTTATTTGTGTAGACTAGTCAGTTTTTTTTGTTTTTTTTTTTTTGTTCAAGAACAAATACAATTATTATTTTCAACGTTTTGGAGCAAAAGTAATAATTATGTCTTGATTAATTTTATAATATGAGAGAATGTACAAAATGGTATCTAACACAAATAAACTCCGATACTAAGTGTATCATTACTATTAATTTACATCTACAAGGACACATTGATCCCTCTTAACCTTGTTAGCATAAAATTTGTATTATCAGTCCTAACAAAGTATTTCTTATTAGATTACTTTGTCTCTTGACCTTTATTACTTATCCAAGGTAAGCGATTATATTTCTTACATTGTGCTATACAGAAAGGTATGTTACTAATGCTTTTAGATAGCTTTAGTAACCAAGCAAAACTACATTAAAAATAAATTATAGTATAATACTAAAAAAATTACAACTAGAAATATTTTAGTATCTAGATTATTTTATATTTTTTACAATTTGATTCTGGTCACAAATACTTTTTTGCTTTCAAATAACGTAAATTGTTTAAAAATGAGTTCCACATACCTAGTGTTCGAACTTATAATTTTTTTATCTATTCTATCAAGTGTCAAAGCGTTCCTACATATGTCAAACGTAATCTGTCAAATTATTAAACGCATTCAAATTGTAATATCTGTTGGCCATGTAGGAGAAGAACTGGAACTTCTACCACGCTACTCCACTGCGGGTTGGCAGATATGTTCCCTATTAAGAGTAACGATTGCTATCAAATATTAGTGATAACAACCGGGACCATGTGTGCAATGTTTTTTTATTGATTTAATGTATTTTTTAACCATCTTCAAAAAAAAAAGGGGGGGGATTTACTCAATTCAATCATATATGTATGTTCGGGGATAACTTCGTCGTTTATAAATCGATTTTGATAATTCTTTTTTTGTCGGAAAGGAAATATCCCAGGTGTGGTGCCATGATAAGGAAACACGGATCTGATGATGGAATCCCAGAGAAAACGAGGGAAACTCGAAAATCCGCATAACTTTTTACTGGGTGTACCGATTTTGATGATTTTTAATTTAATCGAAAGCCGATATTTATCATGTGGTCACATTTAAATTTCATCAAGATCTAATCACAACTTTTGGAGTAATCTTTGATAATGCGTATTTACTTGACTATTTTTTCGTCTACCTACGTTGTTGATGTAATAGAAGTAGGTTTTTTTTGTTTGCCAGCACAAATTATTATGTATAATTTAAAACAAACATTATAATTCTGCACTCCTCCATAAACTATTACTTTGCGAAATTTCATAGTCCTCCGTCCGCGCAATTTTCGTAAAAAGGAGTACAAAGTTTTAGCTTCACGTATCATTATATACGTAAGTATATGGCTTTTTTTATTATTTTTTAACTTTTTGTTCAGTTTTTTTTTCACATTATCACAAATGCGCTTATGAGTCCCGCGGTAACATCATCTCTCACCACCATGGGTAGACTGGTAGAGATCTCTTACAGAGATAAGGTCGCCCTTGACAATATTCTTTGTAAAAATGACTTGTAATTATGATTTTTTTTTAAAGTGCAATAAAGAATGAATATATCGCACCCTTAATAAAACAAAGATGTAACTCAAAAATCGCAATTTGTGGGAATTGGCGTTTGAAGTTTAGCACTTTTTCCGCATTGTGTTTGATTAAAAATTACCAATTATTTGTAATGCTTTTAATGACTTTTATTATTGATATCAGTAGTTTAAAGTACAGAGATTAATAGAATAATAGAAAAACAACTGTGTTAAAATCTATAATAGCTGTAAAATGGAGATGAAAAAAAAGTTCCGACTTAAATCTCTTTATGCCAAAAATTACTTAATATTTTAGGAAGTATTTCAAAAAAATTCTCTTTAGTATTAAAACATAACAAAAAGTTTTAAAAATAAATCACAATGTTTCGTTTTATGATTATTTAATTGTAATTATGATGTTGTATGTACTAATGCATCATTTTTTTATAAAACGAAAACTGAAATTTATCACCTTTTTTTTAAATTAAACAAATTTTTATTAATCATCCGATATTTATATATATCTCTTTATGGCTACAAATATTGTTTTTTAAACAAAACAAAAACTATACACTATTATAAGAATTAGGTACAATTAGTCTCTAGTACTGTGTGGCTACGGGTACTGTGTGGCTACGGTACCAAAGAATATAGCCACCCCCTCTCTTCCCGTGGATGTCGTAAGAGGCGACTAAGGGATAACACAGTTCCACTACCACCTTGGAACTTAAAAAGCCGACCGGTGGCGGGATTACCATCCAACTGCTGGCTTTGAAATACACAGGCCGAAGACGGGCAGCAGCGTCTTCGGTGCGACAAAGCCAGTACTGCGGTCACCAACCCGCCTGCCCAGCGTGGTGACTATGGGCAAAACACATGAGTTCACGCTATTTTTGGCGTAAACTTGTGGAGGCCTATGTCCAGCAGTGTATAGGCTGTATAGGCTGTAATGATGATGATGAGTCTCTAGTAAATATCTCCTAAAATCACAAATAATTACTAACCACAAATAATCTAATATATAAAATTCTCGTGTCGCGGTGTTTGTAGTTAAACTCCTCCGAAACGGCTAGATCGATTCACACGAAATTTTGTGTGCATATCGGGTAGGTCTGAGAATCGAACAACATCTATTTTTCATACCCCTAAGTTATCATATATGGCAAAACAACGTTTGCGGGGTCAGCTAGTAAATAGTATAAAAATCAGCAGTCTCTTCTTTCTTATATTGTCTATCATCTTGTTTTTACTCATTGTTTGAATTATCATATGATACACATATATCACACTGACCTTTTTTTGGTTGGTGAAACCCTAAGTTAAATACCGTCAGAATCAATATTTTCTGCACATTAGAATCGTCTCGCCATAAGACTCGACGAATTCCAACCACCAGAGCAGGTTGGGTTTCGAAATGACTACAACACCGTAGACCACATCCATACTGTTCGACAGATTATTCAAAAGACAGAGACATATAATCAGCCGCTGTGTATGGAATTTGTGGACTGCGAGAAAGCCTTCGACTGTGTCGAGACCTGGGCTGTCCTGGACTCTCTGCAGAGATGTCATATCGACTGGCGATATATCGTGGTACTGAGATGTATGTACGACGCAACGACGATGACCGTTCATGTCCAGGACCAGAGAACAAAACCTATTTCCCTGCGGCGTGGGGTAAGACAGCAAGATGTAATATCACCGAAACTGTTTACCACTGCGCTGGAGGATATCTTTAAGACCTTGAACAAGGCATCAATGTCAACGGTGAATACATCTCACCTTCATTTCGCCGACGGTATCGTCATCTTTGCGGACACGTTAGATGAGTTAGGCCAAATGCTAGCCGGTCTAAACGAGTCCTCCCGACGTGTCGTTCTCTGTATGAACTTGGACAAAACGAAAGTTATGTCTAACAACCAAGTCATACCGAGACAGGTATCGATCGATGGTACCCTTCTCTAAGTTGTTCAGGATTATATTTACTTAGGCCATACTATCCAACTAGGCCGCAACAACTTTGAGAAGAAGGCCGATAGGAGAATTCGGTGGGGCTCGGCAGCATTTGGCACGCTTCGTCGAGTCTTCACTTCGAAGATTCCGCAATGCTTGAAGACAAAAATCTTCGAGCAATACATCCTGCCTGGGTTAACATTACCGAGCCGAGACATGGACACTGACGAAGGGACTGATCCACAAATATAAAGTCCCTCAACGTGCAATGGAACTGGCCATGCTTGGGGTTTCCCTCAAAGATAGGATTAGAAACGAGACTACCGCGAGAGAACGAAAGTACCCGATATAGCCCACAGAATTAGCAAGTTGAAGTGGCAGTGGGCTGGTCATCTGTGGCCCAGGACCGGTGGCTGTTGGAGCAGACGCGTCCTGGAGAAGAGATCGCGTCTTGGCAAACACAGTGTGTGACGTCCTCTGGCCCGTTGGACCGACGATCTACCTAAGATTGCTGGTGTAAGCTGGATGAGGATTGCGGAAAACCGGGATGTCTAGCGCGAACTTGGGGAGGCCTATGTCCAGCAGTGCATTACAATAGGCTGAACTGATTGACAAATATTTGGTTTATTATTGCAGTCAGAGTCAGAAGAACTTTGATTTTCAAACATAAAATGTCTTCTGTTGACAGGCTTATTAAACAACGTATTAAAATCTACAGTGCATCGTCGTCACTCAGGACGACGTCACTTAGATCTGTGTATTATACTGGAGAAATATTGTAACTGGCCACACTATTGTAATTTCGTCGCTCTCTCAGCTGAATTTGCTCATATTTTGCTCAGTATTTTGTGGTGAATTGGTGTAAGACGTCTTTTCTTCACAATCCGTTGTAAAGTTTTGTGGGGCAGGGTTTTGGGTAGGCATTGAACTATTGGAGCTTGAAAAACTGGATGAAGATGAGCTAGAAGAGCTAGATGAATCGGAACTAGATTAAGATGATCTTGAAGACGAACTAGAGGACTGTAAATGGCTAGTATTATTTAGGTGTCATTTTTCTCGTCAACTCATAAGTGACAGTAAAATATTGAGTCGGTGTCATCATTTTCGTCAGCTCTGCAGTTACATTTTTGGCCTCTGGAGATAATGTATTTTGTTGATTTTCCTCTTCAACCTGCATAACTTCTTTAGTCTAAAATAACAATAATTCATAACACTGTAGTATATTTTAAGGATGAATAATAATCATAATTATTTAACGTCAAAATAGCAGCATTGTTGAATGATAATGATCTATTCAGTCGTTTTGCCATAAAAGAGTAACAATCATCCATCCATACGTCATCCTCATAAACTTTCACATTTATTACAGTAATCAGATGAAAAAAAATTAAAACTTATTACACTATTATTATATTACTTAAAAAGCCGACCGGTGGCGGGATAACCATCCAACTGCTGGCTTTGAAATATACAGGCCGAAGACGGGCAGCAGCGTCTTCGGAGCGACAAAGCCAGCCCTGCGGTCACCAACCCGCCTGCCCAGCGTGGTGACTAAGGGCAAAACACATAAGTTCACGCTATTTTTGGCGAAAGCTTATGGAGGCCTATGTCCAGCAGTGGACTGTATAGGTTGTAATGATACACTATTATGTTTATCTTATAACTTTTACGCTCGATACGCTGAAACTTAACAAAAATTGTGAACTCTAAGACGACTCCGTTTTCAAAACCTATACAAATAAGCACAACAGTTACAAGTTATTCTTAACTTTTACACGAAAAGGGAATTAATGTTGAAAGTTTTTACTTATCTTTCGTCATTCTAAATAATAAAAAGAAGTAAACAAAAGTGACTTTTATAAATAGCCTTATTTATTACAATAAAGTGATACTTAACCAATTACTCCAACAACTCAGGCATATATTTCAATATAAAACTGAAGTGTTAGGCGTTAACTTTGTAAAATTTGTCAATTTTTAAAACAAAACCGAAGTAAATCCAAATGTTACACATCATTATCAAATGCGTTTTCTGAGAGAATGAAGTATAACAAAAATCATCTTTTTATTTTACATCCCTTTTAATCTAATATCGAATTATTTGATGTTACTCAAAACGGCAGCACTTTAATCTCCGCTCACTGCCGGTGCATCTCTGAATCACGCCACTTTATAAGAACTGACTTGTCAGTTCCAGTTCATAGAAAAGAGAGCAACAGTCGCGTATCTCTCTGTATCTTATAGTTAAAACGCCGGAGTCGAAGTCTACGTATTCTTTACGCGACGAAGACGGGTTTTCTTGTAAAATCTCCAAATCCACAAATTTTGAGTTACATCTTTGTTTTATTAAAGGTGCGATATATACACTAGCTGACCCCGCAAACGTTTCTTTGCCATATATGTTATTAACCCGCTTAATCCCCCCTCCTTATAACTTAGGGGTATGAAAAATAGATGGCTGATTCTCAGACCTACCCGATATGCCCACAAAATTTTATTAAAATCGGTCGAGCCGTTTCGGAGGAGTTTAATGTTTAACACCATGACACGAGAATTTTATATATTATAGAGAGAATACTAGTACTGCGGTCACCAACCCACCTGCCCAGCGTGGTGACTATGGGCAAAACACATGGGTTCACGTTATTTTTGGCGTAAACTTGTGGAGGCCTTTGTCCAGCAGTGGACTGTATTAGGCTGTAATGATAGAGAGAATATATATATATATATATATAAGTAGATATGAACCGTTTGATGTTGTGCGGCGTGAGCAGCGGCGGGTAGTGCGCGGCGGGGTCGGCGCGCCGCAGCCACGGGTGCTGCAGCACGCGTTCGGCGCTCAGGCGGTGCGACGCCTCGCGGACCAGCAGCTGGCCGATCAGCTCCTTGGCCTCGCGCGAGATGTGCGCCCACTCCTCCTCGGGGAAGGAATATCGGCCCTCCTGCAATTTACGAGCATTCTTTTAATCTCTTCGAGATTCATATTCGCCTGGTACTTCGCGATAGCTATAGTTGTTGCGATATCTTAACTAAGTCGGATCGGCCCTCCTGCAATTTACGAGCATTCTTTTAATCTCTGCGCAACTCATATTCGCCTGGTACTTCGCCATACCTACGTAGCTATAGTCGACAAACAAGCGCTCACGTGATGGTAAGCGATTACCGTAGCTTATCGCTTCAGCCTAATACAGTCCACTGCTGGACATAGGCTTCCACAAGTTCGTGCCAAAACCGACATGAACCCGTGTGTTTTGCCCATAGTCACCACGCTGGGCAGGCGGGTTGGTGACCGCAGGGCTTCAGGACCGTAGCTTATTAATCTCTTCGCGATTCATATTCGCCTGGTACTTCGCGATACCTACGTAGCTATAGTCAGCAAACAAGCGCTCACGTGGTGGTAAGCGATTACCGTAGCTTATCGCTTCAGCCTAATACAGTCCACTGCTGGACATAGGCTTCCACAAGTTCGTGCCAAAAACGACATGTACTCGTGTGTTTTGCCCATAGTCACCACGCTGGGCAAGCGGGTTGGTGACCGCAGGGCTTCAGGACCGTAGCTTATACATGCGTCAGATACATCAATGCTATTCTGATGCTTAAATAAAATATTAATCACTAAGGAAAGACAGTAATTTTGTATGATAAGACAAATTAACTGTTTTTTTTTTAACAGTCAAGAATGGGCTCCTTATATTGTAACTAGCTGACCCCGCAAACGTTGTTTTGCCATATGTTTTATTAACCTTCTCAACCCCCCCCCCCCCTATAACTTAGGGGAATGAAAAATAGATGTTGTTCGGTTCTCAGATCCACCTGATATGCACACAAAATTTCATGAGAATCGGTCAAGCCGTTTCGGAGGAGTTTACAAACAGCACCGCGACACGAGAATTTTATATATTAGATTTACAGACGAACAAATTTACTTGCTTAGGCTTGCCAACCTAGTTGTATACCATTACCATTTAAAAAAAATGAAGTGTACAAACCTGGATAGAGGTGAAGAGCAGGTCCTGGCAGGCGCGGCAGTTGTCGCCGCGCTCCCAGCCGCAGTCGGCGCCGCAGTCGGCCCGGAAGGGCGGGTAGCCGCACAGCAGGATGTACGCGATGACGCCCAGCGACCACAGGTCGCAGCGCTTGTCGTAGTGCGTCGCCGCCGAGCCCGCGAACAGGGATACCACTTCGGGCGCCATGAATTCCGCACTGCCCACCTGCACGATGTTCATATATAAACCACCTATCTATATGAAATAGTAGTCGCCCGGTGGTCGAATTTCGACCATAATTAATTACAATTGTAAGTTTGAAGATTATTAAAGTTCTGCTGTCAAAGACTGTACTTCTATGATAAGTGTGTGTGTGTCAAATACACAGTAGTGTATGTAATGTTTTTTACTGATTTAATGTATTTTTTATGCATAATTAAAAAAAATTAACATTCTCTGCATAAACTATAAGTGTGTGAAATTTCATACTGCTCCGTCTGCGCAATTCGTAAAAAGAGGTGCAAAGTTTTTGCTTCACTATTAATATATTGATAAAAACTAATCGACGTCATGTATGTACTTTCATAACTTTAGAACGAATGCACAAAATGAATAACTGTTTTTTTGGTTGTTGTACTGTTGTAATGGTGCGTGTGCCGTTTATTATTACGTACACTTAATAGCGATCGTTACTCATAATAGGGAATATATCCGCTAACCCGCATGGAGCAGCATGGTGAATTAAGCTCTAATCCTTCTCCTACATAGGGAAAGAGGCCTATGCCCAGCACTGGGATGTTACAGACTGAAGCGTAGCGTAGCGTTCATGTCTTACCGGCGTCATGAGTTGCGGGGTCGCCAGTGGGCTCGCGAGACTCGAAGTGAAACTGATGCCGCTCCCGAGATCAAAGTCACAAATCTTGACCGGGCAGAGACTGTCGCGGTTGACGCACAGAATGTTCTCGGGCTTTAGGTCGCGGTGAGCCACGCCCTTGCCGTGAAGGAAGTGGAGTGCGTTCGCTATCTCCCGAACAATCTCCGCCGCTTGCGGCTCTGAGAAGTACTGATGCTCCTGTATCCTAGACAGGAGTTGACCGCCGTTGATCTGTAACAAATAAAAAAAAAATCATTACATTACCTGTTAATGCAAACGTACTTATCTATCATAAACGTACTGGCGTTTGTTTCGTTGATTGACCTTTATCTTAATGCTATAATTGGAGACTTTATTATATAATTGGAGCGAAAAAATATCTATCTACTCGTGACACCGTTAATCTACTCTGGTATATTATGTTTAAACCATTAACACAATTAAACATGCATCAGCCCTTGTTTTAAAGTCCCTACTTAAAATTTCCGCACCATTTACTCTACGTCCCTACCCCTATACTTTATTATTTTTTATGCGACAGGATATCTTTATATAACCGTCCTTCAACAATGTCCCAAGCGCAGACTAGGTCCAGCGCAGATCCGGTTTTGTAAGCACTAACAATTGACATTTATTATGAAAAAAGGAACATTTTTCCAAACTAATGTTAAATATAACCTTGTTTCGATCTTTGTTTCGATAAAATTATTTAGGTATTTGCTAGTGATACTGGGTATACAATAAACGTTGGGTAATGGTCGAGGAACGGCTATTCGCATACAGACCGTAATGTTGTAGCATTTGTAACTAACTTTGGCCTTGTTGAAAGCTTAACACTTACCGGTGTAAACCGGCTTCCTCGCCTGCCTTAACTCGATTGAATAACTATATATAGATAGATAGAATAGTTTATGGGCTATTATAATTTATTAGCGTTATCAATTCATACAGTAGTTGATATGAATAGTGAACTCAATATCTTTATTAGCGTAATTAAAAAAAAAAAAAAACAATTGCGTAAAGTGTAGAAAAAAGTCTTGAGTTCATATAACTCGACGATAACTATTCATTATAATTTTATACTTTTACATGTACATATGTATATGTATATATATAACGGGTGCGTCCGAATTAATATGATGCGTCATCGTATAAATACACTGTTCAACATTCATCGTTATTTCACTTTTGAATAAAAATTAAGGCTAAAATGGTAACGCTGACAAATAAAGTTGAACCTTGACTTATAAATATGCAAACTCATTGCAAATGAACCTCGCGAAACAACAATTTATAAACCGACACTATAATAGCGTATGTGTGCAACTTTTGTATAACACATTTAAATGTTTGATTGTGTTTTGTTTGATGAAGCTCGCAATATTCGCAGTGACGCATTTGCGAACTCAATCTAAGAAGAAATCTGCAATTATTGAAGGCGACTTGTGCACTTTCTAACATTATTAACATACAATGTTATTGTACAGAATTTGTTACCGTTTTCTTCTCTTTGTGTTTGTTAATTCTGCCTCGTTATAGATAAGTGTGTCCTAAAAGCGATTTGTATTTCTATTTTAGGTATTATTTTTAGTCAATTTAATAAAAGGGTAGATATTGAAACAATTGTGCAGTGTGGTGTCGGCCGAGTATAATAGCACCACCCCTCTCTTCCCGTGGGGGTCGTTAAAGGCGATCGAGGGATAATCCTGGCTCAAAATCATCAGGGTCCTGGAGAAGAAAAACTTTATTTGAAACCCGGAATGGGGTCTCCGTCAAACATTCGTGGCATAGCTCAAAAATGCGAAAGACTCCTGCAGCCAAACTGGCACCACACGTATCGACTCGTCGTTCCTGTAGGCCTAGCCAGTGAGGTCGAGAGGGTGGCGCAGAGATTAGGTAACTCTGCGTTTTACTGAAGAGTGACCTAGGCGACACAGTGTCTGTCTGGCACTGTTTAAATCGTCTGCAATAGACGAACTAAGGCCAATGATGATTGTAACATGAAATTGACGTTTTAATTACGTCATTACATAATATTTGTTATCTTTATTGTTTCTGTTATCTTAATATATATAAATCTCGTGTCACAATGTTTGTCCTCAATGGACTCCTAAACTACTTAACCGATTTTAGTCAAATTTGCACACCGTGTGCAGTTTGATCCAACTTAAAAGATAGGCTATATTTTATTTTGATATACCTATTATGTTATTATTATATTTCAGAAAAAAATAAGGTGATACGAAGTTCGCCAGGTCAGCTAGTATATATATATATATATATTGTATTTCTATTAAAATATAATAGTCAAGTAAATATGCATTATTAGAGATTACTCAAAAAATAGGTACTTGTCACATCATAATTAAATTTAAATGGTGGCCATTTAAAACATCGAAATCAGTCCACCCAGGCAAGTTTTGAGGTAACATAAATAAATAAATAAATAATACAGTCGAATTGAAAACTACTTATTTTGAAGTCAGTTAAAAAAGCATCAACGACGCTGATGACATACATTAATTATAATTAACCTTAATTATTATACTAGTTTAGTCTACGAGTCATGTCAACTTGTGCCCTATATTATGCCCCCTTGTAATTACGAACAGACGCTACAAAAACAAATAAAAACAAAGTGACATATTTGTATGATACATTATTATTTAAATTAAATAAAAAAAATCATACAACTTATAACATGCTTAACATATTTCATTTAAAGGCATCATAACACGGTACGAGAAATAAGGTAATGTAACTCTTAACAAGATTTATATTAACTAAGCACACATGGACTTGTTTGAAACGATTATTATATAAGGTATAATAGTAAATAAGCCTAAGCCGTTAAGTACTTCGTAAAGGTCAAGCTAATGTAGTCATCATGTTTTGCGTCCAAATATACATCATAGATTTCTGACTTGAATAAGGTTAGGGGCCTGTTAGTTATGAATAAAGTTTATCATCGAAATAAGTTACGAATAGACTTCAGAACATAAGGAGGTATAATAGGCCATTAGGAGCTGTTTCACCTCAATTAATAAACTAAAAAGCTTTTATATTCATTTTTGCTCATATAAATATCTCATAAATACAGTGGAATTCAAATTTGAAAGACAACAGGCCCTAAAACTTTAATTTTTAACACTCATCTAAGTTCGTTTTATGTATAAGCACCTTCGAAATGAATTCAACATTATGTACGAATGTAGATTAAAAATTCGCCAGTCGTACTAATTAATAGCAAAATATGTATGCTACATTTTTACGATTAATTAAGGACATAATATATACTATAACATCCCATACACAACTGGAATATTAATATTGAATTAAAAACAACGTAACAAAAATATCTAGACTAACAAAATTATAAAAATTACATTGAGATAAGAGAAATTATCGATAAGAGGTACGTACATACACACAGATACATACGTAAAATACTTTTGCAAATAAGGGAGTGGTGGTGGGAGATCTTACGTTAACATGACTTGTCATAATTTTTGTGTATGCTATTTTTAATCACGAAATCATTTTTTGGAGAGCGCTTAGCTTTATGTATTATGTATTTGTACCTAGTCACTGTAAGTGTGACAGCGTGACAGCAGGAGGGTAGTGGGTCGAAAACGGTAAAATTCCACGTGACGTATTTTAAAGCCTCTAAAATATATTCAGAGTTCTCACCTTCTCGAAGACAAGGTAAAACTTGTCTGTGTCCTCAAAGAATTCAATGAGCTGGATTATGTTCGGGTGTCCCTGGCAGTAGTGGAATGTCTCCACCTCGCGGAACACCCGGGCGCGGGCGTGACCCGGTACCTTGTCGATGATCTTCACTGCAAACTCCTGCCCCGTGTATATGTTGACGCAAGTTTGAACCGAGGCGTACGCGCCTTCGCCCAGAACCTCGCCTGTTAGCTTGTAAAGGTCTGAAAAATTTAATTCAATTATACTCACTACAGAAAAAAAAGTGTAAAATCTAATTTTAATTGCTAAACAAATACTTGTATTGTTTCTACTGCCGTATTACAATAGGACAGATTTAATACAATTCATCCCAAGTCCAATAATACTATAGACTACAAATGGGTTTTATATAGTGCTCATTAATTCAGTTAAAATTTTAAATGAATGGCTTTCAACAATGCAAAAAAATGCAAAAGCAGGGCTTATTTCTACACTACGTAGTAATCCATTAACATTAAAAAAAAACTGCAACTATGATGCTTTTTATTGCACATGAATCATAACATTTTCTTTGCATCATGCGCTAAGTAAATAAATGGATTTTATTTGCACATTTTTAGAACGCGTATTCCATTGAAGCCTTTTAACTGAACACTGACTTGTACTCATGCATCACATGCTATCTGTTGGTTCTTTATATATTTTTACAAGCGTGTACAACAAAGATATTTTCTATACTTTTATTCAAATTTAATTTTCATAATCTTTTACCCAACAATCTAAGAGGTGAATAAAACGATAATCTCACTAACATGAGTTAACCGGTATTATCAGATACGATAAGCAACTGGGAATAACAAATATTTGTGAGGCCCACACAATCTACATACTAGATAAGTTGTTAACATGTACCAAGTCATTCTCTGTATCGAAAAGAATTTTTAGAAAAAATAGCTAGAGGTACTGTTGCGCTTTACTTGGGATTCAAGTGTACTGTTACGGTTTTGTCACATAACTGGCAAATTTCTAGCAACTGAATAATTAAATTACCAAAGTAATTAAGTGAAACCAACTGATACGCAATTCTGCGAACAAGTAGTTTGCAACACGACGTGCAAAACCGAATTACAGACATAAGCTCAGTTCCTACAAATTATTTTTAAAAACAATTAATTTTTTTCGTTATCACTAATAATTAGTAAAATAATTATACCATACTTGTCAATGTAAATTGTAGTCGGTTTTTTATTTGTTTGTTACCAAACATGGTATGAACATAGGAAAATGCGTTTAAGGGGCCATTCATAAATTATGTACTTGCAGTACCTAGTCATATTTATGAGACGTCACATACTTTGTAATTTACATGTTTTTATACTTCTATATTGAAATGATGTTACAAATATTTGGACCCCTCCCCACCCCTTGTAACACAATTTCACTTCCGTCGACCCTCTGCTTCCCCTCTAAGCGTGTGACGTAATTTTTGGATGGCCCCTTAGAAAGTGATAAAATAATTTAGTCGACAAAAAAGTGAATAAACCTTGGAAACATGATGTGACCACCGAGCTGCCGGAGCGCTTCTTCCTGCGGCGTTTCCTGCGCGCTTCCTCCTTACGCCGCTGCAGGTCCTCGCTGTCGGGGATGGGCACCGGCGCTGACGCCTCTGGCCCTCGCGGGATCTCATCTGACTCGCGCTCGCTCCCCGACTGGCTACTGCCTCTGCCAACGCCTGTTGACAATACCAACACATTATTTATAATAATAAAATTAAACTTGTAAGATTAATTTGCGTTTTTACATATAAATATAATGGTATTATATTGTTTATTAACTTTTAAGTATCTATATAAAACTATATATTATGAGTACTTAATCGAAGTAGAGAAGTAGTCTAAAAAACCTTACGGTTTAAGAGCCATTTCACAATTTTACGCTCTGCAAGTTTAGGTTTTGGTCGCATCGCGCGAATCGTACGAGCCGCGCGATCTTTGTGCTAGTACGTATAGTGTGACAACCAAAAGACCATCGTGATCATTTTCTGATGTATAATAAAAATTATAACTATGGTATAAAATGTTTTTTACATAATTAATTTTTTAAAAATTTCAAGTATGTTATATAACAACAGTCAATAAATTTAAAATAAAATTAAAAAAATCAATTTTATTAAACAATTTTTTTAAATTGATTTAGTTTTTTCAGTTTACGAATGAATCTAATATTTACGATATGAATAAAAAAGCATTTAATGACATCGACACCGACAAACATATTAATTAACAAATAACAAGACAAACAGATTGAAATGCCTATTTATATTGATAGTGTGAGAAAAGAAAATTAAATTATACATTTGTTTACAGAAATTATCATTATATTATTTTACAGTCATTTTCGTAATATGTTTATTTTATTTATATTTTATTATGAAAGTATCAAATGCGTTTTATCCGCTATAACAACAGGCGCTTGGCGCGTGTGAGCGAAAGAGACGGCTGCGCAGAATTTGGCGTGGACCTTACCTCTAAGAGCGCTAGCGCTCGACTGATTTACCGGGCTTGATGCGTGGCAATATATACTATCTTTTTATTATTTAATATAAAATGTATTAAAAATAATTACATCTTTTAATTATTATTTTTGTATTCCTTAATGATGTAAGTTTACTTTGATGAAGATAGTTCGTTAAAATTTCTTAGTTTTCTAAGAGAAATATCGCTTTTAAAATTGTACTTATTTGGAAAATATTCGTAACTTTAATTTTTTTTTATCGTTTAATAGAGATACAAATGGAATAAAAATCTATGATAGTGGACAACAAAATTATATTCCACATATTATGATATTTTTTTAAAATGGTTTCAACGTAGAGGTTATTGAAAAGTAGGACTTCAAAGTATACATTGCGACCGTTTACCCAGGGAGGAGGCTGATGAAAAGGTTAATAATTTTATACACATAATATAAATCAAAATTCTGATCTGACTATGGACTACAACAAAGGTTGCTCTATTATATTTCAAGAATATAAATTACATTATTGCATCCAACACTGAGATTATCGACGTCAAAATATTACAATTTCGCGGATTGTTACCGATTTTTGTGAAATGGCTCTTAAGAAGTTCTAATTTCTCAAAAGAATTTATAGTTTACTTCATGTGAAATGTACACAAATCAGAAAAAAAATAACAACAATTTCAAACGACATTAATACGGTAAGCAATTTATGCCAATTGGTCTAAAACCTTAATGTTAAGAATCGGTAGTGAGTAATACTTCACATTTTTGTTGTCAAGTCCCATAATATGATCTCATTATCTATTTCTATGGTATGAGTTGTTTTACGAAAATAATAAAGATGCAATGATATCTATACATTATAATAAAATCGTAGGAAAGTCAAAACTGTACATTGAATATTTTTTTAAAAGAATACTTGGGATGTGATCTACAATCGGTACCAAAGCCAAAAATATAGTTTTTAGAATTTTTGTCTGTTTGTCTGTATGTATGTCCGGGATAAACTTAAAAAGTACTGCATGGATTTACTTCAAATTTGGCACAAATATTATTAAGAAGTCGGGTCAACATATAGGCTACATATTATCACGCTATCACCTACGGGGAACGAGCAGTGAACCTTTATTTCTTCAACGCATTCTGTAACAACGTGTAATCTAACGACGCATATTTGAATGTTGTTGTTAGTATGTTAATAACCATGTCATAAGCTAGCTTCACACTATAAATAATGACATTCTGTAGTATATTTAGTATCAGCATTGCACCCGTGCGAAGATGGGGCGGGTCGCTAATTAATAATATATATTATGAATTCAATTATTTATTTTGCTTGATAAAGTAACGCAAGGTTATCCGTATCTGTAGATAATATTATCTCATTATTTCTAGTTGTTCTGTACATTTATTATTCTCTAATCAGTTATTGAACATAATTAATTTCACAAAAGAAATATGACAACATATTTTTATTACAGGAGGTAAACGTTTTCTTTTATTAAAAATTAATGATGGATAAATAAATAAATAAATAAATAAATAAATAAATAAATCAATAATAATCACATTTTTTTCAAAGTGGATTTCTAACTTACTGAGGTAACCTTTGTTGAAATACAGTGTGACTGTAGTTTTACACTTTGTTTTATCAATAACTTTTTTTGACGAAATTAACATTATTATCACAGTTTTATGGAATTACTGTCATTTTAGAAGATGTTATCGACATATATATAAAAGTATTTTTATAGTTACATTTCAATATTATAATTTAGTTGAAATAGATTTATCTGTCAATAAATTGACAGCATAATAAAATGACAGATTTAATATCTTTGTATACTTGAATATAATCCTTCATTTTAGGTCAAAACAATAAATCCGAAATGTTACGAGGTCGTCCTCAGAACAGAGGATCGATTGCAAAATGTCTTTATTTAATGTATAGAGCTAAGATTCCTCTAAAGATAAGTTCACACTTGGTGAACATTAATATTAGCAGCAGATCGTGACCTGAAGTTATCTTATCTCGAACGGTAGCCTTCCAACGTGTAACCATAGCCGATGCCAATACAGCTTTCACATCCGTCCACAATACTTTGAAGGGACGTTATACAATATATTAGCAAATATTGTACAATATATTAAATAAAGTTTCTCAATCTTCTACAGAAAATGAAATTATAAAAATGATAAGTAATTAAAATTTTAATTTTCTCTTTAAAAAGATAAGGTTAAAACCGTTCGCGATATGTTATCGAAAACAATAAATGACCCGCGTCGATGGATCTTATACGCTTTCTGCAATATCATTGTGTTGTAACGATTTCACCGAGTTCGTCGTTTGTATTTGAATACGTAAAAAAAGTTAGTTGACGTATTATGCTAATGACTAGTAGCAATCGGCCCTTGTATCTATTGAGAACGCTATATCATCGATAATATTATTCAGACGGAGACGTGAGTACAGCTGAGTTGGCAAACAAAGCCGGTTCAACGACCTACATGGCCGCACCCATCGCTGCGTGTGCGACTGTGCGCTCTGCGCCCACGTTACGCGATCATTTCAACTATAAGTGTATGAATTCTTTTCTCTGATAACCTAAAGTAACCTTTCAATCCTTTACCTTACTGTTTAACTCATAATAAACACCTTTAAAATTGTTATCTATTGCGATATATTACAACACATTTAGTGTTCCATATCAGTCGACCGTCTCAGCCATTAATACAGTTTGCAAAACTACATTTGAAATAAGTCATAGTATTAAAAATAGCATCTTTGACTATTCCGTAAAATAATAATATAAAAGCTTCGTTTCCTTATTGATACTATCTCAATACCTGTGCGTTAATATACCAATATTTAATGTTACCGGCATAAACACAACACGAACGTGGAATATTCATTCAGTCTTTGTTTATAACTTATCCTTCTTTTAATTTTATTCCAGATAGTAGGTATATCATAGTAGGTACTCATGTAAAAATTTTATTGCTTAAATTTCAGCTTGTCATAACTTTGTTTTATAGTTAGTTACAAGCACTCTTAGAGATTTGAGACATCTAAACAATCTGCGAGATTCAGAACTTACGGTTGCAACAGTCATTAACATAAACTTTAATTACAGAACTAGAACTTGTGACCGATACTAAAAGTATGTTGGTATGTTTAACAATTTGAGCTTTACATTCTGAGTCAATTGTAATAAATGCAAATAAATTAAAACACAGATATTAATCATACCATATTTAAAGTTCGATAGAGCTTGATAGTTATTAATTACGCAAAATGACCTCGGATAGAGCTACACGATATGCTTTTAATTTTAGGGAGCGCTCAAAGACCTTAAAGCCAGGGAATACAGAACAATTTTGTTTGGAAATGTACTATAATCATTCAATAAGTATATAAAACACAGGATACATAGTAAATGCGCAATAAAATGGCGGCTGTAACAATCAGGAGGCACACCCACTGGTACAATCGCCTCTTTTAACGTAACAATTTCCTGTTTACAATTTGTACATATATAATATCATCTAACTCAAATCTTTGTTTACCAACATTTGTTTAGAAAACTATATTTCACTGTAATGGAAATAGTCTTTATAAATGAAATACGTTACAGATACAATAAGATCCGCCTACGACTTGTATATAGTCAAAATAAGAGAACTAATTCTGAAACGTCAGTGTTGTCGTGAAACGAATACACATACAGATTTATTTGGTTGGAATAACGATTGTAACCTCATTCAACACGTTCTTTTTTTTCGTGACGTTATTATAACGTTCATTAGTAGTAGTGTAGCTTACTTATGTGTAACTAATAGCTTCCGTTCAAAATGGCGTGTTTTACGTGTTTACCTCGCATGGCGTTTAAAATTACGAAAGTATAAGATGACATTTATTTCGACAGTTAAAAAAAGCTAAAACACATTCGTTCTTTAAAAAAAAAATTAAAGAATCTTTCTTATTATTTTAGTCACAAAATATACCTATAATTATTTATCAACGTTTAACGGCAAATGACTACTATATTTTAAAATTTTATTTCTTCAAACCGGCGTTATGCCCTATTCGGTAAAGTTTCCACTTTCTATTACAGTCGTTTGTAATAATCTTGACCACGATCTATAATTTGAATAAAGAACTCAATACTTTTGTACCCTCCAGTTAGTAACAGACCAACTTTCTAATTTTATTGCTCGATATTGCCCTTACTATAAAACGGTAAGCCAAATTTCTTTGCGACAAATGCTTAAGATAATTGTGTTGTATATTATATATTTTTTTATATACGGTCGAATTGAGTAACCTCCTCCTTTTTTCTGAAGTCTGTTAAAAAGACTAACATATTCTGTTAAATGACCCGCAAACCGTAATAACTTTACTCAAACATCACATTTGAATACACTAATTGTAGTGATGTTGAATAAATTGCCTGCTAGACCTGCCACTGTCGCTAAACCAGATAGTTATCGGAGTGAAATCTTGATGAGGGCGAAGCTATTTGTGCATTTTACCTAACCGCTTTCACTGGTCAGTATTAGTTCCATATACGAGCGACTTATGTAAGCGGTATGTGCAGCTTGCAAATATACAATATATTAATATTTTCACTAGCCCGTTGGCGTAATTTGTAGTAACCCTGCTTTCTGCTCCGAGGAACTGTGGATTCGATTCCCGCCTCCTGTCTAAGTGCGATATATGTATACATTTCAGCCTGTAATACCCCCATTACTGGGCACAGGCCACTTTTCCGATCAGAGTTGAATCCACCACGCTGCTCCAATGCGGGTTTGGGGGATATATTCCCTACTATGAGTAACGATCGCTATCAGATACATGTTCATGATACAACCGGGACTAACAGCTTAACGTGCTCTCCGAGGAACGGTGGGGAGACTCACAACGACTAATAACCAGATTGGAAATAAATATTTGTCCGCCGGTGTTTAGGCGCCGCCGACACGGCACACGCACCATTATACCCACTATACCGCGGTCGTCGCCTTCATTAAGTATTAAATATGATATAAAAAATAATAAGTAGCTATATCAGCCGACTATAACTTATAACATAAGAGTTAAATTGCTTACCGTAGGGACAGACGACCGTGTATGTGTTATAGATAGTGTTACAGATATTTATAGATTTTTATTATTAATTTATAAATTTATCGTTATTCTCTGTTACTTTACTCGCGTAAAATATATTTCATACATTTAAATTTAATTAGCGAGAGTTTTTCACCTATTTCCACTGCTTGGGGTAGTGATGGTTACGTAGTGAAATAACCGTGTCTAAATTTAAATCATGTGTAACTTCAATAGTTTACGCTCAACGACGATAAATCATTCGGTCGGAACAAATTTTAAAAATTAATTCATAAAAAAAATAAAACCCGTAACTGCTACAGAACAAAAAATTAAAATAGCTTGCTGGAACGTTTCTATAACTGAAATAATAACAAATTCGAATGTCGCTAAAAAACATTATTTTTATTCCTTAAATTACCTGATTATTCATCATAACTTTTACACCGAAACAATAACTATATGCGCATATGTATGTACTTAGCTGTTGTTAGGCAAGTAACAAGAACGTCCTATGAAACCACGTGTGAAATCGATTAGACTATCGTTGTGGAAAAGCAAGCAAATTTTTTCATTATGCTTTACCATAACATTAGTCACGGTCAAGGTTACTTCGATTGGATAACGAAAATTGCTTCGTTTATCAACAGGGAAACTATGATGTTTAGATCATACACGTTTCAAATAAATTACAACTAAAGTATTGTCTGTCCGGCATTCTTGAATATTTACGTGTTATTAGTTTACAAATACGTAACATTTATTACTATTTAAAAACTTTATTGAACAAAATTTTTAACAATTACAATACCTACGTGAAAACAACAATACCAAACATGTTTTATGTCTGACGACTTCGTCAAACTGGTATAATTAAAATGTTTGACTATTTTAAAAATAGCAATGAGGATTTTTCTGGTTTTGCACATATCGGTACTATGTTATATACCAACGCAGTAGTGATGTGAATCGATTATGATTTTGAACACCGATAAATACCGATAATTACTTTAAAAAAAACGGTTTTTAAAATACTAAAAAAGGAGTTTATTTTACTGTATTTATTTAGATTTGTTACCTCATTACTTTTTACTGGATTCTCTTTGTAACCGAAAGTTGATGTTTATCATATGGACCCGTTTAAGTTTTGTGGAGATCTGATAAGGAGTAATTCTCAATAATGCATACTTAATTGATTATTTTTTCAGTTATATACATTGTATTACTTGTTGATGTAAATTTCAGTGGGTTTTTTTTTTCGTTTTCGAAACAATCTTTTTTTGTAATTTAAGAATAAGAAGAACTTAAATACTTGTATTTATATTTAGCAGATAATTTTTAGTAAATTCTTCACAACTTCAGTTAGTTTTTGCACTCTCAGTCAATTTCTCTACAGCAATAGCAAGTTAAAAAGCTTTTGAAATGAGCAGTAAGAATGAGCAAATTATCAAACCTTTGATTAAACAACAAATCAGCGGTTAGTGAAACAATTTTTCAATATTCAAGCGTGCCAACAAGCTGTAATTTTACATGATGGTAAAGTTCTAACATGAGGTTGTACCTAATATTCTGCCAAATTGGTTATTTATAGGTTAGTTCAAAATTTATACCAATTCCTAACTCTCATTTTCAACTATAGAGTATTGCTGAATCAGCTGAGCAGCGTGGTAGATTACCACGCTGCTCCACTCATTCATTTCACCTTTGACCCTTCTTCTACATAGAGAAAGACAACTATCCCAGCAATAGGATGTTACAGGCTGAATCGTTATTTGTCATTCTTCTTTTTGATACTTGCTACGATCATTTTAAGGGTAGTTAAAAATACGGGTTGCAGAGTTTTTGTTCCTTTGTGTTGTGTAGTTCCAATGGAGATGCTCATTTGTTTCCTGGCTGGTTACCGTCTTCAACTCTATCAACTTTTAACTTGAAAATTTCTCTTAATGCCAAACCAAAAATGGGTTCCTTCACCACATTTGATTACTTTAGCATGTAGTTAACACTTTGCGCTTATGTTATCAAGTAATAGCTCTTAGTAATTGATTTACCTTTTATTTTTGGCATTTTTACGGTAACAAGATAATGAATCGGAAGGTTTTAAATAATTCATAAGTAATCGAACAAAAACCCGGTGATTATCGGTTTCTATAAAAACCGGTTCACATCACTACAAGGCAGTATGGCTAGTTGCGCAGTTTGATGTTAGGTGACCTTGACAATGAACAGCGCGGGGCGTCGCGCTTCAGCAGCCATGTTAAAATACAAGCGAATAATAAAGAAATTGTATGAAATTATTAACGCATTCATAGATAAAAGCCAGTAAACGTACCATGAAACAATCGTTCCACAGGCATTCGAAATAACTAATAAATACCATTCAAACAAAACAAAATAAGAACTAAAGTAACAATTCCATTTGTTTAAAATTTAATTTCTTTATCACATTTAATTAGTAAAAAAATTAAGTATTTTTTCATAAGCTTGGCTTATTTAACAAAACTCAAGACATGTAGGTATATAAATGAAACTACGCGAAAAAACGTCTTCTTTATTATATAATATTAATAGTAAACTATAACAAATGGATTTGAAAACGCTCACTTTACGTAAAGTAATAAAAAAGATATAACATTGTTCAAATTATATTCTTCTTTTAGTAAATATTTTAAAAACAGTTGATATCGCACTGTTTAATTTTTCGCAACAATAAAGACACCAATGGTAAAAATTAAGTAAAACATAAAACATCAAATAAAACCATAATATAAAATAAACTTAAAGCTCTAATAAAAACATATGACCAATTTGAGATTAGCACATCAATAATTCGAATAATACAACGTAGATCGACGAAAAAATAGTCAAGCAACTACGCGTTATTAAAGATTACTCAAAAAGTGGTTATCAGATCTCAATAAAATTTATATGTGACCACATGATAAACATCAGCTTTTGATTAAATTAAAAATTATCAAAATCGGTACACCCAGTAAAAAGTTATTACGGATTTTCGAGAGTTTCCCTCGATTCCTCTGGGATCCCATCATCAGATCCTAGTTTCCTTATCACGGTACCAAACTAGGGATATCCCCTTTCCAACAAAATAAGAATTATCAAAATCGGTACATCCAGTAGAAAGTTATGCGGTATAATACAACGTAGGTCGACGAAAAAAGCGTCAAGTAAAAACACATTATTAGATATAACTCGAAAAGTAGTTGTTAGATCTCAAATAAATTTAAATGGGACCAATTGGCACACACCACCTTTCGATTAAAACAAAATTTGTCGAAATCGGTCCACACGGGCAAAAGTTCTGATGTAACATACATAAAAATAAAAAATAAAATAAAAAAAAATACAGTCGAATTGAGAACCTCCTCCTTTTTTGGAAGTTGGTTAAAAATAGTACAGTCATCAAAACAGTTGCAAGAATTTACAGCTAGCATTTAAAACTGAATTCTAAGTATTTTAGAGCGCGAGTAATTTCTTCACTCCAATAATTACATTCACACTAACAAAACCTTCAGTAGAGACCTAACTAATGTCATTGAATCATTGAAGTACTAGTAGAGAACTTAGCAACTTGTAAAGTCACATAATTATCTGCACCAAATGACGCGTCACAAGTTACGACAGGCCTGTTAGATACAGGATTGTGGAGTATTAGGAATGGACAGTGTTATGAAGCTTAAACAATGCAAATTTAATTTTGTAATAAATCAATTGACACAAAAAAGTCTCATAAGAATGATCTTGTTAGATTACTGATAATACTAAAACTCGTCACTTATTTTAAGATTTCAAAAATGATGAAAATCATGCACTGACTTTAGCATTACTCATAACTTATGATGCAATTATACCTACTAGTAAACGTTTTTAATTTATTGATATAGATACATAAGATTCCAGAAAATAAAACTATGAAACAGAACACATACCTATATTACTTTTAATGTATAGATATGTATTTTTACTACCTTCAAGTTATAGATCACTGCTGTACTTATAATAGAGTACTCTGATAGAAAAATATTTATTTACGAGAAATTACGAAAAATGGCTTAAATGAACCAACATTTACATTTTTATCTACTAACTTTTGCTTTTAAGCTTCTATATTTAATTTTACGGTGATTACTGTCCATTTCGTTTTGGTTATTAAAATGAATGTTTTTAAGTAACAAAGAATGCTGAAAACAGAATACTAGGAAAAAACTTTAGACCACACGATTGAAGTAAAACTTCTTTAGCTCCATCTAACTTAAATCTCCCCCTCAACTTCCGATCGCCTCGCCCGATCACAGTATTCGTAACGCTCTCTTCAGTCATTCACTAGATTAATCCCAAGTGAAGCGTGCGTAAAGAAATTTTACTACAAAAGTTTTCCAATAAGATGATTGTCGATATTTATTAGGATGATATTAGGATTGTTTAATGTTCAGTATAAAGAAAAATATGTGTAATTGTTTACTTACCGCTATCTACACTCTCTTCTGATATTTTCTTAACCATTCTGATCTGTTTTCTGATAAGTTGTTAAATTATAACAAAATTGCGAGTAGGTGTTACTACTCTCAAAAGGCCGCTTTCAAACTTGTGCGGCTGCCTTCTCGACGTGAAATCGGAACGGCGCTTTAAGACAAGATAAAAACCTAAAACGCCTAAACTAAAGAAATTACGAGCACCACTGTCGAGAAGGATTTACGGAAAGTGTGCCGGAAGGTAATAAACAAACACTGCTAGAAGGCGGAATGAAAAAAACTACTGGTGTTGCTAGCGATCCATCCTACACACGCCCGCCCGTTCGATGTTCTAAAATCCAACTGAAGAGCTGCCCGTTGCCGGCTCAGATCTGAGCGGCGCACGTCCCTCTAACCCCTTACCTCATGCCCCGCAACGAGTGCGTCGTTGATGTTGTGGCCTCTCGTTTGCGCATGCGTGCTCGCTCACTCCGCTGACGTGTTTACATTTTTTTTTCGTTTATTTTTTCTCATACACGTCGATGTACAGCATAGCATTCATAGCTTTTGGGTACGCATTTAGAAACCAGATGTTCTTGTTTAACCTCATAAAGGAAAATCACGAAATTATCGAGGTTCTTCGATAAAAACCTACTAAAAACACGTGATTCTGTTTTCATATATTGTTTACCATTTGCGAGTCATTGCATCATCTAAGATACGCCCATTAAAATGTTAAAACCTATATTTAGATCATTATTCCCACTGTATAAAGATCCACAAAATAGTCGTTTCTACAAAAATTATTACAAATTACAGTAGGTAAAAATATTTAATTTTTACCAACTTAATACCCCGAATAATTTTATCAATTAATAATCATTATAGGTACCTATTGCTTACTTTAAATACCTTGTTAATATTTCAGTCCAAAATAATTTAACTGAAATTTATATCCTACTGTGATCAAAATAATTTATCTAAACTTTCTTATTTATGCCATAATACAACTGTATAACACTTACTTCTCAGAATCAGAGTTCCCTATTGTGAAAAAAAATATCATTGAAAAAAATCCTAAATGATCCTTACAAATTGTCCCGTTTTGCAAAAAAAAATTGTTTAAGACATTATGCAATACCGAGTCCTTTGTCTTCACAACCCTTTACGAATGACCTTCATAGGGCGTTTGTTGACAAACATCGTACCAGAGCGGTGTACGGCGCAGTAAGCACGTGGTACCGAACCGGTTCGACCGGCAACCGGCGTCGCCATATTTGTTGTCACGCCACTCCTCCATCCCGCTCTAACCTATGTCCACTCTCTCTGATTAGATCTCCTCACTCAAACATCGGACCTCTCGCTCTCGGGCCTACGTGACCGAGAATAACAAACACCAAGCAATGATATAAAACCAAAATATAATAAGTATTCAAGTTATACCTCACTGTCGTATTGATAAACTACTGATATTTGCTGTGATATTACTTATATGGTAACAATTATTATCAAAGTTGGGAGACAGATCATAATATGTTCAATGTAAATAATAACATCGTCAGATGTTTTGATAAACCTACGATCTGTTATCGTCGTCATGTCAGATAAATCAATGTCATTCTGATGCTAAAATAAAATGTTAATAAACAAGGAAAGACAATAATTTTGTATGATAAGACAGGAACTGATCTTTTGACAATCCAGAATAGTTTACTTATAATTCTAAAATTTATAGCCGAACAAATTTTGATGCGTTTATTTCGATATCTATCAATTAAAATAGGTATCTTCTTTAGAAAGTTTATCAAGTGCAAAAATAAAAAGGAAAAGAAAAAAATAGGCTGCAAAATTTCACGCTACTATCCACACCCACAGGAGCCACAGGATCGAAAGAGACGCTAACGACAAACGCGGCTGAAACAGCATGAATCTGAATGAGCTGAAAAAGCATTGTACCTAATAATAATCTACAATGTCAACTTTTATGAATTTAAAAAATGTAGGTCTTATAGATAAGAATAAATATATTTATTTTATCATAACATCAATCAAATTGACTAAGTACTTTTGTATAAATAAAAAGCTTATTAAGCTTACACGAAGCTTCACAGTGAAGTTTCGTGTTTTTTATTAATATAAAAGAAATTTAAAAAAAATTAGAACAATACAAATTGTTAAATACGTCATTACAACTTCATCAATGTAAAATTTATGCCCAAATATTATGCCATTACAGAGAGAAAATACAATTTAATTTAAAAAAAAGCTTAATAATTGTGTTTGCTGGCAATCGAACCCAAACCACCGACCAAAAAACCGACTTCAATTATATCGACAAGTAATACAACGTAGGTAGACGAAAAAATAGTCAAGTAAATACACATTATCAAAGATTATTCCAAATGTTGTAATCAGATCTCGATGAAATTTAAATGTGACCACATGATAAATATCGGATTACGACTAAATTAAAAATCATCAAAATCGGTACACCCAGTAAAAAGTTATGCGGATTTTTGAGGTTTTCCCTCGATTTCTCAGGTATGCCATCATCAGATCCTAGTTTCCTTATCATGGTACCACACTTCCTTTCCGACAAAAAAAGAATTATCAAAATCGGTTCATAAACGAAGAAGTTATCCCCGAACAGACATAAAAATATATATATACGGTCGAATTGAGTAACCTCCTCCTTTTTTGAAGTCGGTTAACAAAAGCTTTAAAATTTATTTAAATTATTTTTCAAAATTGGGATAAGTTAACAAAAAAATTTAAACAATACATTTAATTTATCACTATTTTAAATATACCTAACATATTTTTATATGATAAATACACATATGGATTCAACGAAAAATTTTCTATAAACTTAGGGTGTTTGATGAGTTTCAACGGTGTAATACCCTTGAACAAAGTGTAATATCTTTTTTCAGTTGATTAGCAGTGAGCACGCATTAATTATACGCTTTATCGTAAACTATAAGACCTAGAAAGTGCAGTTAATTTTAAGGTCTATAACACTTACTATTATTACTCAGGGTTTTTTTTTTAACAAAATGTTAGGTATTTATGTACGTTGACATCTACCAAAAATGAAATTATGTCTATTTGAAGTTAAAATATCCTTTGAAACACTGCTACTGTGACTAATTCTTAATATGTATCGACATCGGCGATAGAGTGGGGATCGTGCTGGAATTGCAAACAGAAAATAGTAATATTGTTCAGTACAAACTACATAAATATAAATAAAATACTATTTAAAGGGCCAAATACATACACGTACATAATATACTATTGTATTGGTGGTAGCCAAGTCAATGAGATAATAGATTTTCAATAGAGGTACTAATTAGTACCCACCAAAGGCATAACGCCAATGGAGCAAGTAAAAGAACCAATCATGAAAGACAACGAGTGTCAGTTTCGTTTTGAAGTGCGTCTGATCCAAGAAGCTTATATAAAACAGTGGTCCGATCAATCATTGAACGACAATATAAGCTGGCCTTGTGCCTCACTTGTCATTTCTACAACCAAAGAGACCCAAATTTCATTTCTGACCGGTTTAAAGAACAGAGCAATATTTGTGATAACTATAATAACAGATTTATAATATAGGTACCTACTTCTTAATCCGTCCTTAAAGACATTTTTGTTTTCGTTTCCCTTATCTTACGAGTTATTGACACCGAGTTATTTTATAATTACCCGATTACAGAAAGAGGGTAATGTTTTTAATAATATCCATTGCCCTTTTTAAAAGCATCCGAGGAATGTCTAGAAAATATAAAAACAAAGAATATTGTAGTAATTTTAATATTTGCATAACATAAAATATAAATCATTAAAATAAATAGTGGCGTAGCGTGGGGGTGCCAGGGGGGGAGGGGGAGCATGGCCTTGGGCGGCAACCGAGGGAGGCGGCAAAATCACCACGATTTATTCAATTGACCAAAAAAATGTATTCCAAATCGCATTCGCAATGTAACACACTGCAGTAGAATTGAGAACCTCCTATTGGAATATAATTAAATTGTGTTTGCGTGTCTATGAGTGTGTTAAATCAATTTGGTAAAAAAAATTAAAGGAATGTGTAAAATATCATGTAGACGCATTTGTGAGCATTATTATTAGTTCTGTTAGATTCATTTACCTACTATTTTTGTTCCATTAGATAAGATTTTTTTTAAATATGGAGAGGGGGATTGCTGGTTTGAATATTTGTTAAATTTTTTGGATAAAGAAAAAATACTAGATAATTTTATTTTTGTATCAACAACACATTTTTAATTTTAATATTATTTATTTTTATTTTATACCAGCATTGACAACAATGAACACAATACAAAATAATTATCCAATTTGGTGCAGTCGTACGTTTTGTGGTGCATTTCGACGACTCAATTTTGTATAGATAATAATAGTTAGATATTGATAGTTGCATATCCTTTACAGTAAAATCATAAGTGTACATTTATTCTCTATATTCATAGTCAATTACAATAAATATCAATCAACTCAAAAAAAAAAAAAAAATCAATCGTAAGTAAACTTGGTATTAAACCGAGTATTGATGTAATTATAAGTATTGGTGTAATTTTTTGCGCATATACAATTACTGTAGGAACAATAGGGCTAGTATGAGCTTCGATCCTATGGTCACCAAGTGGGCGGTGACTGGGGTAGGCACTGCTTGTGAGGTAAAAAACATTTACAAGAACTATAAAAGCATATTATAGCTTTAGCATTATTATAAGCATATTGGGCGGAGTTTGCTAACGCAAAAAAAAAACAATTACAAACATTTTCAACGCACAAGAATGACGGACCTTACGACTTGTTTTTGTGTACTGCGCACCCTTTTTTGTTTCGGTTTTGAGTTTAGATAAATTTTTTTTTTCAAAACAAAGTTTACAAGCTTATTATAAGCTTATTATACCTGCGACAATCCGGTAGTCCGTGATTTGCTTTGTGCAATCGATGACAAAGAAAAATACAGATAAATATATTTTTGGCTTCTGTTTTAATTAGTTATTAACTATGATATAAATGAAACATACCAGCCGTCTCCTTGCTGTTTTATTACACGTATTTGACACTTGTTGTGTCTCACCATAAGTGACCATAACATTATTCTTTATTGTACACCAAACACGTACACAGTAATTGTGTGATAAAAAATATACAAATGGCGATTTTCTTGCTGAAAGAGCGATTTCTTCCACATAAATTAATAATTATTCAATTATTGTTTTCTAATGTTTACGCGAATTTCATTCATTATAATGAAACAATTTTTTCGGATTTTCGAAAGTTCAGGATCCTCTCGTGACCATGGTTGCTGTAAACTGTAAATTATCAAAAAAGCCCGGTATTCATAAAACCTAATTTTTTATTTTTATTTTATTTTATTTGGATAGCTTACAGCTTATTATAACTATAACTTATACAGAATATGAATAAAAAAAAAGCTAATAACAAGCTATCACATATAGAAACCGCGATAAAATCCGGAAAAGTTGTTTCATTATCATTATTCAATAATAAGTAAATTTCTAATTTTAGTAAATTCCTTTAAAACAATGTGAATTAAAGTAATATGGCGATGATAATATTATACATAACAAAACAAAATATCGTTTATTATCTATAATGGTAACAAATTAAATACCTTGTTTTCTTTTTTAATAAAAACAAAATATAGATTATTTTAGACTGCCATACATATTATATAGGTAATAATTTCATAATTATACTTATAATAATATAACTAATTATAATTTATTGTAATTGTACAATTTATGTTATGTTTATTTCAATTATAATACGTTTTACAGTTTTTTATTCTTTGTAAAGTCAAAATATTATATATATTTTTATTAAATAAACCAATGAGGATCAATTTAGAAATACCAAAATACCTACCCTTCATAGTTATACAATTAGTGTGTAAATGTACAATAATTATAACATCTTATTAGGCATAACAAGCGCGTAAATTAGTTAAATATTTAAAAATTATAAAAAAAGGTGACATCACAATTAAATCATGATGATGATCAATCAGCCCTTTAGGTATATATCTACCTATTTCTAATTGACTAAAATTTTAAAAGTTAGAATTTATGAGGATTCTTCTCGGGTTACGTTTTTACAATAAAGAAAAAAGATACTACTTGACTAAGAACATTTCCATGAAAGAAAAAAGGCGTGTTCCAAGAATACTGAAACACAGCAGGTATTTTGGATGCCTCTTTATTGGAGAAACCTTACGCAGTTAGCTGACAAATCGCCTATAGTCTGAATGTTGCTAAGTAGCTAATACATTAATTACTTAAAGATTATGTTTTGTATAAGCCAACGAAATATTGGTAAATTTTATCATATCTATTTCAGACTCAGGGTCTCAAATAAAATCATAATGGCATTTTCACATTTGAATATAATGGCGAATATTCGGCAATTTTATTTAGGTACATAGATTAATTAATGATTTAAAAATTAAATATACTCCAATACTCAAGGTTCCGAGAAAGTATCAAAAAATAAACTCATCCACCACAAATATCACAAAATATATCCTTGTAAATATTTTTCACTTGTTTAGTACCTAATATGATTGTGTTATACAATATTACTCGCTTTACATCGACAAGTAACTAAAAAAAAAAAAATAGTCAAGTAAACACGCGTTATCAAAGAATACTCACAAAGTAATTGTTCATCAAATTTTAATGGGGTCAACCATAATTAAAATAAGAATTATCAAAATCGGTACACTTAATAAAAAGTTATAAGGTTATAAATACAACGTAGGTTGATGAAAAAATAGTCAAGTAAGTACGCATTATTAGATATATTTAGCTCGAAAAATACTTGTCAGGAATCGATTCAATTTAAATAGGACCACATGACAAGCACCACCAGCAGATAAAAAAAGAGTAATCGAAATCGATCCACCCAGTAAAAAAAGTGTGTGGCAGCCCCGAAGCATTTTTTTTTATGTCACTAGGTCGGCAAACAAGCGTACGGCTCACCTGATGGTAAGCGATTACCGTAGCTTATAGACACCTGCAACACCAGAAGCATCGCAAGCGCGTTGCCGACCCAATCCCCAATCCCCCCAGGAGCTCTGGTCACCTTACTCACCTTACTTACAGGAACACAATACTGCTTGAAAACAGTATTATTTTGCTGTGATCTTCTGTCAGGTCGAGGTACTACCCCAGTCGGGCTGCTCCATATTTTGAGCAGGAAATTCCTGCTGTGCCCTACCTCAGTTAAAGCATGACTGAAGTTTACTCCTTCAGATCGACTGACTGATCGATTTAGACAAAGTGATCGCCATCCACCATAACGGTTCCGATAGAAAGTAATGAGGTCATTCGTCCAGTAGATTTTACTCATCTTATTTTTTTCATACCGGGGACCTTAAATGAAAATCGATAATTAAGGAGTAAACTCCAAAAAGTCCTGAGATAACATACATTAATAGAAAATACAGTCGAATTGAGAACCTCCTCCTTTTTCTGAAATCGGTTAAAAATACCAGTAAATAATATTGCGAGAAGGCTGTGAACAGAAGCAATGGCTGCATGTAAATAAAAAATATGTTGACACGTTATTTTACATAACTACCTATTTTATATGTAACGATCTTTGTCATCATTTGACCCTTTGTTCCCAACGTCCATACACAATAGCTTTTAAACTTCTATGGTCTATACTCCATATTCAGTGGGTCTGGGAGTGGTGTGGAACCAAAGTTAATAAATTCAATAAAGGAATTTATTCTTTGGTTCGGTCAATGATTTCTTTTAATTATAATATTTAAACTATTATAATGTTTACAACGAATAAATAGTGCTACATATTCAAATCTCGATTCTTTTTTTAAAGTTTCTCATGTTTACGACCACGCTGCACCAATGCGGTTTGGCGGATATATTCCCTACTATGAGTAACGATCGCTATCAGGTGTACATGATAACAACCTTTCCGATGCACGCTGGGGAGATCCACAAGGAATGAGTGTGCACACTGCACTAAATACCAAAATTATTTTCGTGTATCTTATAATTTTCATGAAATTAGTAACATAAAATTTCTACGAATCTTTAGATAGATAGGTATGCTTTCAACACAATCTCATTGTGAGATAAAGATAAACTTTTATTAGCTGAACATGTAAAAACTAAAAATTAACTCAAATACTAAAAATAACATCGAAGTTTTGTATTCGTTCAAAAATTTTCAATGAATAACGTTCAATGTAGGTATATTTTTAAAAGTAAATATCGTCGAGTTTGTCGTTTTTTCGAGATTTTTGTATTATATGAAATACGAAAACATTAAAACGTCATAAGATGCAAGTTCATCGGTCGACGACCTGTAACAGCTTAAAATTACATGCTACAATCTTACGCATGCAACGAAAACGTTATGACAAACTCAAGCCGTGATATAGGCGATGCGTGCGTGTAAAAGATTGCGTTTAGTGCATAAATTAATTGCTCCACTACACAATTACGCAATTGCATAATCGATTCACTCTCACTCCCTTCGCCTTAGCGTCAGAAGCGCCTAGCTACTATGTATTCATCGAGAAATTTAGCAGCCCTTGTGAAGTTGTGCTCAACCAATTTGAACTATACGGCGTTGTTTTTAAGGACGTCATTTAATTTGAGGTAAGTTCTATCTTTTGTTATGTTGGACAGGAATATCAGGATTGCTCTGGGGATTCCGGTGGATCAATTTTTTCTGTCGCCTTTGTGTACGGCGTACCATAACTGCGTCACGTATCCACCGCACCTGACGCCATAAAAACATCAAGTTTTACGTCAGTCTTTTTGAATAGTATTCCATGATTTTATAGTATGAGGGGATTATTACTTCTAGTTTACTGTTCGTGGGATTTAATATACAACCTACTATGGCTTTATGTTTGTACAAAAGAAAATATAAAAGCTTGTAAGTTTTTATAGGGACGACATTAAATCACAATATTTTTTTATTATTTATTTAGATTTGTTTTTGGAATGTATTTAATGTACTTTGTTAATTTTGCACTTAAAGTAAAAGACTAATTCTTTAATAGAATTTGATTTATTTAAAATAATTATTTTATTAAAAAATAACAAGAACTCATTAATAGGTAAAATCCCACACAGATCAACTTTTTTATATGTAACAAACTTGTTTTTAATGGATTACTCTCGTGTTTTGAAGAATCGAAAAGCTTACGTCAGCGTGATTAGCATACTAGCTGTATCAAACGAGTTAAACGTTCAATTAAATTATTATTGCATAACCTTATTTTATAAGATCCTACCCTTCTATAAAGCCTTAATACGTAGTATCCTTGAGTATGTATCCCCAATCTGGAACCCTAACTACAATATACACATTAATAACATTGAACGCGTACTTACAACGCAGTTTCTGGCTTACAAAGATACAAATTGCGCTACCGCTAGATCATCAGAGATCAAATTAAATTCTCTTGTAATAAGACGAAAAAATTCTGATATGAAAACGCTTCACAAGAATGTACATAGCTTACATATATCTACATATATAAAAATGCTGTGTCACGATGTATGTGGGCGATAAACTCCGAAACTACTGAACCAACTTTTATAAAATTTCGTAAACATCTGTCATTTGGTTCAATTTGGGATTAGGGTAGTTTTATCTCAATTGGACTCGGTAGGTGGCGCTGCTATCGGTATGTAACTCCGAAACTACTGAACCGATTTTTATAAAATTTCGTAAGCATCTGTAATTTGGTCCAACTTGGGAGAGAGGGTAGTTTTTATCTCAATTGGACCCGGTAGGTTGGGCTACTATCGGTGTGTAAGCAATTAAATTTGGTAGCTGTTTTCCGGGTAGGACAACGTCTGCCGGGTCCGTTAGTATAATAGTATTTAAGTTAAACAACCAGCGAATTATCAAAAGCGTCCCAAGATCAGTTTCTAGACATCCTCCAAACGATTTTTTTAACCTTTTTTGTACCAGGACTAGCGTAGGAAAATATGTTCTTCTTATTAGATTAATGGAAACGTATAATAAATTATTGTTCAAGGTGATAGTGATATCTTCTTTTCTAATAATTTTCAAGAATTTGTCAAGAATTGTTCAATTACTTACATCTTATATAATTAATTGTTTTATTTTTATATTGTTTCGAAATTTAGTACTAAGTTGTAAGACAACCATTCGTACTCGTATATATATACACCTGTAAAGACAAATCATACTGATTTTACTACCCACAATGTTTTTATGATGTGTCGATGGTGTGTCTGTGTAACAAATTAATATATAACCGAAACGAATTCTATATTTCTACTATTTTCAATTCATATGATAGCACAATACAGTAGAATCCGGTTATAACGACGGCCAAAGGACCGGTGATATTACGTCGTACTAACAGGAAGACGTATGAAGTGCAAATTTTAATTTTATTTTTGTAAAATAATGCATTAGGTTTTTATTTATATTAATATGTATATGACCGTCAAAAAAAAAATGAAACATAAATATTTATCGTATAATGTGGCACGTCCTTAATGTGCTTCTACGATGAATTTTTTCGCAATACATTTGACTCTAAGCTGCTAAGTGTTGTACTTACGATAAAACTATTCTAAAGCCTCAATGGAGAAACTTTTTCGTTTTATAGAAGCCATTTTGGTTTTTGTCTAAAACTGTTTAATTTAATACTAGCGAGATGACCGATCAGAAGTGTACGCTCTTATTTATTGAAGTAACATCCAAAAATTATTACTCACTAATCATTACTAAAAGAAATACTCGCGATTTAAAAAAAATACTCAAAATGGACACATTTTGGGTTATTAGATAAAATAAAGGGATTGTTTTAAGAACCCTATAGAGGAGAATTCTGTAGAGCTCTACATGTTAAACATTCCGTAGATGTTACTACTTACCACCTACGGTTACTTAACTAACTTCTTAGTACATACGTATCACGATCGTCATTGTAACCGGACAATTTCCTGTTAAATTCCATTGGACGGTCGTTGTAAGCGAAGTCGTACTAAGTGGATGACTTCCATAGTAGTTCATATGAAAACCAAACATATACCTATACTTACGTCGCTATAAGCGTTTCGTTGTTATAATGTTATAGCTATGCGAAGTCGTACTACAGATTACACTGTACTAGGGAGCTTGGGAACAATATTTACGCTATCTCAATATAACTTAAATACAAAAATGAAACACCTACGGCAGGCATAGCCTTCGTTTTATTTGCCAATTTTTTAGTACCTATGCAGTTGCCTAAGTAAGAACAGGTTTAAAAAATTTAATTTTATTAGCTATCACAGACTTGATACGGTTCTCATAAATTATTACATAGAATTTCGTTGGAGCTATTTGTGTAATAAAAAAACCGGCACAAATATGTACCGTGTAGTATGTTTGGTTAGCCATGTAAAATATCGGTAGTTTTTATTATTGGGTATTGTTTTTTTTCACCATTTATATGTCTTAACCAATTGTAAATAATTGCCATTGTACCTTCTAAAGTTATTATTTAATAACGTTCAACAGCTGTCTGAGTAAATAGGCAGAGATTTTTCAGTTTTTCAGTTTCTTCCACGAGCGTACCTAATAAGATACCTGCGTCTTCTACTTTTTATTTGAGGCGAACGGATAAAAAATAGATGTTATTTCTTCATGACGTTTCTTTAAGATGTGAATGTAAATCTTTCTTTGATAATTTTGCGTCGATATCTTATTAGCACTTACTTGTTAAGTTAATATAACAAGAAAACTATTATAACGAAATAACTCTCTTTGAAATACAGAGGGACTAGATACTTAGTAAAAGTTTTCAAAAAACCAACCTACTATGGATCACTATGATCCTCAAAGTTAATCCGCTGTGCCCTTTATCCCGTAATAATTTTAAATTAGTACTCTATAATGTTACTCTAAAATTCGACAAAACTAATATGAAAAATGTTGGTAAAATTATATGTTTTTTACATAACCAATCATTCTGAAATCGTTCCGCCTATTGGCAATTTTTTTATCCTTTTCTTTTCTTTTAACTTTCCTAGAACATTTGCATACATCTCACGTAAGCAGTATTAAAATACTGTTCGAATTTAACATACATACAATGAGAAGATTATGATTACACGGTTCTAAATCTAAATCACAAATCTTGACTACCATAACATATTGTTGTGACGACGCTTTGGCGCAAGTCACAGCATTGGTTTGTGGCCGTTGCGTTGGCGATTGCGGATTCGATCCCCGGACATAACAAATATTTGTTCTGGCCATACAGATGTTTTTCGTGGTCTGGGTATTTGTGCAGTCCTTTTAAGGCCTCCCCATCGTGCCTCGGAGAGCACGTTAAGTCGTCGGTCCCGGTTGTTATAATGTACACCTGATAGCGATCGTTACTCATAGTAGGGAATATATCCGCCCACCCGCATTGAAGCAGCGTGGTGGATTAAGCTCTGATCCTTCTCCTATAAAGGGGCCTATGCCCAGCAGTGGGATATTATTGCTGAAGCGTATAGTGTATAACATATTGTTTCCCGTATTTGTTAAATTCGTCATTTCTGAATTCTATACACGTGCAATATAGTTTTTAAAAACACTATTTTGGATATTTGAAAACAAACAGTATATCGCGTTACTCATAAAAATGAAACTTATTAGACTGCGTTGAATTTTGTCGGACTGTCACGTTTGGAAAGGTGACTCACCGAGCACTTTTCAAGGTTATTGCTGTTGTGTCACATACCACTATCTGTATGTAAATAATCTTATACAGAATGTTCGACTCCTAACTACGTTCCTTCAAATGGGAGTTTCTAAAAGTGTAATATAATAAAAATAGATCACGCATATATATAATAATGACGTGTTCTGCATAGTCGTAGGACATTATTTTATTCTATCATCAATAGTTTTCACAGCGCACTCGATGTAATGTTTTGGAGTTTACGCCTTAAGAATCGATTTTCATATAAGACCCTCTGAATGAATGATGAAAAAAAAAATGAGGAGTAAAATCTACTAAACGAATGACCCCGTTACGCTTTTGGTAACGCCATCTATCGGAACCCTATTGGATTACGGCGAAGTTTTCTAATAACGCCATCTAGATAATAATAATAATAATAATAATATATTCTTTATTGTACACCAAAATATAAACAAACAGTAGTAATTACAAAAAAAAGATGTACAAAGGCGATCTTATCGCTGAAGAGCGATTTCTTCCAGATAACCTTTGGGCACAGGACATGATATAGTAGTGACGGATAGATAGATGGCGTTATTTGATTCGTTTATTTACCATTTGATATGGTATTAATTTTTTTTCTTAGACTAGTAACCCTTTTTTGTTCCTATTCAGATAGTCGATCCTAAGGAGTAAACTCAGTTATGCGCCGGAGCTGATACACACACTTTGTTTTTTCTTTATTTAAGGTGTTATATTTTTTTTATTATATTTTTTTTTCTTTATTTATGCCACAAGGCCTACGCCACTCCATAGGAATGTTACACATGTTACTTAAAAGAAAATGAATGAAGTCGTCGTCGCATAATTTTTTTTACAATCTTGTTAATATACCTACAATAGTTTAGCCAGTTCTAAGATAGGATACGCCAAAATTGAATAACAACATACAATTTTTTAAAATTTTTGAGTATTTGCATTTAATTTCTGATATCTTCTCCACAATATGTACTGCATCTTCTATGATACCGCATTCAGAACATAACGGAGATGGTATGTACCTTTTTAATCAAGTAAGCAAACTTAACTTATTAATTTTCGCGGTTGAAACTCCGAAGCGTAGCTAGCAATTAATAAATATGAGTACTTACAAAAATAAAAAAGTGTGGTTTAGACCACATGACTGAAGTAAAACTTACGAAATTTAGCTCTCTCTCTTTCTATCTTCACTAATTTCTATCTCCCTCTCAACTTCCGTTCGCCTCGGCCGATCACACTTTTCGCAACGCTTCCGTCACGCGTTCACCAGCTTACTTCCCAAGTCAAGCGTGCGTAAAGAAGTTTTACTTCAAAAATTAATGTTCACAATCTTTTTTTTCAAAGTTAGCTTCTTCAATACCAAGGTTCTTGTATTCAAACTGTAACAGTTGTCTTTATTGACTAAGAACCGCAATAGTCGTTATTTATAGAACTAAAATTGAATAGATAATAAAGGAAACAACGTCTACCTATTAACATTTATCATAAACAATTGTAAATCGAGTAAGAATGTTAACATTATTGTGTGCAAATAGGTACAGAGCGATAAATAACGTGAATTGCGCCTATGATTGGTGATTAAAATGTTATTCAATGAGACGCACTCACTTGTTTACTTGTTTCTTATTTTCTGCCTGTGGCTTAGGTTGTATAGACTTCAACCTATCTATGTTTTCTTTTATACCAAAAAAAAATATATAATTTGGACAATTTTTACGTATCTTGTTCAAAATTTGGAGCAGGCTAACTGGTAAAGTATCTGAACTTGATAGAAAATTAGAGTTCTCAAGAAGTGTTGATTTCCCGTGGAGAGTAAGGTGCTCCTTGCTCCTTGGGAAGTTCGGGGTTAGGGTCGGTAACGAGATTGCGATTCTTCTAGTGTTGCAGGTGTTTTTAGTCTATGGTATCCTCTTGCCAGCAGGCGGATCAGAACGAATTGTCCTCCATTTTTATATCACAAAAAAAGGGATCAACAAAATTAAACTATTTCATCACATTCCCAACCATCACTTCTTTTCAACGACGATCGTTGTTTTATATATTTATTTGAAATTATAAATGTAACAATACATATTAGATTATACAAAAATTATAGTCATTACGAAACTTAATCACATACAACGAACATTTTCCTAAGTTTTAAATCAACTATATACCTGTAGTGCAAGTTACCATCACTCTAGAATAAGAATATTAAAACCCTGTGAACACTAAATACTTGTATACAATTTTACGCGTAGTTTATTAGTGTGGAAATATTTGACTTGATAAAGACTAAGACAAATCAAATCACATTAAACCTAAAATTCCACAAACCAGTAAGCCTACATCGGCCGAAAGCTTCCAAATATTTATGCTAATACAGCGGAGGCTGTGCGTAGGCAGCTAGATATCTGATTTCTGAACGACAAACACAGTTGTCTATACTCGTAATTCAATAATACAATATTTATTTGATAACCAGAATAAAACTGGTTTATGAAATAACAATAGACCTATGCAATATGAAACATAGCAATGAGATAATGAAATACAATTCGATTTAATTGCATCTTCGACCAATATTGTATAAGTTTCGACAATTCGTAATCATATGCATAGGTACACTAAAAGATTTACAGATCTTTCCAAAAAAAAAAACGAAATAAAAAACTATAAATATAAAAACTTTATCGTTGAAGTGCTCCTATCACATAAAAACACTATTAATTCTACTAGACTTTAAACTTATAATACAAACCTTTTTTTTTGTTATGTTGTGAGAGGATTAAAAGGAACGGGAACGATAAAAGGGTCAGACGTAATACCTAGTAAAAATATTGCCACTATCTATTCGTAAAATTTATATCTATTTAAAAAGTGGAAATAGTAATAATAGTACATTTTAAGCACTTGTAACGCAATAAGCTTTTAATAATTTAATTGTTTACGTTTGAACTACGTTCAAAATAGCCGCCGTTACCTATGTCATTACGCTCAAGTATTTCTGACAATAACAAATATTTGTCTATTTATTTTTGACAGTCAATATTTTTAATTTTTTACATAGTAGCATAGTAGGTAGTAGCGAGCTTATACGAAGAACAGCACAACGCATACAAAAATATGTGGTGTCATGGGACACTAGGTAGGAACGAAGTTCCTTCGGATAGTATAGAAGCAACACAATTTAAAAAAAAATATTGAATTTTATATAATTATGAACATAAAAGTATTAAGGAAATTTAGTATTTTAGAAAATAACAGATACCGTAAAATAAAATAAATCAAACAAAATAATAATAATAATAATTCAAACTATTAAGTGAAATAAAAAAACACGTGTCTTTATTTATTTTTGTCGACGGTATAAAATTACATAAATAATTTTAAAAAAAAGTTTACTAGTAATATTTTAAAATTACAAACGTCATATTATACTGTCGTGTGACTGATATTACGTCACTTCCGTTATATATTTTTCTTACTGTTACGGTAATTAGTATCCCATTTTTTTCAGTTCTGTCGCCCAGTCAAAAATGTCAAGCCTGCCTTAAGGAACTTCGTTCCAATTAATTATTATTATTTTACAGAATTAACAAAAAAAAAACAATGGAATTGACGTTTTTCTACTTAATATTTAATAAAAGTTTTTGTATTAAATGTCAAATCGTAAAGAGATGAACGAACACATAAATAAAAAATGATTCTTTAATTATTATTTTTTTTAATAAATTTAACGACAAACTAACAGCTTGTTTCGTTAATCTGCTTACACTTAGTAAGCATAGATAATAATATAGATAATAATATAAATAATAAATTAAAGAAAGTAAAATACTGTTATTTTATACTAATATTTTATATTAGACACATAGACGTATTGAATTCTAGACAGTTTTCTAAAGAACACAACCTTAAATTATCTTTTTCACGTATTATGAAAATAGGTATTAAAACAGTTACTTTGACCGAGCAGAAATATATCGAATATATTGTGCGCCGAAGTGTTTTGCGCGGTCACCCAATTCAAGGTTACGGAAAAATAAATTACCATTACTTATTCAAAGTTTTTGCGTCCGAGCTTATGTTTTATACATGTGAGGCCGGTGAGATAGTGCCGTCAACCTCACGGAGATGTCTATGTATCACCTTAGGTTGTGAACCCAGGATCAACGCAGAATTATTGTTATGAACAGATTTGTTTTGAATCGGACTAAAAACTAAAATTAAATTATATATTTCGCATATTTCGCACAGTCGAAAAATAGCCTAAAAAAGAATTGTGCTTTAGACCACATGACTGAAGTAAAACTACAATAGGCCTATGTCTTAGATATACAAAACGTAACTCTGGCTATGAGAGGAGGAGAGCAAGAAAATGTCTACTCGCACCTCTCTCTCTTGCTCCGTTTGCCTCGTTCGATCACACTTTTCGCAACGCTCTCGCACGCATTCACCAGCTTACTCTCTAAGTCAAGCGTGCGTAGTGAAGTTTCACTTAAATAAAATGAAACTATATCTCAATGACTCAATTATGTTATCTTTCCGTAAATAAATACTTTAAATACTCGTTTAATAATATTTCGCGATAAAATGTGGAGCGAACTTAATGCACAATTTACAGATATAAGTAATCAAGTGAATTTGGGTCATGTTGGCTGCGGTTAACCGCTTCGGTCGGTCGATATAAACAATAAGTGAGTGATTATACTAATTATAAATCGTGCTGAACAATGTTTGACAGCTGAATAAATAATTAAACAAATGAGGTTTTATTTGTGCATCCATTTGCTTTTTTACAGACTTCTAAAGCTTGCCTGCGTTTATGTACATGTTACAAATAGCTGCCTCGGCGAACGTCGTGTCGAACAATCTATTTATCTATAATATAAAAATGAGTCGCTGAATGTGTTGCTAAGCGCAAAACTCGAGAACGGTTGGACCGATTTCGCTAATTCTTTTTTTTTAAATATTCCTTGAAGTACGAGGATGGTTCTTACGGAGAGAAAAATTCTAAAAAAAAAAAAAAGATTTCCTGAAAAAGTCTAAAAACAACACTTTTCTATACTCCCATACAAAAGATTTGTGATAATACTTAAAATTCAATTTGAACTTTAATACCATACGATAAAGTTTGTGTTAGGCGATACGAAGTTCGCCGGGTCAGCTAGTTATATATATTTTTTTATATATCAACATTTTTTAAAATTATTTTATATCAATCTTGTCCTGATAGTAACGAATACAAACAAAAAGTAGTATCTAATTTGGTGCATTAGTTCCGCGTTAATACAATAAAATTCGGCGATTATTTTATACTTATTTATACATAGATAAATAGATGATTAAATTTGGTGTATACTACATAATTTAAGGTAATCGGTAGAATTCCGGTCAGTTTGCAGGTGATGACTTGTGGGTGAACAATCAGCCTTGTCCTATTTTATTACCCCTTACAGTTTCAATTTCCTTTTCAAATTCATATGATATATCTATATCTATTTGCTATATAGTCTTCAATATCAAGTATTAAAATCTATTATACTATCTTTATGTTTTAAAAATATCGCTTTTTAAATTACATACATTGTATATTGATTAAAAGACATTATAACCCTTAATGAATACAAACATTTACTTAAAACGATGTATAAGAATATGTTAGTTACATGTGTACAATTATTGTTATAATTTTATACTTAGCTCTGAAAATACTGTTCATTTGTAGTTTTTATTAGAGATAAAATTTTGACATGAACAAAATAAAATTAGTAAAAAAAATCTAACAATTTGCGAAATAAAAGTACGGCTATCACAAAATATTCATTACAAATTTGTAGTTTTAACATAAAAATATATTATAAAAAATATATTTATAAAAATAAAAAATAAAAAACTGAAACGTTCTAGTTTGTAGTAGAGAAGTCATTTACAGTGGCGTGCAAAAGTTTTGGTAGACCCCATTAATTCCATATAATTGAAAAATATATTTTTTTGCTTTTATTTATTTCTTCGAGTTATTTGAGATGACCGAAATAATAATGCCTTGAATCAAGTTCTTACTGGCTATATTTTATTTTTACCTTGGGAAATGACTTTCGTCGGAGTGCAAAAGTATTGGGCCATGCAACTCACGAATATTCTAGAAGTCTTTATCTTACTACGCAAGATTTTTTGACATTTTCTTTTACATAAGGTTTTTTCGTCGGAATTATAAGTATATAACTAATCTAAGTAATAATTATGCTAGTATTTCTAAGTATATTTTATGGATAATCTGCAAAATTCCTATTTGTCTTGCTAATAAAAAAATGCCTATTAAGTATTATTGTGTATGTGAGTCAAACTAATATAAAAAAATTGTACAAATATTTTTTTGCTACTTGTATGAGTTATAAGTATAATTTTATTACTTAAATTAATGTTTTATTTGATAACTTCAACCTTGTTTACGCTGTAATGAAAAGTAATACAAATTGTATAATATATATCTTATGATTGTTACATTGTTTTATCACTATTTGCGTCAGTTATATATGACAAACATTTCTAATCTATATACTTAAATAAAAATGAATCGCAGAAATGGATGAACGCGCATAACTTTCGAACGATGCCGCTAAATCAGACTTTTTTTTTGTATTCATTACTATTAGGACGAGATTGATATAAAATAACTTAAAAATAATTGTGTTTGCTGGAAAACGAAAAAAAAAAACGACTTCAATTACATCGATAAGCAAGACAACGTAGTCAAGTAAATACGCATTATCAAAGATTACTCCAAAAGTTGTAATCAGATCTCTATGAAATTGAAATGTGACCACATGATAAGCACCGGCTTTCGATTAAATTAAAAATCATCAAAATCGTTACACCTAGTAAAAAGTTATGCGGTTTTTCGCGGATTTCCCTCGATTTATCTGGGATCCCATCATCAGATCCTGGTTTCCTTATCATGGTACCACAATTAGGATATCTCCTTTCCAACAAAGAATAAAATATTAAAATCGGTTCATAAACGACGAAGTTATCCCCGAACATATAATATATATATATATATATATATATATATATATATATATATATATACGCACTTACCAGCCCAATTCAAGCGTGCGTTAAAAAGAATTTTTACTTCAGAAAATCGGTATATTCACAAAAAAGTACAATTTACACATATCTCGGTACGAAGTTCGCCGAGTCAGCTATTGTAATATCTTTATAACTTTTGTTATCTATGCAGCTCCAAGATTTAAATGTTTCTATTTAACAATGCACAATGATTTAAAATTTGACAAAAATATGCGTTTAGCTGGATAAGTTTTTCCACAGATATTCTAGACCTTGAGTCTTTTTTATGACATTAGATGGAGTCATTACATTAACGTATCACTCACATGTCTGACAAAAGCTCTCTCGTTTATTTCTAAAGAACTAGCGTAATACATTCGATATTAGAATGTCCATTCTATTGTTATTTTTTTAATCGAATTTCATATTTATGCTCGAGTCAGTGTATAATACTTACTTATTTCTCTTGTTATTTGACAGTTTTTGTGTACTATTATTTCTATCATGTTATACGTACATACATAAGTCGGTTTTTATGTTTTACTAGCGACCAGCCCCGACTTCGCACGGTTGCAAAAACTATCAGTGTCCCTCTACTATATTATGCATGTATTATACATATAAACTTTCCTTTGGAATCACTCTATTTACTGAAGAAAACCGCCTCAAAATCCGTTACGTAGTTTTAAAGATCTAAGCATACAGACAGCGGGAAGCGACTTTGTTGTACTAAGTATATGTAATGATGACATAAGTACACTTTCGATTTAGGAAAAAAAGTATAGTTCTTGTGAAATATGCTACACAATCAATGTCACTATTGCTGACTCGATAAAAATAATCTGACTGTTCAGCTAATATTCAATTAAAATATATAGCAGCGTTTCTAAAACGCAAGTGTGTAAAAGTACCACATAAATTATTAAGCGTTTAGATCGCGTTACCCTGAAGTCCTGTTCCCGTTAACCTTCATGAATAAATAAAAATCTGAAAACGTCGCAGTCGTCAACAACCAACGTATTAGTATCGATCGATTTATATAAAAAAAAAAACAAAATTTTCATACGCGTTCTATTGTTATCATTTTTTTTTGTCACCTGCAAGCTTCCACGAGGCCTGGTCAAGGACAGGACGATCCGCAATTTAGATTACCAAAAACGATTTTTCCCGTGTTCGATGAAATTTGAATATAATGGCGGGTTCATCGGCACTTTTATTTGAAACAACGACCACGAATAAAGCAGGCTTGATCTTCAAAAGTGTAATATATTAACTTGTGATGTATTTACGTCGATATATTAGATATCAGTCTTGATTTTTTTTTTTTTTCGTTAAAATAATTCGTTTACGGTCGCATATTAAGTAGAGATGGACCTGTGGATAGAACACGTGAGTCGCAACCATGACTGTATCGGATTCAAGTTATTCAGCTTCTTCAAAATTTCTTTTAAGTGAAATTTTGTTAATATAATATAAATAGATTATAGAGATATTATGTACCAACACAATTATTTACGTGCGTATGTATAATGAGAGTATTTACCTAAGTAGTTGTACTGATGTTAAAGCTTGAAGATTACTCGTACGAGCGTGATTTCTTTAAAGTCGGTGTAGCTGTTTTTTTATAACATTTTTTATTTTAAATTATAAATTAAATTAAACCTTTATGGATTTCAACACTCACTTTTTCTCATCACATGTTTTATTGAATGTAAAGAAATGAAAAGGAACGTATTGTTGCCATTATTGGATAGGCGTACTAATAAGTTATTAATATATTTCTTTTTAAACGGTTTTATTTAGCTCACCCCGTTTGTTTTATTTTTTTTTCATTATTTATTCTTGGGTCAAATTTAGTAATTCAAATTTCACCCTCTTCCTGTCAACCGATTAATCTGAAATTTTGTATACACTTTGGATTTTGGTGACAATACAATTATGTTTATTCATTATCATTATAAATTCAAGATGGCCGCTGCTACAAAATGGCGGATAATTTATGTTTTATTAATCCCATCAATATGGGTATCAAATGAAAGGGCTCAACAAGCAGAATACAATATACTATAAAAAATTGAAAACCAAGATGGCGGCCGCTACAAAATGGCGGATAACGTAGGTTTTATCAATCCCATCAATATGGGTATCAAATGAAAGGGCTCAACAAGCAGAATACAATATACTATAAAAAATTGAAATACAAGATGGCGGCCGCTACAAAATGGCGGATAACGTAGGTTTTATCGATCCCATCAGTATGGGTATCAAATGAAAGTGCTCAACCAGTATAATCAATGTACTATATAAAATTAAAATCCAAGATGGCGGCCTCTACAAAATGGCGGATAACTTAGGTTTTATCAATCCCATCAACATGAGTATCAAATGAAAGGTCTCAACAAGTAGAATACAATTTACTATGCAAAATTGAAATCTAAGCTGGCCGCCGCTACCAAATGTCTGATAACAATTTTTTATCAATCCCACCAATATGGGTATCAAATAAAAGGGCTTGACAAGAAGAATACAGTGCACTATACAACCTCAATATTTAAGATGGGCCTTGCAATAATGAAGCACTAAATGAATTAAACAGAATGCGAAATAAAAACTAAAAACTAGAAAATAAAAATAGGTAAAAAAACTTTTTAAGTTAAACGGTTTTATGTTAAACATACATTGCAATGTTTAAGATAAATGTACTAAAAACCAAAAAATAATAAAATAGATACAGTCGTGGGAATTATAAACATATGCATAGACTAGACTAAAATAAAACCGTGGGGCACGTCAATTGTCTACAAATTATCGACTTAATGTGCGATAGAAGTATCGTTTAATTCGTCGTTAAAATAGGCAGTTGGCCCGCAGACGGTGAAGAAATTACTTACTATTTTCTTGCTCATGGAAATTCCAATAGTTATACACTCTATGTAAATAAAAGAGATGTTTCAACTAGTTTATCGTTGGACATTCACACTGTTGGCTGGCGAGGAATCGTTTCTGCTCGTAGTTTGTCTTTAATCGACAAAACATATGATAAAAGTACTACTCGCTCACCACTATGAAACCCTAAAACTCGCTTATAATCGAGCTTGCTAGCTTGTTTCCACATTCTAGCCCTACTTATCACACGTCCATCGTTGTCGGTTGAACAGCTGCCTAATTATAGTGTAACATTACAAAACAAACATTTTAATCAACGATTGTAGACAATTGACGTGCCCCACGGTTTTATTTTAGTCTAGTCTATGCATATGTTTATAATTCCCACGACTGTATCTATTTTATTATTTTTTGGTTTTTAGTACATTTATCTTAAACATTGCAATGTATGTTTAACATAAAACCGTTTAACTTAAAAAGTTTTTTTACCTATTTTTATTTACTTAATAATGAGTCAATTTAACGACGACGACGCGTTGGCGCAACGGTCATAGCACTGGTTTGTGGCTGTTGCGCTGGCGGTTGCCGGTTCGATCCCCACACATGACAAACATTTGTATTGGCCATACAGATGTTTGCCGTGGTCTGGGTGTTTGTGCAGCACTTGTGGGTCAACAAACAGACAGTCAGGCAGACCGACAGTATACAAAAATTATAAAAAATGTTATTTTGATATATGTAGCGTGTATACATACATATGAATTTGGTTAAAAGCAATTATTTAATATCACAAACAGATACTCCAATTTTATTTGTATAGGATTAATGTAATAAAGAACAATAAAGTGTCGATGACATATTTATACCTATATTTTATTAAAGAACACAATTATCATCGTGTTTATAAAGCTTTACAGCGCCGGCATTGTTGTTTTAAAATAATATCATTTAAAGATAATACAATTTTGGTGATTAACATAATTATCTCTTCACATACGTTCATAACCTTCAAATAATAATTACTTTCTGAAGTCATATAAAAGAAAATATTTATTATTTTTTATATGTAGGTATATCTATCTTAATGGGTATCAAATGTTATAAAAATATAATTTAAAATGTCTAATGACAATTCAAACACGACAAGCGATAGACATCTCAAATAATAATATCACGTTGGATGATGTCAATTTTGTTACATAAGCGAATGTATTAATGACAATAGGTAAACTTGTATGGAGGCACAACACTTTTTTGTCAAGCAAATTTCACGTCAATTTTCAAAGAGATAAGTTCTAAAGTCTTATGTGCAGATATGTAAAAACAAAGGCTTTTACAGTAGTAATGTACAGTAGTATTTATTCAACATAAACAAAATCGCACTTTTAGTGTTGGTCGAATGTAATCATTATTTCTTTTAGATTAAGAATTATATTGAATTATTTTTATTTTTTTGTAATGATTATAGATAAGTATAAGATAAAATTGTTTTATTATTTGGCTATTTTGAATACGATTACAAAGTAAAGATACTGATCACGGATGGTATAAGAATTTTTTTTTTAAGTTATCTTGCTTTTGTAATTTATACGAATACATTTTTAATGCACGTTCTTTAGGATTTAGAGCTAATTAAGTCATTGTCTACGTATACATTCAATTTAATACTTACGCTACGCTTCAGCCTGTAATATCCCAGAGCTGGGCATAGGCCTCTTTCTCCATGTAGGAGAAGGATGAGAGCTTAATTCACCACGCTTGAATAAATACTGAATGCTGTAAAATATATTAAAAAAGAGATCAACTTAGACAGCAATAATAAAGCAAGTTTTGAACCCCTAATTATGGATATTATCTTAGTGTGCAGCAAATAACGGATAAAACGACACTTAAACTTACGTTATTTTAAATTTCCCAGTCAGTATTTACTAGATAATATTTAAATATATTCGAAAAAATAATTTAGTTTAAATGTAATAAACACTTTTTATTCTAAACGTAAAAATTAAGAAAAAACTTAGATTACGTTTATTTGACAAGTATTTTAAATTTACATTTAAAAGGAAAACTATAAATAAACACACATACACAAATCCAAGTCGTCCAATGCTTGATGTAGGCCTCACCAATTAAGCTCGTGCCAATCATCCCGACCGCAATACCCATCCAGCCTCCACCAGTAATCAATATAGCCGAGAATAGTGGAGCTGCCAGGAACTAAGGGCCGAAATTTATGGCGCGTACTCATGAGTTTTGCCCATAGTCACCACGATGCTACTAGTGTTTTGTGTATTTGAAAGCCAGCTGTTTGACGGCTATTCCGCCATCCGTCGTTTTCACCAGTTCCAAAATGGTATCCACCCACGAATAGAGGGGAGAGGGGAGGTACTATATTCTAAACTGCCGATTGCAATGTAATATCTTGATGAATTTCATGTAAATTTATTTAACGTGAGCAACGTGACTATACGATAAATACTAGCGTCGTCATATCATTTACAAGGAATAAAGGAAGGAAATTTAAAATAATAATAACTAACACTACTTCCTTCTTAAGTTTCATAAACAATTGATAAATGTTCTTATGCACTTAATAACCTTGTATTAGATATACGAATTAAAATTTTATATTAGTACTAGCTGTGCTCGCGACTTCGCCCGCGTGGAATTTAACAAAATATATATTGTTCAATTCGCAGTTATAAAAAAATCTATAATAATAGTAGCATAAGTTACTCCTTATTACATCAGCTATCTGCCAGTGAAAGTCCCGTTAAAATCGGTTCAACCGTTTCAGAGATTACCCGGAACAAACAGACAGACAGACAGACAGACAGACAAAAATTATAAAAAAAAAAAAATATTTTTGTATATGTACCGTGTATACATACATATGAATTTAGTAAGAAGCGGTTATTTTTATATTACAAACAGACACTCCAATTTTATTTATTTATATAGATGATATTTCAATAAACAAACATACGATTACAGTTTTCTATTAGTAAAGATATTAAAATAAACGCAACATAAACCATGAGTGGAAAGTTCCAGTAGTGAACTGAATGATTTTAAAATTTAAATTGTATTGCCTCGGCACCTACTCCGACTGTTCAATAGACACATTATAAACATTACATCGAATGACAATCAGACGAATCCTGTTATACGGTAGGAATGCACTATACTTACTAGTCTAGAGATGTCGAGTTTTTTGTAAATATGACAATTTAATTACGAGCTTAACAGTTATTAGGTATTGTTTTCTTCTCTTACTCTGATAAATTCTTAGAATTCTAATATCAGTAACTGATACTATTAGATATAATTCGAAATAATTTAATATCCGAAACCAAAACTTAAACTGAAATAACATTAGACGGTGAGTAGTCCAACAGTTAATCACTTAATTTTCTGATCATCATAGCGCGTGATTGGTACTTCAAAATATATCTGCAAGGGTCAAAGTAGTGGTTTACTGGTTACATATCTGCGTTTAAGAGATGTTGAATTCACTTCAAGTTTTTTGCAGATATGAGTTTTAAAAAAAAGTGCGAATCGGTTAACACTATTGCGTACACTATTAACCATAGGGTGGGCAACAGTTAGCCAAGGTATAATTATTACATAAAAAACAATTTGTATTGTATAAAAATTAATATTTTAGTGCTTAAAACTCTCAACAATTGACTTACAACAAATTATTAGGTTACTTTATAATAGCACGGTTCTGTCTCAACGTTGTAAATACTAAAACGGAAATTTTTTTAAATTATGTGGGTACTTAAGATTATAACTATAAAAACTAAGTAAGTATTCTCAAGCGAAAACTAGTAATCTTTTGTTAATTTTAAGTAAATACCTAAGTTAATTTTTTTTGGGATTGTGGGTTTTTCACCCCCCTCCCCCCCCGCACAACTATTTTCGTGTAAACCCCGTTGTTACAGAGATATCGTGGTTGAAGTTTTGAGGTTAAATTTATAAATCGGAAAAAATTAACCTACCACCATTGAGGTTAGGATAACGCTTGGCTACGGCGCTGCGGGAAGTGCAGCCCTTCCGCCCTTGCGTGCGAAGGCACGCTCACTCATGCTCCGTTCCGCAGCCGCTCCTCTACGCATTCGTTCGCGCGCTTTCGCACGGCGGGCGAGGGCTGCCCTGCCTCCGCGCCTCCGGTGGCTCCGGTTTAAAAAAAACACTATAGGGGTAGGGCAGACCAAGACCATATGGACAGTGGGGTGCTCCGATTCGGTTTTGGGTATTTTTCGAATTTCTATACCTATATTCTAGCACGCAATGCTACTAATTTTATTAGAATATTATGTCTGACGCGTTATTTTGTTTAAAAGTGTCTATTTGTCAGTCGTTAAAGGTCAGTTCATATTGTATTTTGATCTTTCAGTAAATATCGTTTTTACGTAAATTTGTTCGAAAATAACGTGTGAAAGTCGCAGATCGGAGCATGAGTACACTTCCCGCAGCATCGGAAGAAATAATAAAAATTTAACCTCCCCCTAATAAATTAGTCAACTGTGATGTACATAATAGCCCTTATCTGTATCCAAAATGTCATATCCATAATATAATCTCTGCACTACGCTGCCGTCTAGTGACGTCGAATATTTTGTCGATATCGACAATTTAGTAACCTCAGCATTCACTATAGAAAAGATTCATTAAAACGTCGATGTGAATACATACATTTTAGATAGAACTAAGTAGATATAAACAAGTTACTTTACTAACCTCTTATCGTGTTGAGTTTTTGTCGATAATTTAATTACTTTTCCATTCCACCATCTGCGAATAGGTATTCATTAGTTGTTTGGCGTACTGACAACAGTAACTATCAGCAAGCTTTTAGGTTTAAAGATTATTTATTCTCATAAAGACAAATAATATCACTTACATGAGAACATAATTTAAAACATAAACAAACAATTAACAGAACATTCGTTGTCGTACTTACATTTTTCAATTGTAAAAATAATACACAAATAAATCACTGAACACAACCCAAACCAGATACCCCGAATCAACAACACCACGACTTGAAACTAACTACATATTATATATTCCATTCTACATATGTACATACTTAAACAGATATTTTTGTAACAATATAATTATACAGTCGCTTTTTAAATAGATTGAATGACTCAATATTTTTTTGTTGTTATTCGAAAATGTTTTTATTATTATTATTTAAGTATAATATTTAGTATTCTTTTTTTTTTGTTTTCTTCAGCTTTTTACAAATATGAACATAAATATTAAATTATCGATAACGTCTTCATTTCATTCCTTGTATTGCTTGCCCCCTCTCTTCCCGTGGGTGTCGTAAGAGGCGACTAAGGGATAACAAGGTTCCACAACCACCTTGGAACTCAAGAAGCCGACCGATGGCGGGATAACCATCCAACTGCTGGCTTTGAAATACTCAGGCCGAAGACGGGCAGCAGCGTCTTCGGTGCGACAAAGCCAGTACTGCGGTCACCAACCCGCCTGCCCAGCGTGGTGACTATGGGCAAAACACATGAGTTCACGTTTTATTTTTGCGTAAACTTGTGGAGGCCTATGTCCAGCAGTGGACTGTATAGGCTGTAATGATGATGATGATATGATTGCTTATAAAATTAAAGGAGAAATATATTGTATTAATAGTTATTTGAAAGTTTCCTTTTATATTATATACTAGTATAATAAACGCTTTTATAAAGTTACTTATCGTATCTTTAATCTATGTATTAATTTCAATGTGCTTATTACGAAAGTGGACGTATATAGACATATAATTATGTGATATTTTGATAAAGCATTACAAGTAAAATAAAAAGCAATTGGTTCTTTAATTATATGCATAGCATAAAATATATTATTCGTAACATTTTTCTTTGTTACCAGCTAATTACTAATTTGTCTCTAAATTTTTAAAAACTAAATATTAATATATTTTTTTTACTTATCTATTTACATGTCTTTCTAATTAACGAAAAAATTACATTAATTTATTTAAAAGTTATAATCGTATATTGAATTTAATCACATTTATCTGTAAGTACCATCGTTATCGTTTCTATAAAATTTTAATTTCGATAAATTGTTGTAATATTAGTATTTCAATAATATAATTGGTATTTCAATAATATTGTTATTAAATTTGTACTCCACTAAGGTGGTAAACCTATGGACCGTCCGACGGTAAACAGCGTAGCATATGGACGCCTGCCATGTCAGAATATTGCAAGCGCTTTACTAAGGCCCAACCCTCCCTGGCTACTTTTCTCACTAAAGGAATACAGCACTGCTAGAAAGCAATACTATTTGACTGTGATCTTCTGCTCCAAATTAAAAATACAATAAAATAAAATGATAATAAAATGGTATAAGATATGATTAATGTATTTGTAGTGAACAATAAAGTATTAATAAGTAATATATAATATATATTTTTACCTGTTGCGCTGGCGGTTGCGGGTTCGATCTCCGCACATGACAAACATTTGTATTGGCTATACAGATGTTTGCCGTTGTCTGGGTGTTTGTGCTGTCCTTTTGAGTACCGTGCCTCGAAGAGCACGTTAAGCCGTCGGTCCCGGTTGTTATCATGTACACCTGATAGTGATCGTTACTCATAGTAGGGAATATATCCGCCAACCCGCATTGGAGCAGCGTGGTGGATTAAGCTCTGATCCTTCTCTTAGTTGGGGAAAGAGGCCTATGCCCAATAGTGGAATATTACAGGCTGAAGCAAATAATTATGGTAATAGTGGACAATTCAATTTATTTCATGGCTTTCGATATTGGTAGGCTGATATAGAGTGGTAGTTCATAAGACAAAAATGTTTTACTTTTAACGTTAAAACCTGTAATCCACGATGGACTTTTTATAATACCGTTGGCCTTTGTGACCAATTCCATTTTGACTTGATAGACATTCCTATTTATAACTATCAAAAACTTGATATCTATACATATATTAATACGTGAAGCAAAAATTGAGTTTGAAATTTCGTATACGTATAGTTATTATAGATAAGGAGTGCAGAATGCTAATATTTCTTTTAATTATGCAGAAACATATACTAAATCAATTTAAAAAAAAATTACACACACTACCATGTATATGATACACACACGCTTATTATATACCTATAAACGCATATTTAGTCTTTTGTTAACTGTCTAAGTTTGTAGTCAATTTAAAAATTTTAAAAAAAGGTTCTTTATTTTCATAATTTTTTGGTTTTCTTTGCTGGTTGAATTTTCTTGAATGGTTGAATTGCGACCTCCGGGCGACTAATAGTTTAAATAATCATTACATTCTTCGGAAATTTTGTGCACATTTTACCTTATTTCATTCATACATTCAAGATATGCAAAAACATTAGACATCGGTAGTGATAACGGCAATATAACGGCCATTTAATAAGTTTTAAAAAAATATGATTGTGACATTAACTAGGAAGTAAGGTCATGATCAAAAGTCAATAAGAATTCTATTATCGCTTATGTAATTACTTTAAAAAAAACACTGACCTACTTAGTAAACATAATTTACATTAAACTCGTGATAAATCAAGCTGAAATTTATTTAAATATTTTTAAATTTAAAGAAAATTTGGAAAGGAACACAAAAAAAATTATTATGCATAATGAACTTACACAAATAAAAAAAAATTTGAACAGGTTTCGATAAGAAATACAACATGGCTTTAGATAGTGACTAAGTAACGGAAGTGATGTAAGAATTATTTTTAAATATATAATTAAATAGAAACAGACATCTTTTATTATAATTGTGTTTGCAGGCAAAAGATAAATAACGAGTTCAATTATAGCGACAAGTAATACAACGAAGGAAGACGAAAAAATAGTCAAGTAAATACGCATTATTAAAGATTACTCCAAAATTTGTAATCAAATCGTGATGAAATTTAAATGTGACCACATGATAAACATCAGCTTTCGATTAAATTAAAAATCATTAAAATCGGTACACACAGTAAAAAGTTATGCAGATTTTCGAGAGTTTCCCTCGATTTCTCTGGGATCCCTTCATCAGATCTTAGTTTCCTTATCATGGTCATCCAAAAAAAGAATCATCAGAATCAGTTCATAAACGATAAGTTATCCCCGAACATACATACACACACACACATATATATATATATATATATATATATATATATATATATATATATATAAATGAAGTATGAAGTCGGTTAAAAAATAAAATGTACCCTATAATCATATGTACGTGTTTATTGTGGACTAAAACTCCCTAAATAAAGCAAACACATCGAGATGGGGACACCCTAATTACCTAGCGATATAAAGCATACTTTGGTACTTTGTGATCTATTCTCATACAAACTAAATATTTAAAAAAATAAAACATAAAAATCAGTAGAGAAGTGCGGTCAAGAAGTACCATCCATCCATACCATCGGAAATATGCGATTTTTATACATTAACTAGCGATCCGCCCCGGCTTCGCAAGGGTGCCTTGCTGATACTAAATATACTACAGAATATCTTTATTTATAGTATGAAGCTAGCTTATAGCATGGTTATTAACATAATAACAACATACAAATATGACTCGTTAGATTACACGTTGTTACAGAATGCGTTGAAGAAATAAAGGTTCACTGCTCTTTCCCCGTAGGTGATAGCGTGATAATTTGTAGCCTATATGTTGGCCCGACTTCTTAATAGTATTCGTGCCAAATTTGAAGTAAATCCATGCAGTACTTTTTAAGTTTATCCCGGACATACATACAGACAAACAGACAAAAATTCTAAAAACTATATTTTTGGCTTCGGTATCGATTGTAGATCACACCCTAAGTATTCTTTTAAAAAAATATTCAATGTACATTTTTGACTTTCCTACCATTTTATTATATGTATAGATAACAAAACAAAATCGAGAAATTAAAATACATTAAATTATTGACTGCATTGTATCCATGCAGAGGTACGTAGAAATAAACGTTAACTTAGTTGTACATCAGCGATTCCCAAGTCGCTCTAGTCTCGTTGTGCGTGTGCCATCTACCTATGCCCTAATAACCGCGGTTTGAGGAATCGATTCCCGCTCGAGATTGTATGAATATTTCTTTTCGGTTTGGATGTCTGTCCTTGTGGGTCTCCCCACCGTGCCTCGGAGAGCACGTTAAGCTGTCGGTCCCGGTCGTTATCCTATACACCAGATAGTTATAGTTACTTATTGGTAGTAGGAAATGTATTCACCAACGTGCAGCGGATCAGCGAAGTGGATTAAGCTCCTATCCTCTCCTACATGGAGAATATAGCCTATAGAATGTTAAAGACTGTAACTTGACCGGTTTCCAAACTGAGGTACGCGTATCCCTGGGGGTACACGCGTTCCTAATGCGGGTACGGGAAAATTATTTTATTTATTTTTAATGGTAAATAATTCTTACTGAAAAGCTAAAATAGTTGACTTATATAAAATGTATTATTATGCTACTGCTACTGTACGTTTCCAAGTGTGGGTAGGACGGCCACGTTTCCTTTTCTATTGTGGTGTCCATTCTATGGCTTGGCTTGGAATTTGGTTGGGGACTTTTCTTAGTGTGTGGCCTATCCAAGCCCGCTTGCGGCGTATTATTTGGAATTTGATCGGCGACTTGGAGCGATATGGATACGATAGTTCTTCATTAGCAATATTTTCGGGTCAGTAGAGATGCCTTAAGCAGACGGTCGACGAAGACCTATACGCCTTAAGTGATGTCTTTGTTGACACTCCACGTATCGGACCCGTAAAGCAGCACAGTGTTCACGTTAGAGCAAAAGATTTCTAATTTCACTCCTCGAGTCAGTTTTCTGGACCGCCAAAAGGGCCCCAATTGCGCCAAGGTCACCCGGGTTTTGGCTAGCCTAGATGTGATGTTCTCTGCTGTTCCTCCAGTTTCTGACATGCTGCAGTAACAGTAGCAGTTTGTGTACCTTTATTACATTTACATGTCGTATCTTCAATATAGACATAGTTTAAATTTAATCTTGTCACTTATAACCATAAACTTTTATGAGAGAAATAAGATACACGTTTAAGAGTAGGTAAGGATTTATTAGGAGAAGGGATATTCATGAATAAAAAGTTTTATTAAGAGTATTTAAAGGAACAGATAAAAGGTTGAGAGCCACTGTTGTATAAGAAAAAAGTTGAAATCAACCAATTAACTAAACGCCTAACTTATTCCAAAATCCGGTGTCTGATTAGACTCCTTGACGCGTTTACATTCATGGAATTTACTTTTTTTATAGAATTCCTTCAATCTATACACCAGTACTATGATTCTTATGGATTTGCATAAAATGTAAACACGACGCCTAGGCTAGGCTTAGGAGTAGGCAAATACAGTGAAATAACTTAATCGAGCTTTAATTATTTCTTTTAACCTCATGCACAAATTATTAATTCAATTAACACAGAAATACATATTTAGTTAAGTATTTTCGTAATTAGCGATATCCATTTATTACGGATTACCAAACAAAATAATTTTTTTTTTATAATGTTATGGGCTTGCTCTTGACCTCAGTCTAGCTCTAGAGCACAGACGAGGTCGAAGATGGAGCGAGTTCGCCCAGAAGAAGCCTGTTCACTCGCGCTTTAAACATGTTCGGGTTGTATGAACTCGGAAATACAGACGCCAGCAGGGAATTCCATTCCTTGGCTGTGCGCATTAAAAAAGATGATTCGAAGCGCTTTGTACGTATGAAAGGTATATCAATCAGGTAGGGATGAAAGCCTGCGGTACGTCTGAAAGTCCGATGGAAGAAAGGAGATGGGGGTATGAGCTCGTGCAGCTCCAGGGCACACTCCCCAAAGTACAACCTGTAAAGGACCGTTAGACTGGCAACCTTTCTTCGGTGAGCCAGAGTGTGAAGAGATTTCACCAAACTGGCATTACCGATTAGCCGCTTGGCTCTGTGTTCCACTGAGTCCAGTGTGGCGAGTTGATATTTAGCTGAGCCATCCCACAAGTGACTGCAATATTCCATGCACGATCGGACTTGAGCTTTGTACACCATGGCCTCTCTCTGAGGACGTATAACGTCCCTGCTGTCTTTTGCGCTGGACAAATATCTCTCAACAATCGTACTGTCATCTGCGTATCCAACAATGCCTGGTCGTAGCATGTCGTTAATATGGAGCAGGAAAAGAGTTGCAGAGAGAACAGAACCTTGAGGGACGCCGGCGTTTATATCCATCAGGTCAGAGGAGCAGCCGTCCACGACCACTCTGATCGACTGTTCACTCAAAAAGTCTGAAATCCAGCTAAAAAGTCAGCAGGGATGCCGTAAGCAGGAAGTTTGCTAAGGAGACGTGCGTGCCAAACCCTGTCGAAGGCCTTCGAGATATCTAGTGATACAGCGAGCGCCTCACCATGTTTCTCAATGGCTTCACCCCAGCAGTGTGTGACATACACCAGAAGATCTCCAGTAGACCGCCCCTGACGAAAGCCGTATTGGTGGTCACTGAGGAGTTCATTGTCTTCTAGGTAGTTCAGCAACTTGCTGTTAAGCACCTTTTCCATGACTTTGCAAAACATGGAGGCGATTGGTCGGTAGTTGCAGGGATTCACTCGGCTACCCTTTTTGGGCACTGGCTGCACATTAGCCAGCTTCCAAGATTTTGGCACCGTTCTAGTTTGAAGAGAGAGGCGGTACAGGCGCGTGAGAACAGGAGACAGCTCAGGTGCACAGGCCTTTAGGACGCGCGCAGGTATACCGTCAGGTCCACTTGTCTTATTCACGTTAAGATTCAGCAAAACTCTACGGACCTCTTTATTGTGGATCGTGATCTCTTGCATAGAAGAGTCACATCGAGGCAAGGATGGTGGTTGCGTAGAGCTAGCGTCAATACGCGAATTGCTTGCAAAGAGAGATGCAAACAAGTTTGCCTTTTCCACTGCCGTGTGAGCTAGCGAACCATCAGGCTTCTGCAGAGGAGGCAATGTAGGGCGGCAGAAATTGGACTCTACTGCCTTCGACAGAGACCAGAATTGTTTACTACCAGGTAGCTATTTATTTGATAGTTCATATCCAACCAATCAATTACAAAAAAAAAAAAAAAAAAAAACTTAGAGAACCTTAAGAGTGTTAAGCCTGCAGGGTGGCTTTACCTAAAGTACAGGCATTGCGGTGCTCCGGGGATCGGATCCTCGGATCTTGTAGGCGCTGAGTGTCGCAAGTCTCATAATTCAATGCGAGTATCTGATTTTATTTAGTAGTAATAGAAACCTGGTCTAATTCGCATGAAGTTTACGAGTATGTTGAAATATCTAGTAATTTTATATCAGAGATAGATTAGCCATAAAAAAGTAGCGAGGACGTACTGTTTCAACTACGCAGTTTAAAGCATTACAAATCGTTCAAGTAGCAGCTGACGACAAAGTAAGTAAATAATTAGCTATTTATTTATTTACTTTGTTGTCAGCTGCTTATGTGTAATATACTTTTTTAAGGGTATGAGCTTGTAAAGCCTATAGTAATGTTAATAAAATTCAAGATGATGTAACATTTATCCCTATAATAATATAAAACCTAACGGTTCTTTTGCGACATAAAATCTTATATACACTGACATTTCTTGTCATGTAAATCTCTCTCTCGGTTGCCTTTCTTGACAGCTCTCTGCTCTAAATCTTAACTCAAAATGAATACCTAAAAAGAACTATTGAATGTTTACAAATTTAATATTGTATTCTTTCATCTTCTAAAAGTCGGAAAGTAGAATGGCATGTATCTATGTTCTTAAATGTAATTTAAGCAGATTAATATACAAAATAAAATTCTGATGTGTATACAATTGCTTTATTTTACAAAATCTCACGATGACTTGCGAAACGTATAGTATAAGTACTCGAAGAGAAGTGTACTTTTTATGCAAATGAAATAGATGAAAGAATAAGAATAAAATCTATTTTAAGCAGCCTGTTAAGCAGGCAGGTTCTATATGACTTTTAGTATCATGATGATTAGCAATTATTTTGCAAGTTTATCGCACGTAACAATTTATACAATAGATATTTCTAAAAAAAACTTTAACTTTTAATACTTAAGATATGAGTGTCCTTGAAATACACCTTGTTCGTAAAAATAATTAAGTAATTTCATTTCCGTTTTAGTAAACATAACACAAAAAATATCTGTCGAATCGAGAAGTTTCTCATTATTTTAATTTGCTTAAAATGAATAAAATTAATTCATTAAACCTAAACTAATACGCTTTTTATTATGCTATAGCTAAAAAAAATACCTCTTATAATAATTTATTTCTTTAAAATATCAGCCATTCTAGAAATCAATATTCACTATTATTCAATAAAACTTGTTATGCTCACTATTCCAATTTTAGTATCAAAACAAAACAGTATTACAAATTCTCCTTATTACTAACGCTAGGAAACCAGATATTCCAGCTTGTAAACATTTTGCCATAGGTAACTTGAACAGTTAAACTGTTTACCTTCTTACAACGTAATACGTTTTCTTTTACCTACAACATAATACATTTACTATACCTATTTACGTCTTCAAGATTTTAGTTTAATAAGGTGTTAAAAAATCGTATGATCTACGATTTATGGTTTGATTATAATTTGCTATTAAACTATTCAAGTATTTTAAATTAAAGATATATGACGATGACCGTTCATGTCAGGGCCAGAGAACAAGACCTATTTCCCTCCGGCGTGGGTTAAGACAGGGAGATATAATATGAGTGTGGAGCGCCAGAAGATACGGCGCTCCACACGCTGGAGGCGTGCGCCACTTGGGAACCGCAGCGGCGCACGCTTTCAGCGGTTCTCGGACGGGATCTCTCGCTGCCGAGTGTCGTAAAGGCCATGCTTGACAGCGAGAGATCGTGGCAGGCGGTGGTCTCCTTCTGCGAAGAGGTAATAACGCAGAAGGAGACCGCGGAGCGGGCCAGAGAGGAAGACGCCTCTGCTGGCCCACTCCGGCGCAGACGTACGGGGGCAAGGAGAAGGCGGTTTGCCCACCTCCTCCCCCCCTCGTAATAGTGGGGTCGGCGGCCGATAGTCGGGGGACTTCGGCCGGCCGGACGATACGACCCCATACGTCTGAGGGGTGGCCTTGTTGTGAACGAGGCCACCCCACCATCATGCCGGGGCCCGGAAGCTTTGTCCGGGCCTACCGCTGAGGCGAGGTGGCGAATGCTAGCGCGCCCCTTCTCGCCCCACCCAGGCGGATGACTGCTAACACGTGGAGGTTTTGGTTAGTCAGTCTGGTGTCTGGTTTTTTAGGAGTCTGACATAACCCTCTGGCGCCCCCGCGCTGGAGGGTATCCATGATGGATTTTCCCCACGTAAAAAAAAGGAAGATATAATATCACCGAAACTATTTACCACTGCGCTGGAGGATGTCTTTAAGACCTTAGATTGGGGAGAACGAGGCATTAACGTCAACCTTCGTTTCGCCGACGATATTGTCATCTTTGCGGAGACGTTGGATGAGTTAAGCCAAATGCTGGCCAGCCTAAACGAGTCCTACCAGCGTGTCGGTCTCTGTATGAACTTGGACAAAACAAAAGTTATGTTTAATAATCAAGTCATACCGAGACCGGTATCGGTCGATGGTACCCTTCTCGAAGTTGTTCAGGATTATATTTACCAAGGCCATACTATCCAACTAGGCCGCAACAACTTCGAGAAGGAGGCCGACAGAAGGATCACATTAGCCTTTCGCAGTCCACTACTGGACATAGGCCTCTACAAGTTCACGCTAAAAATGGCGTGAACTCACGTGTTTTGCTCATAGTCACCACGCTGGGCTGGCTGGCTGGCTTTGTCGCATCGAAGACGCTGCTGCCTGTCTTCGGACTGTGTATTTCAAAGCCAGCAGTTGGATGGTTATTCCGCTATCGGTCGGCTTTCTAAGTTCCAAGGTAGTAGTGGAACTGTGTTATCCCTTAGTCGCCTCTTACGACACCCACGGGAAGAGAGGCTATATTCTTTAGTGCCGTAACCACACGGCACTTTAATTAAAATATATGTAAATTCTATACTCAAACGCGCCATCTATAATCTAGAAATAGAAATACGATACAATCTACCGGATATCTATGCAATTTAGATGCCAAACCGCCATCTTATAGAGAAATAGAAATACGGCGCGATCTACCGGATATCTGTGCAACTTAGATGCCAAAACGCCATCTATTAGGATTTTATAGAACTAACCGATAAATACACACTAAAGTCAGATAGTAAATATCTTTTAAATAAATATTTTTTAACATACAGACACGTTCAACTGTTCCTAAAATAAGCAACTTGATGCATGTGTTATCGGTAACAGCCGACTGTAGCGGCTTAGCGTGGTGGGTATGGGGAGTTAAATGGCCCCGGGCGGTACACGAAAAAGGGGCGGCAAAATCACCATGACTTTTTCAATTGACAAAAAAGTGAAATCGCGTCAACAATGTAACACAAAACAAGAATACATTAGAATTGAGATAAATTTATAAATGTAAATATAAATATGTAATATATACTTATATAACACGCAAACTCGTGGCGGGAGTCGTGACATTTATCGAATCGTCACAACCCAGCAGAACACAAAGTGGCTGCCAACTACACCAACGGCAACGGGTTAATCTATGAATTGTAATTTTATATTATATTGCAATTATAGTTTAATTTCATGGAATATTTTCGCCACCAAGTATGTTCAAATAAACAAAACTTACATTTATTTATAATTTAATAAGAAATAAGATTATTATTCTCCAATGTTACCGTGTTTTAAACTGTGATATTTTTTCTAAAAATCTATCTAGTATAACACTATGGTAGTTTTTTAATTGTATATTTATAAATATAGTTCAGTTTTTATTATATTAAAACGATGTCTTAGTTTTATCCACTAAACTATTTACCGACAAAACCACCACCACCAACCACCGAAATATTATAACTTTGAACAATTAATATAACTGTTACGGTTGTGTTGAGTAAGTATGAAATTTAAATAATGGTGCAACAAACCATTAGCCGAGCACAGACTATCGTGTCACAACGAAGCAATAGAACAAGCGGGTCACTGGTCGTAAACAACTGCATTTGCGTTGCATTCATAGTTCATGCTATGAAGTTCATGGCTAATCACATGTTAATAAACACTTTACTATAAGATAGCGAAAACTTTTCACATTTTTTTATTGAGGAAAAAGTCATTTTAAAATACCAAAACAAAATTGCTTTGAAGATGGCAACCCTATTTATACTCTAATAATTTTAGAATCTTTGTAGACGGCAACCCTATCTCTGATATGTGGTGTGACAAATGCAACAATGTTGTGTGAGAACTGTAGTGCTATTCTGTAAGAACATTTTCGTGTCTCGACAGCGGAATCCGCGGTGAGATATCAAATTCGTATTCATTAAAACTCGACAGTCCCGTAGCGCCACACTTGTGAGTGCGGCGACGAGTCGAACCCTGTTGCGTGAGAACGTTGACATTTAATAGTATGAATTCGGTATTCTGTAAGGGGATTTACCGCTTCACACATCACAATTCGACACTTGATTCGATACTTGACTTCATGCACATATTCTAAAATAAAGTCATAAGAAAAGAATATCGATAAAATAAACACAGCTCTAAATTGCCGCTCTTCGATTCGACACTCACTTCACATCGCTTGTGCGTACGGAATGTTTACAGAATTCCAAACCAAGGTGAAGTGAGTTCGCTTTCGAAGTGAGCGCTGTCACTCAGGTGAAGCTCGATATCGAAATTGTTAGTTACAGAATCTAATAAATGAAACGCTTGAGACACAGATAACAAGTGACCGTTTATTTTAACTTTTAATTCTTAAATATGCATTCTTACACTATGGTAGGTGGTGTTACTACATTAAAATATTGTCGATACAAAATACACAGATAACACCCCCACTTATCGCAATATTCATTAAACAACTTTATACAAATTTATTTTAAACAAACTATACCAAGGATCAACATAAATTTATAATGTTTTGCTGAACATAAACTTTTAGTTAAAATGTCAGCTGGCATATCAGCTGTTGGCAAATACAATACTTTAACAATTTTATCTTTTACTAGATCACGACAAAAATGATATTTAACATCAATGTGCTTTGTACGTTTGTGAAAAACTGGGTTTGCACACAGCTTCTGTGCACCCTGGTTATCATTGAATAAGCTGATTGTATACATTTCATTAGTTATTTCATATTGTAATTCTTTTAGATATAATGCTTCTCTACATGCTTCAGTTAGACCAATATACTCTGATTCCGTGCTAGAGAGGGCTACACATTTCTGTTTTTTACACTCCCATGATATTACACCATCAGACAACAAAAAACACATTCCAGTATATGATCTTCTATCTACTGAGTTAGAACCCCAATCAGCATCTACATAGCCAGTTATTTTTGAATTACCTCCTTTACAATATTTTATTCCATAACATTTAGTTTGTTTTAGATATTTTAATACTCTCTTTGCATATTCCCAATGTTCCTTTGTGTAACAATTATTAAATTGACTTAAAAAACTTATACAATAACTAATATCTGGCCTAGTTAAGACTGACAGGTACATCAAACTACCAATTAGTTGTTGATAGGGCACATGATTATTTACACCTACTTGACCTTTATTTATATTTAGTTTGACCTCCATCGGAGTATCAACAGTCTTACAATCACTTAAATGAAATTTACTTAACAGTTGATCTATATAGGTTTCCTGACTCAAAGTTACATATCCTTTATCTTTATTGAAGGTTACATTCATTCCAAGACACTGCTTAACTTCACCTAAGTCCTTAATACTAAACTTATTAGATAACATCTGTTTCAAGTTCTTAGTTTCAATTTTATCATTGGAAAATATAAAAAAATCATCGACATAGACTGTTACAATAATTTTACATTTGTTAATATCCTTTATATACATACATGGCTCTATTTTTGACCTTTTGTAACCATTACTGATCAAACAATTATCAACCTTTTTATTCCAAGCTCTAGAGGCTTGCTTAAGTCCATAAATGGCCTTTTTAAGTTTTAATACCTTACAAACTGAACTACTACTATTATAACAATCAGGCAAATTCATATAAATAGTTTCCTCTAAATCACCATTCAAGAACGCAGTCTTTACATCTAAATGGTTAACATCTAAATCTAACTTTATAGACAATGCAAACAATAGTCTCAGAGTTGTATGTCTCACTACAGGCGAAAATGTTTCTGTATAGTCTACACCATGCTTTTGAGTAAAGCCCTTTGCGACAAGACGAGCACGGTAACGCATATTGTTTTCACTATCGTATTTTTTTCGCAGAACCCACTTGCACTGCACTATAGTAGCATCTATTGGTACATCTACGAGTTCCCACGCACTATTTTTCTCAAACGACTGCAACTCATCCTGCACTGCCGCTAACCACTGTGCTTTCTCCGGACCTTCTAAGGCTTCTTGCAATGATATCTCACCCGTGAACATCGTGTCATCTTCTATACAAGTACTTGCAAAACCATATCTGTCTGGCTGCTGCCTACGCCGAGGACCATTTGGTATGTTGACATTGTTGGGTATAATGGAGTCTTCTCTGTCTGTTGTATCGGACTCAGAGCTATCCAATGTATCATTTTCACTAGGTACATACAGTTCACCACTATCATCTGGGTTCAGGCTCTCTGATTGTTCAGGTGAATCTTCCTGAAGTGTCACACCTTCGTCCCCCACTGGAACCATATTCACCTCATCTGAACAATCCTTCTGTACCTTCAGAACATTCTCTGTCTCTATCTTCTCTAATACTATAACATCTCGACTGGTGGTGATAACATTAGATTTCGGATTGTAAATCCTGTACCCTTTGACATCATTGGAATAACCGACAAGGATACATTCTTCCGACTTTCTGTCCCACTTTAATCTCTTTTGTTTCGGCACATGTACCATGATTGTACTACCGAAAACACGTAAATGACTTACATCAGGCTTTCTGCCTGTCCATATCTCGAAAGGAGTTTTATAGTTTAAAGATGCGGTCACAGTTCTATTTTGTAAATACACTGCAGTGTGTGCCGCCTCTGCCCAAAACTTTTTCTCAAGACCTGCATCAAATAACAGACATTTGGCTTTTTCGACAACAGTCCGGTTATAACGTTCCGACAGACCATTCTGCTCAGGTGTGTACGGGTTCGTTCTGTGATGTATTATTCCATTCGACATCAAAAAACTGTCAAAGTTGCTGTTGCAAAATTCTCTACCATTGTCACTTCTTAAAATCTTAATAGTGCGATTAAGTTGATTTTCAACTTGGGTTTTATACTGTTGAAAGCATTTCAATGCCTCATCTTTCGTTTTTAAGAAATAAATGTATGTCATACGACTAAAATCGTCTATAAACAGCATAAAGTATCTAGACCCGCCTATAGATTGGTTTTCCATCGGTCCACAGATATCAGTATGCACAATTTGCAGCAACTCAGTACTTCTGTTACCTTCTTTAGGAAAAGGTAAGCGACTCTGCTTGCCCTCACAGCACGCGACACATGATGACTTCGATATATTTGTCTTATTATTAATTCTCAATCCCTGTACAGCATCTTGCATTTTGTTCAAATATTGGCTATTAACATGACCGAGACGTCGATGCCAAACTTCACTGGATACCATCACTGCAGCCGATGAACAATATTCAGGCATGTTTAGTTTATACACCCCATTCAACAGACTCGCTGTAGCTACCAGTACTCCTGCTTGATTGAAAATATGACAGCCATCATTGTTAAATGAAACTTTGTTTCCTTTTGATATAAGTTGACTAACAGATAACAGGTTTGTAGTCAACTTCGGCACACATAATACACCTTCTACTGTAATATCGTATTCACAGGCGCGTGTCTTTGTCGTAATCTGCACGTCTCCAGTACACAATACAGGTACTTTATCTTTGTTTGCCACGACAATTTCCTTGATCATAGGATCCCGCGACACATTTGACAACCATTCTTCATTCGCGGTAAGATGAACACTCGCACCGGAGTCAATATACCAATCACTTTTACAAAATTCACCATTCAGGAACACGGCGCTAAACGCATTACTGCTTTTGTGTTCATTTTTATTTGTATTCGACGAATTTTTGTTTGAAAATGTACACTGATTGCGGTAATGCCCTGCTTGTTTACATTTGTAGCATGTTATAACCTAGCGGTGGGCGTTATTTAACGTAATCGGTTTCAGTAACTAGTTACGAAGCTAATAACCATATACGTAGTTTCGCCGATACGAATGTAACGATTATTTTACGTACGCAGTTTTTTTGCGTACGCAGTTTTATCAAAAACTTGACACAACGACCGGCGCATAAGCGTTTTGCCTAATAACGTAACAGGTTACTAATATTAATCATTACAATACGCAGATACGCTTACGCGTAGGATAAAAAGAGATGGCTATAAGTACTATAGATGCATCTTTGTTTTCGAATATGCTCATGGGATTTTGTACGCAATTGACTATGAGCTTAAGTTTATTTTAATACGCACAGTTTTTTTAAAGAAATTTTAATTTCGGTCGTGTTTCTTTTTAAATATTTTCGAATTTACTATTTAGCATTAAGTTAAGACAGTTGACGAGTGATTAATTATTAACGATTAATGTTATTGTCTCGTGTTGAAGTATATACTAAAATAGTATGGGTTTTTTGTTGTATTTTTAATTATATGTATGTATGTATGTATTTCGAAAAATAATTAAAAACTGTACATAAAAAATCAAATGAACTTCTAAATACGCCTGCATCGATTATTATGACTATACAAAAATCAAAAAGTAATTTAAATAACATGTTTTGCAGCCAGTCGTAAGCCTGGATAAAATATGAAGGGAATTTAATTTAATTATACTATCCATCAATATTAACGCACGTAACGGCATTCGTATGTATTACAAGTTATAACACATAACTACTTCATAACCATAATACAAACAAAAGTAATATGACGTCGCCGTCCCGTACTGATACTGTATACAAAAATAACTAGTTTCGAAAAATAAGCAGTTTCGAAACTAGTTACGCGTATCCACGAAACTACGTATAACCGATTACACATAAAAGACGTTACGACCCACGACTATTATAACCTTTGGTTTCGATTTTGACATTTGGGCGTTGCCTTTGTTCGCAGTGCTACCAACATTCCGGTTCTTCTTGTAACTCGCAAACGCGCCACTGCAATTGAAAGCGCTGTTGTCGCCGCCGTTTCCGCTTTCTTCCATGTCTAACAATTTAGTTTTAATGGCGTCTGCTGTCAATGGTATGCCGCAATGCTCGATCGCCATTATCATAGGGGAATATTTTTCTGTTAATCCCGCTAATAAAAGCGATGCGACCCACTCGTCATTAATATTAAAGCCCGTACCGCTTAATTTTTGACTCGTTTCGATGATTTGTGTCACGTACGAAGTCATCGAGACGCCATTTTCGAGTCGTATGGAAATCAGACTCCTCAGTAAATTGATTCTCCTTGTAAATCCTGAGTCATCAAATAGCTTCTTCAATTTCTTCCACAGCTCATGGGTCGTTTGTACATTTTTAATGTGCACGTACAGCGACGAATCTATTGTAAGAATCAGCTTAGCTCGAGTTTTCGCGTCACCTGCTGCTCCTATTTCTGCTGATAAAGTCTCCGACTTGATGCAATCAGACATTCCCTCCAGAATTAGAAAATTCTCAGCCGCGAAAGCCCACTCACTGTAATTCTCACGCCCTTTCAATTTAGGTACACTGACAAGGTAGTTCGTCGTCATTTTCTCTAATTTTCACACTCACAGCGTTCAATACAGTTTGATTAAATCTGCAGTCTATTTCCACTATGAATGTCCAAAAAAAATTTCGAAAAATCTAGAAACTCTGGAAACTCTGGGCCCATAACCTCTAATAAATGAAACGCTTGAGACACAGATAACAAGTGACCGTTTATTTTAACTTTTAATTCTTAAATATGCATTCTTACACTATGGTAGGTGGTGTTACTACATTAAAATATTGTCGATACAAAATACACAGATAACACAGAATAGCCCTGCTGATGTTTACGTTGAAAGTTGAAACGTGACTAGAACAAAATGTCTGAGATATTCACGTATAGAAGGACTACATTGTAACGACTACGATCCTTGACATCGCGGTGTCACGTACCTACTGTGTCTGTTTACATTCTATTTTTAAAAACTTTATGTAGGTAATAGAAAAGCGGTATGTAAATTAAAAAAAAACGGATTGAAAATTAATAAAATATAAAAAATACTTGTTAATTTCGTCACCCATAAATGATCAGTATTGAGAATATCTGATATATAAAAATATAATTATTTTATTGTATATTATAGATTTATCGCTTATAGTGTAGATTAGTCGCTTACCGCTGTCGAAATACTTAGATCTTTAAAACTATGCAACGGATTTTGATGCGGTTTTCTTTAGTAGAGTGATTCCAGAGGAAGGTTTATATGTATAATGCATGCATAATATAGTAGAAGACCACAGATAGTCTTTGCACCCGTGCGATGCCGGGGCTGGTCGCTTGTATAAAATATAACCCGCTTACAAAAAAATACACTATGATAATCTATCGATTTTGATGAACCGCAGTGGTCAGAGCACCTACTGGCTTATGAGTGTTGCGCTAGCGGTCGCGGGTTCGATTCCCGCACACGGCATACATTTGTCAATACATTGCCATACAGATTTTTGCCGTGGTCTGGGTGTTTGTGCAGTCCTTGTGGGTCTCCCCACCGTACCTTGGAGCGCACGTTAAGCCGTCGGTCGCGGTTGTTATCATGTACACCTGATTGCGATCGTTACTCGTAGAAGGGAATATATCCGCCAACCCGTATTGGAGCAACGTGGTGGATTAAGTTCTGATACTTCTCCTACATGGGGAAAATTGGCCTATACCCAGTAGTGGGATATTACAGGCTGAAGCGATATATATACCATACTCTTTATTTTACACCATTAAAATAAACAACAAAATAATAACATAAAATGAAAGTTTACATATGTATTAGATTTTTAACATAAATTAGAATATTTTGCATAATTAAGTAGTTTACTTGTTAGTCACCGAACTGAAACATGAAACGTGAATTGTAATACAAATAGGTATAAAACGCAACGTCGACCATTAATACAATTAAGTGGTCCATACTCTTTTAGAGAATCTTTAAAAACATATTATTTCTCTTGTTTATAATAATAATTTTGTAACTGACATTGTTTATCAAATACCAATTAAATGTTAACAACATTAATTTAAAAATAATTTGAGTGTTGTTTTGACATACTTTTTCAAGTCATGTCAGACGTTTTGGCACTTTATTATTGTTTGTGTATTATATTCGTACAGCTTGGAGATATATTTAAGTAAATAAATAATAATTTTCTTTTTCTCTGAGAATCAAACAAATGGGTCCGAAGCTCGCAGAGATACTGGTTGTAAACTGCCTTTGTTGATATAAACCTGGTAACATTTAACAACATATGTGTCATGGTAGCGGGTATTGTATGTGGATATAAACTACAAAAATCAAAAAGAAATTTATTTAGGCAAGAAGGGACGAAATTAAAACTAAAATATATGCGATTAGTTTCAAATATCCATTTTCCCCATTCACTCTTATATCGCCTCTATGGATGATAAAGAAAATATTATCTAAATTTTAATATATAGCCAGATAAAACTGCAATTTATTACGAATCGTTAAAAATTCTATAATAGTTACGTCAAACTTCTAAACATATACCTACGCTCTTTTAGCGATAAGACGACTTTTGTACATCTTCCTCTAATTGTACTACTTTTGTTTATATATTTTAATGGTGTGCAATAAAGAATTATAAACACCTCACACTCAACGACCTCCATTAGGACTCCTGTGTCGGGAGTCCGGAAACGCTCACAATGCGCAATCACAAATTCCCAGACCACGGCAAGCATCTGTATGACCAATACAAGGGTGCTATGAGCAGGGTTTGAACCTGCAACCGCTAGCGCAACAGGTAAAATAGAACAGCCAGAGAACATTTATTTTGTATATAGATTTTAATAACCGCGCACTATATTTAGCGCGTACCTGTATAGACCGTCTGTTGCACTTGCCCAAAATACACAACCACATCTGTATATAGATCGATCAAATATCAAAATATACATATTTTATACAGTCATATAATAATAATAATAATATAATACCATATTGTAACATACCTAACATACGTATATTTGCAGGTTTATCTCTATTTTTAAGAGGATTAAGTGTTAAAGATGTCATCAAAAGTTCACGAGGTTATTCAAAACAAGTTTGACGCAAACGTTGTATAATGTATTATTTACAAAATGAATTACCGACAGAAATAACAAATATGTAATCGTTTTACTTCGTAAACAATGTAGTTACATGTAACCTGGCTCAATAGGTATCGAGTTAGGACCTAAGAACTATGTTGGCAAATACAATGTAACGATCGTTTAAAATTCAAATATGCTTTTAAAAGGTAATTTAAATTATGTCGTTATATATGAAGAGATTAGTTTCATCGTCATAACGTTATATAGCTTCTTGCGTCTATTCTTTATTTATTTTCTTTCATGAAATTAGTCAAAACTCGTCGGGCCAGCGAGGCGAACCCTATGTTCAGCAAGCAGCAGCCAAGCAAGCAAATAATCTTTACAATAGACAAACAACATTCAGCATCGTAATGGTTTCATGTTAATTAGACCACGTGTAACACATGTATATCCAATAACATTACTCCTTAATGCGGTCTTATTACATTAAACGTGCATCGCCGTGAATACACGTCACGTGAGAGAAATACTTTAACCTCTCACGATAGAGGATCGTGTCTTGTTAAGTACAGAAATTATATATTTCTTTTTTCGCATTCTACTACTATAATAGTTTTGTATACTCTTAATACCTATATGTTACATAAGCTGCTAAAAGCGCGAAAGTATCCCTGAGCGTCAATGTCAATTTTTCATATTTTACGGAAGTATTTAACTGGGGTAGGGCACAGCAGGAATTTCCTACTCAAAATATGGAGCAGACCGACTGGGGTAGTAGTAGTACCTCGACCTTAAAGAAGACCACAGCTAAATAATACTGTTTTCAAGCAGCATTGTGTTCCTGTTGGTGAGTAAGGTGACCAGAGCAACACGCTTGCGATGCTTCTGGTGTTGCAGGCGTCACGGCTCACCTTATGGTAAGCGATTACCGTAGCTTATAGACACCTGTAAAACCAGAAGCATCGCAAGCGCTTTTTCGACCCTATCCCCAATCCTCCCCAGGAGCTCTGGTCACCTTCCTCACCACCAGGACCACAACACTGCTTGAAAGCAGTATTATTTAGCTGTGATCTTCTGTAAGGTTATACAACTACGTCGGCAAACAAGCGTAAGGCTCACCTGATTGCCGACCCCCCCCCCCCCCCGCCCCAGGAGCTTAGTCAGCTTATACACCATAAGAAACACAATACTGTTTGAAAGCAATATTATTTAGCTGTGATCTTCTGTAAGATTGCGGTACTTCCCCAAGCAGGCTGCTTCATATTTTGAGCAGGATATATCCTGCTGTGCCCTACCTCCTATACCTACCTATATTATGGCTAGGCTTTATAATATGATTATTTTAGTTCGTTTTTTTCTTCAAATAAACGTCAAAAACGTCGTATAACCGCGGGGCAAAGTAATAAATATTTCCTAATTCAAAAATACTTATATGTATAGAACAGAGTGTAAAGACAACTGATTGAATAAATCTAAATATGGCTGAATATGACTTGATAAGTTTTATGTCCTCAACAGAATGTTCAACTCAACTCAAAAAGACACTATAATACGCTATATAATACACTGTCCTATATGCCCAAAGGTTGTCTGGAAGAGATCGCTCCTCTAGCGATAAGACCGCCTTTGTACACTTTTTTATTTGTAATATGTTTTGTGTTGATTGTTTTTGCATACAATAAAGAGTATTATTATCATTAATCATCATTTCAGCCTAATACAGTCCAATGCTGGACATAGGCCTCCACAAGTTCGCGCCAAATGTGGCGCGAACTCATGTGTTTTGCCCATAGTCACCACGCTGGGCAGGCGGGTTGGTGACCGCAGGGCTGGCTTTGTCGCACCTAAGACGTTGCTGCCGGTCTTCGTCGTCGTATTATTATTATTATATACATTTACATGCCTTTATCGCCCATGCAATGAATAAATGTTTTCTACTCCATAAGTCTGTAATACGTGTCTAAATCAACATGTCTGACCTTGAATCCGAGCTGTAAGCTAAAAGTATATTATGTAATACACGATAACATACATACACCGAGTGTTTGTATGTTTCTGTGTTTATTTAATCCTTATAAACAAAATTAATATTTAATTTTTTTGAATATGTCGAATATTAAAAAAATATTTACGTAATAAATACAATAAATAATATTATAATATCTATCTGTTAAATCATATAAAAAAAATAAGTCAATTTTTTAGATCAATTTCCCAAAAACTTAACGTTGTCCACTAAAAATTAAAAAAATGTCATTTAACTGGAATAGATGAATAAAAAGAGATCTTTTTAACCGACTTCCAAAAAAGGAGGAGGTTCTCAATTCGACTGTATTTTTTTTTTTTTATGTATGTTACCTCAGAACTTTTGACCGTGTGGACCGATTTCGACAAATTTTATTTGAATCGAAAGGTGATGTATGCCAATTGGTCCCATTTAATTTTTTTTGAGATCTAACAACTATTTTTCGAGTTATATCTAATAATGCGTTTTTACTTGACGCTTTTTTCGTCGACCTACGTTGTATTATACCGCATAACTTTCTACTGGATGTACCGATTTTGATAATTCTTTTTTTGTTGGAAAGGAGATATCCCAAATTTAGTACCATGATAAGGAAACCAGGATCTGATGATGGAATCCCAGAGAAATCGAGGGAACTTCTTGAAAATCTGCAATAACTTTTTACTGGGTGTACCGATTTTGATAATTTTTAATTTTATCGATAGCTGATGTTTGTTATGTGGTCACATATAAATTTTATTGAGATCTGATAACTACTTTTTGAGTAATCTTTGATAACGCGTAGTTACTTGACTATTTTTTCGTCGATCTACGTTGTATTACTCGTAGATGTAAATGAAGTCGGTTTTTTTTTCGTTTGCGAGCAAACACAATTATTTTAATTTATTAGCTATTGATTTATATACAAAGTGTTATTAAACAAGCGGATTGGTTAGTTTAAGAGTATAGTGATTTTGTTATGATCAATGGGGCTGACATAGTCGCTAAGCGACCAAAGCCTCTTACATTATACAAATAAAGATTTAAAAAAAAAAAATTAAACAAGCGTCAGAATCGCTATTATAACCTAAATATGCAACTTACTTGCCCTAACGCTCTAGTAAAATTAATAATTAAATAATTATTTTTCTAAATCTACCATCGTGTATTCTTTAGCGTCATGTCAATGACCGAGTCGCCAGTTTTAGGTACAGTTTAGTCGGTTATTTGTAAGCCCCTTTACCCATGTCTTCTCAACATTTTTTTTTTAAATGTGTCTGTATCTGAATGAGCTGTACTTACTAATGCCTCAATCTTTTGACGTATAATTTCGGCAATGATATGCCCCCATGTATTTATATCACCCTAAACGGAAGCCAGTTAAATAACACGATGTATAAATATATATATAAATGTGACAACTAATAGTAGAAATTGAAAAAAATAAAAGATGAGGTGTTTTTTTTTCTTGGTCTTCGTATTAATATTTATTTTACGAAAATGATGTAATATTTATAAACGATTAATCAGATTAAAAAAAAGTTTATATTTTTTGATAAACAAATGTTAAACACTGGCTATCAAAAATGAATACAACAATCGGGGTCACAAATTTTACCGCTTTATCAAACAAAATTAAGTAATATCTTATCTATGTAATACAAAAGTAGCTCTTTATTCATTTCACTGTATTGAAAATAAAACAAGTAGGTAGGTATTTTGATGCTACAATTAGTTATCCGTAATTTTTTGATAACATAATAAATATTTTCAATTTTTTTTAAACTTTTATACATTCATACATAAAAGGAGGAGCAATGGAGAAGCATCACATATATTAAAGATATCTTATCTTTAACGTAACTTTATTGCTTTTTACTAGTTCATTTTCGTACCTAACGAAAATTTATTTTCAAACCAGACTAGTAGGACGATGAAAACTAAATCTTTTATTTTTTACTATTATCTAAATCTAGCCTAACAGCTTTTTAATAACTTTTTTCAACATTTCTTAATATAATATTACAATAACGTACGAGCGATTCTTTTTCAATTTCCATTATATATGTCTGCGACTAACACTAGTATAAATAACTTAATTAATACGATTAATAAACATAATTTATTACGATTGTGTATTTGTATTTAATCTAGCTAAAAAAGCTGTTGCCTTTTCAATTTAAATATGAAAACCCTTTTAGTCATATTTTTTTTATACTTTCAGTCTCTAATAATACTTTTACTTAGAAGGACTTACATTGTCAGTCGCCCGTGACCATGGCGTCTGCAACATTACCAAAATATCAGGAATTTCAAATTATGAAAATCTCGGTAACTCGCTAAGTCCCGTGTAAGTTAAATTATTAAACATTTTTTAACTTGAATATAATTTTTACAATTTTTCATTCACTTATCATCTTTATACAATTTTTGTTTATTAATTCGTGTGAATCCGCGCAAAATAACAAGTCTAATATAATCGTAATATTCAAGTCACGTGCGATGAAATTCATTGTCGGTCGAGTGGAAGTCGTCGGTAATCGTACCCGAGTAGAAACCCGAGTAGAAATTTTTTCGTCTTCCTTAGAAGGACCGAACCAGGCATGCCTGATCAGAACTAGATAAGGTATGTAACGCAGATGATTGGTCTGGACCTGATCAGGATGAGATGAGATTTCCTGATCGGCTCCAGATCAGGAAATCTCATCTCATTCTGATCAGGTGATTCGGTCCGGTCCTTTTAAAAAACATGAATGTATATTCTTGAAAAAATTGTTTAACAAAAAAAAAGCGAATTGATATTAATAATATGTTACTTAACATAATTATTATGATATTTATTTCCGTTTATTTTTTCCAATGTATTATTTATTTATGTTTTTACTTTAAATATTAATTATTTTTATTTAATTTTATGTTATTAATTAATTATTATAATTTATTAAATTTTATTTACTAACTTCTAATAATTAACTACTAATGTACTACTTCCTATTACTTACGACTGCTCCACAGTGTAGAAATGAACTACCTGCTGTCTGTGTCTGTGCTGACTGTCCTGATAACTGTATATATACTAGCTTAAAAACATTAATAGCGCGATTCAGGCTCAGTTCGCGTAATTTCTTTCAGGCTATCCTGATCTGGACCGGATCGGGTCCTGATCCAGTATGCCTTACCATACTTGATTATATTTTACATCAGGCTATCCTGATATGGACCGGACCGGGTCCTGATCCAGTATGCCTTACCATACTTGATTATATTTTACATCAGGCTATCCTTGTCTGGACCAGACCTGGTCCTGATAGAGCTTGCCGGATCTGGCATGCCTCTTTCTATCCTGATCCGGTCCAGATACATGATCTGGTTGAGACTGACCTTTTTTTTAGTCGGGTAAATGTAATAAGTTCTTGCGTTGTATGTATAATAACAACAATCGTTTATTGCAATAGAAGTATATATCGTGATTTTGACTTCATTTTGTTTGTTATTACAATCGCTTTTTGTATTTAATAGTACTTTTATATTTAAAAATAAAATACGGGTTGGACATGTGTCAGTATAATTTTACGTTTAAACTAATGCTTTTTTTTATTTCTGTGTAAAAAATAAGCACATTAAAACTTACTACCATCTGATATTACATTTTAGGACGACAGTAGTCTTAAGTTTTTTCATGTATTTTTTTTTTTTTTTATATAATGAACAATAAAAAATAACCACTTTTGTTTGACGCGAAAAAATATTAGTAAAACCTACAGCAGTTATTCAGCGGTTGTGTATTCGGAAGACCAGTTGTAAACTTTTGGTCATGCAACTAGGGCGCTGAGACGTTATATCGCATAAATGGCTATGGAATGTTTGTCTTAAACTTTAAAAAAAAACACCTAGCCGCCACCAGCCTATCGCAGTCCACTGCTAGACATAGGTGTGTTGCCCATAGTTACAACGCTCGGCAGGCGGGTTGGTGACCGCAGGGTTGGCTTTGTCGCACTGAAGACGATGCTGCCCGTATTCAGCCTGAGTATTCCAAAACCAGCAGTTACTAGGTAGTGGAACAGGGTTATCTTTTAATCGCGTTTTACGACACCCACGCAGCTTAAAAAATGTATCTCACTATATTAACTAAGCATTAGAAGACCCGTGTCCACTTTGCTAGGAGTCAAACTTTTCAAATTTTAAGTACCTACCTTACCTATTAGAAATATATGTAGATGGTGTCGCGAACATTCTTTTAACTTTCTTTAAACCTTCTTTAAATCTGCTTACGACTATCATTCTTATTGTATATGGTACTTATTAATAAAAAACTTAATATATAACGTCAGCGTAAACTGATAAAAGGGCATTTTCTTCAGAGTAGTTTTCAAAATGAATTTTTTTTTTCAGCCACAAAACTGATTATTAAGGAAATAAAATTATATTATTATTATATATTTATTATTAAATGGTCATACGATTGTAGTGTAAACAACATTCGCACAGTTTGAAGTTAAACCGCTAACTGCTGAAGTAAACTCCAATGCTTCATAGTTTTAGAAAATGGTGCCGTGCCGTACACTTTTTATTTTTAGCTTAAGAAAAGTCCCGTGTCATTACAACAAGCGACATGCGACAGCTTATGATATGTTGTAATTTATAATTTCTGTTTCACTTTGACATGTCGTTAAATAATTTTAAAAGGCAACTATTTCCATATGAAAAATTTACTAATGGAGAAATAATTTTTTTAAAATAAAATCTCACCCACTCTCAAATTCTCAGTCTCTATATTCTTTCTCTTATATACCTCTTTATTTTTTTTAGTTTTTCATACAATTGACATATATTTTAAAAAATATTCGCTAATATAAAAAAGGCAATGTTATTTACTATAAAAAACAGAGTTAACAACAGACATCGTGAGTAATAACTAACAGCAACAGACCATTTCGACAGATAAGATAGTGCATACAGTACGCAGTAAGTCCTATTTTCGGTACACTAGAGATAATGGGGCGCGCGGGTGAGCACGTAGCTACACCTACAAACAGGGAAGAAAATAGAAAGGGTACGGAAAATTGTTAACATTTTTACGTAAAAACACATAAATGTCAAATAATAAATATAGCTACAATATATTTTGGCTCTCGCCGTCAACAGACAATACGGCGACTACATCCAAGTGCCTACGAGTACATATACTTCGTACTGCGTTTAAGCAGTGACGAACAAGAATTTAGTGTATGGTAACTGTACTAACTGCTTGTTACCCACAATTTCTCTCGCTTAGAAAAAAAAACATATATACGTTTTTTATAATATTGGTTTCTTAGTCTGGTATTCTCAACAAATACTTTTATTGGATACCCCAGTATGTAGAAAAGCATAAAAAACTTAGCCTGCCATCTTTAGAAGTCTGCCGTGTTTGATTTAGAGTAACATCACTATATTTTTCGTGTTACTCTTAGCAAGCCCGTTCTAATACCCATATTGTAGGAGTCCATTAAAAATAACTACTCCGCCATCTTGGATGTGGATGCCATGTTACATTTAGACAGACGTCACATAGCTAAACATAACGTGTGTACAGAATTTCAGCTCAATCGATTAAATATACGTGCTGAAGCACAAATTGAGTTGTAAGATTTCAACCTAACAAACATACTGCATATATTGCAAGTTAAATAAAAGCTAATTGTGTGTGGCCCTAAAATACTCAAAATGTAATTAAGCATGATTTTTTTTTTTGATTGTTTGTATGATTGGTTTAATGGATTTTAGTTGTGCCAGGGCACGTTTGATTTAGCCAATCATCATTACAGCCTATACAGTCCACTGCTGGACATAGGCCTCCAAGTTTACGCCAAAAATAACGTGAACTCATGTGTTTTGCCCATAATCACCACGCTGGGCAGGCGGGTTAGTGACCGCAGTACTGGCTTTGTCGCACCGACGACGCTGCTGCCCGTCTTCGGCCTGTGTATTTTAAAGCCAGCAGTTGGATGGTTATCCCACCATCGGTCGGCTTCTTAAGTTCCAAGATGGTTGTGGAACCTTGTTATCCCTTAGTCGCCTCTTACGACACCCACGGGAAGAGAGGGGGTAGCTAAATTCTTTAGTGCCGTAGCCACACAGCACATTATTGATTTAGCCAATGTCACGTATTTTTTTTTTACTTTTATGTATTATGATGACAAGAGTAACATATCACTGTCATTTTATGAACTTTATTAACAATTCGTTAAGCCGCATTCGTACGAACACGAGACTTACGACCTTAAACATCGGAAACAAATGTACGAAGTCTCCGACGCATAAAATTCGAATTTATCGTTAATTTATTTAATAAAATGGTTTTTGGTCATAAGAATTATATTAAATTACACTATACTACATATTCTACAATTGAACATATTAATTTTGATTACCAGCTGACCCGGTGAATTTCATATCACCATATTTTTGAATCGATTTTATATAAAAACTTCGTTAATAACGAACATAAAAAAATACCGAATTTTAGTGCTGTCGTTCGGTACTTCGCCTTAATTTTAGCGATTCATTTTTATTTGTATGAACAAATACTAAATTATAAGTTCGCGAACAAACGTCTAGTTCAATCAATCTCAGTAGCCATGGCTCCGTTGCATAATGTTTGCATCAAATTTAGCGTTAACAGAATACACATAACATACAAATAGTATGGCGTGAAAATGAGTTAGGATATATGAAGTTTACATTGCATTTCCTTTTTAACTACGAATATAAAAGAAAGTTCATTAAAAGAAGTGTTCAGTTGTTGACAGACGATTCGGCCTCCGCTTCCACTTCAGGTGAGAATGTCTTTATGGGACAATACAGACAGACGGGCTCCAACAACGAGTACCTTCATATGAATTTTTACTTCTTTTTAAAGCCCTCTTATGTGAAATTTGTACATGTGTCTGCTACTGAGAATGAGACCTATATAGCTATACTTATAATGGAACCGTAACAGTAATGAATTGCCATTTAAGACATTATAAAGGTTTTGGAGTTTACTCTTTAAGAAACCTATTTTGTTTTGAGTGATAATAAAAAAAAACTGTACTGTGATATTTAAAAATTAAAATGTTCTGTTACACTAATGAAATTATAATTAATTTATTAAAATAATATGATTGTCACTTGTCGAATCGTTACAATAAATGCCCGTATAGTATACCTATATCTTACATAAACAGCTAAAAGCGCTGTAAAGCGACATTGCTCAGCGTTGTTTCATACGATTTTACTCCCAATATTGTTTTCGTATCACTTAAGGAGCCTCTAACGTAAACTCCAATTAGGGTCATTGCGCCTGTTCGCGTCCACTTAGTGCAGTTGGCAAGTTTGAAGAAGAAAATAAAAATGTCCCCGCACTAATTTCTATGAAAAATTTATTTACTGTGTTCGTTATATAGTCTATTTAAAGATTAATTTTCAGTTTTGTTCGAAACGTCTTGTTATTATTTTATTTAAATACAAACTTCAGAATTAGGCGATTTACCCAGTTTGCGTCCATAAAATCCAATTTGCGTCCACCCGCTGGACCACTTCGCGTCCACCAGCTTAGAAAAGGAATAAAGAGGTGATATTTTTATGATAATGTAAAGAGAGGTTGGATTTTAATAATTTATTTATTGAAGAATTATAGTTATTTAAAAATCAACATATTAACATTAATAAATCACTATAAAGAAAATAAAACACCTATTTATTCTTCTAAACATTGATAAAACTTAAAATTAAAAAACAAATTAGGTACCCATGTATTTAGTAAGTAAATAGTAATTCCACCTATAAAATTCAACAATTATCTGTTCTGTGAATTTTAAAGGAATGTAAGCAATCTAAAGGATCAGCCTGCAATTACAATCACAGCAGCCTTTCGCAGTCGACTACTGGACATAGGCCTCGACAAGTTCACTCCTGTGTTTTGCCCATAGTCACAACGCTGGGCAGACAGGTTGGTGACCGCAGGGCTGGCATTGTCGTACTGAAGATGCTGCTGCCCGTCTTCAGCCTGTGTATTTCAAAGCCAGCAGTTGGATGGTTATCCCGCCATCGGTCGGCTTTATGAGTTCCAAGGTGGTAGTGGAACTATGTTATCCCTTAGTCGCCTCTTACGACACCCACGGGAAGAGAGGGGGTGGCTATATTCTTTGATGCCGTAAGCACACAGCACCACAAAGATCAGCCTTGATTAATAATTATGGAAACAAAATACGAGGTGGACACATATCTCCATTCGCATTAAATATTAATAATACCGTTATGTTTTCTTCTTCGTTACTTGGTTTTATTTGATACTAGCTGTGCTCGCGACTTCATCCGCGTGGAATTAAAAAAAAATATTGTTCTGTTCGTAAAATTAAAAAATAAATAAATTTCTAAAATAAAAGTAGCCTAAGTTACTCCTTATTACATTAGCTATCTGCCAGTGAAAGTCCCTTCAAAATCAGTCCAATGGTTTCAGTGATTAGCCGGAGCAAACAGACAGACAGACAAAAATTCTTAAAATGTTTTAATTTATTTATTTATTTTATTTTCTCACATCTAATATTACAGGCATAACCCAATTCATTAGACATAGTAAAGGAGACAAAAAGCAAAAGGAAAAAAAAAAGTTAAACTATAATTAAAAAAGAATTAGCTGACTTAAGCATAATACTAAAAACAAAACAATGTAACATTAATAAATATAAAAACATTAAATTCAATTCTCATAACATATTATATACAAAGTAACTTTTGCGAATTCACTCCACGAACAAGAAAAAAGGTCTAGTGTGTCAGCCACCAAGTTCAGCGTTCTGACTGAACGAGCAAGGGGTGCGTTGCGCACTAGCTCGGTTCTGCCGTGGGGTACTGCAAATAAGCTCGGACGCCGCTTTCGTTGTAGATACCTATCGGGTACGCTCAAATCTATCCACTGCAGTAACCCTGGATTATTGACAACACCGCGGAATAATTTTAAAATATAAGTTGCCAGAGCCAGCTCTCTCCTAGTCTCCAACTTGTTGTATCGAACCATGCCCAATACAAACAATGTTGAATACATCAAGGGATACAAGGGATACACGCCATTAAGCCTAAGGTAAAGAAACCTGGTGAATTTATTTTGAATATGTTCCAGCATGAGACTGTATTTGACTTCATGTGGAGACCATACTACCGCATTATACTCAAGCTGACTTCTTATTAGGGCATCATACAGTAAAGAGATTGCTTATTTTGGTATATGTACCATGTATAAATCAATATGCATTTAGTAAAAAGCTGTTACTTTAATATTACAAACAGACACTCCAATTTTATTTATTTGTGTAGATAAGTTGTACCCTCTTGGTCTGCACCCACTGATTTTGTCCAATATCGGAATAGCATATTTTTTGCATAGGTGCTTGTCTTACCGATTTCCTCTTCTCTTGAATGTCATGCAAAACTTCCCTTAAATCTTCCTCTGTGTATGTTCTTTTTTTCTTCTTCTTATCTGCAAAGAACTCATCTTAAACAGAAAAAAAAATAAGAAAGAAATTACATATTTCATTCAAAGTAGAATAGGTATTAACTTGTAGTTATTAGTTTTATGTATTAAACTTATAGAATTAATTTAAGAAATGGACGCGATTTAGTTTTATTATTAATCCCTTTAGGTATAGTTTGCGTCCATTGCGGACGCAAAGTGGAAGTTTTATAAATTCGGTGTAGTAGTTCGCGTCCACCTTATTTTAACTGTTAACTATAAAAAAAATAAGCAAATTCATAATTATTATAATTCCTTTTATCATAACCAACGCCTAGAAACAGCTATGTATTCAAAATAGACATAAAATAATAAAAGACTTACCTTCAAACGAACCGCTGCCCACTATTTTCTTCTCATTATTCCGTGCCTTCGCGCTCTCTTGTTGAACAACTATTTTTTTTACCCGGGATTGCTTGGTCGCACAGAACTTTTGTCTATGCGTGCGTGCCTCTTATACATTGAGGTATTGCCGGTAATTACTTTTCGACTTATTGGTGTCTTAGTATACTTAATTTCGAGACTTTTGAAACTGAGATCCGTAAAATGGACGCGAATTGGGCGGTGGACGCGAACAGGCGCAATGACCCTATTATACTAAATATACTGTTCAATATAGTTACTAATTCTGTATATTTTGTTCAAATGTAATGACTATATGAATATACACACTTGTTTTTCATTATGTAACGACACACCTACAAGTTCCCGCTGTAAATATTCTTGGGCAGGTGAAACACAAACGAGCTCAAACTTTCCTTCGCCAGAATGAATTAAAATTACAGTCTCTTTGTTATTAATTACATACAAGACGTCAGCTTTCTTTTTAATCGCTTAAATTGAATAAAAAGTTTTATACATTGACATATAATAAGAACCTATGTAGGCACATACCTTTAAATTTAATTCACAAAATATTTTAATTACATTTTACAATTTTTATAACACAGCGTTAGTGCAGTGTTCACGAAACTGGTTGATGTTTCCCCGTCGTGGCTTCAATCATCGCACATGAGAAACATTCGTATAGACCATGTAAATTTTTCATGTAGATTAAACCCGCATTAGAGCAGCGTGGTGGATTAAGCTCTGATCCGTCTCGTCTTCTTCTCTTCTCGGAATTTCATCCTACTCAATAGAATAGACCCCACTATTGTGACACGCTTATTATTAATATTGTGTTGTATGTATAACAACATGCATAACAACAGATCATGATTAAAGATAATAAAACTGACTTGACTAAACTTTTCTGTGATAAAACGATAAAAAATTCAAAATAATTATCATTATTGCATCAATAACAATATGACTTGGTCACGCCATTACCAACCTTAATTTTCTTTTACACAAGGTAAATAAGTCGACATAATAAATGTAATAATATCTCGTAATTATATCTCGAAATTGCTTCGCTATGATATCAAATTATCCAAACGTTCTAAATCATATTTCATTACATTTTAACGTAAACTGGCTGACCCGGTGAACTACGCACCTTTCTATCTGTCTGTTTTCGTAAATATATTCATTTTTTTTCTTTCTTTTATAAAAACTTCGTCCTGATGATAAAAAATATTTAAAAAAAAAAACATGCAATCGATCGTAGTTGTACGCGTATATATTTTTATTTTGATAGAGAGATAAATATGACGTTCATAAGTGCCATCTAGTATAGGAACACGTGCAGTAAAAACTAACTAGTGGAAGATTTATGTAATACCAAGCGCTGTCAATCCACACGGTGATATAAAAATACGTTTAAACAATTATGATCTTTATGTCAATAAGGTAAGGTGTAACTCGAGTCGCGTTTGTAAAGTAGGTCAAACCGCTTTACAACAGCTGATGGTCGGTCAACGCCCGCGAGGCTACGGTGCCAACGACCCCACACCCTTCACAAACGAGAGGGAATCTTACCTCCCTATCTCAGCGGGTTCTAAATATTGACGTGCAAATAGCACGGTGTTGTTAATCTCGTTCGTTCATTCATTTATTTGAATCTATTTAATACACATAATTATTGAGATACAATTATGTATGTTTTATTAACCGACTTCAAAAAAAGGAGGAGGGTACTCAATTCAACTGTATATATGTTTTTTTTAAATGTATTTCCGGGGATAACTCCGTCGTTTATGAACCGATTTTGATAATTCTTTTTTTGTTGGAAAGGAGATATCCCTAGTTTCGTACCATGATGAAACCCAGTATGAAGAAAACCAGTATCTGATGATGAGATCGCAGAGAAATCGAGGGAAACTCTCGAAAATCCGCATAATATTTTACTGGGTGTACCGATTTTGATGAGTTTTAATTTAATTGAAAGCCGATGTTTGACATGTGGACACATTTAAATTTCATCGAGATCTGATTACAACTTTTGGAGTAATCTTTGATAATACGTATTTACTTGACTATTTTTTCATCTACCTACGTTGTATTACTTGTCGATAAAACTGAAGTCGGTTTTTCTTCGTTTGCCTGCAAACACAATTATATTGTATGATTTTTTTTAGTTTGTTTAAAATACTGTTATTTTTAAATAGTAGCCGATAATTAGTTTTTGTTGCATGGCAGATGCGTACGTGACGTGAGAAGTGTTTCTTTTTTTGTTTTCGTCACAATTATTTTTTATTTTTTATTCTATAACTGCGCTTTAATTATATTTTTATCGCGATGATTAATTGTAATGAATTATTACAATCGTAAAATATATTAAAAACTGATTAAAAAAAATAAACATTTTCCTTAATAAAGAAACCTCTTTTATCTTTCTATTTCATAAAACTATGTTCATAAGTACAATATAATACACTTCACACTAAGTATGTCTCAACTAACCTTCTAGCAAATTGTCCTATAGTAATAGTGTCACCTTCAAATGTAACTAATAAAAAAGAACAACACAGTTTATATACACGACGCATAAACTTTTAACGATTGCTTTACATTTCATTGCTAATATTAGTTACAGATTAGTGGGGAAGAATAATTACTATGCAATAATTTACGAATCGGAAGTCACAAATCCGAGATGATCCTATCTAAAGCCGCTCTCATTCAATTAAAATTTATTATTCAAGCTAGCCTTTGATAGGACTTCAAAAAATCTTTTTCATTAAATAGCGTATGACGCCTAAATTAATCCTATTGAATTAAAAATTACCTTACCTTTACAGGTAATAAAAGTACACCTTTGTAACCGACTTCCAAAAATGGGGGAAGGTTCTCAATTGGATTGGATTATTTTATGGAGGTATGTTACCTCAGAACTTTTGACTGGGTGATTTTTTTTATCGAAAGGTGGTGTGCGTATCATGTGGTCCCATTTAAATTTAATTGCGATCAGACAAGTACTTTCCGAGGTATATCTAATAATTTGTATATGTTACGCTCAAAGATCGAAAACGCTCATTGAGCGGAAAAATAGCTCACAACGCGATGTGGTCACAGTAAAACATCCACAAAGCGAAATTCGTGTTATGGCTCTTATGAAAACGCGCACGACGCGTTGTGGCAATCAAAGAAAGACCAAATAGCGAAATTCGTGTCGTGGCTTACATGCTATTCGATCTCAACGCGTTGTGGCAATGAAGAAAAGCCATGACGCGTATGGAATACTATTTGATTACAACGCACACTACTTTCCGATATAGATCCTACTACGCCTAGGCTGGAAACGTTTTGGTAGATGTCCTTAAGAAATATTTATCATTTTATAAAATCACGGCATAACGTGTTTTTCAGTATCAAATATATTAAGTATATAATTATATAAATTAAAATGAAACGATATTTATTATTTATTGAGATTACTTTATATTTAAAAAAATCAATGTATTAAGTAATAAATCACTGAACACAAAATATTCATATCATTTGTAAATTACTCATAATTCACATAAAATGATAATAAGGGTTTTAATTTTTCATGACAATTAAAATGAAAAATATTTCTTAAGGACATCTATCAAAACGTTTCCAGCCTAGGCCTAGTAGGATCTATATCGGAAAGTAGTGTGCGTTGTAATCAAATAGTATTCCATACGCGTCATGGCTTTTCTTCATTGCCACAACGCGTTGAGATCGAATAGCATGTAAGCCACGACACGAATTTCGCTATTTGGTCTTTCTTTGATTGCCACAACGCGTCGTGCGCGTTTTCATAAGAGCCATAACACGAATTTCGCTATGTGGATGTTTTACTGTGACCACATCGCGTTGTGAGCTATTTTTCCGCTCAATGAGCGTTTTCGATCTTTGAGCGTAACATATATAATTTACTAGTTTTTCGTCGACCTATGTTGTATTTATACCGTATAATTTTTCACTGGTTATACCGATTGTGATGATTCTTGTTTTATTCGAAAGCTGATGCTTGTCATGTGTCCCATTTAAATTTAATCAACATCTGATGACTACTTTTTGAGTAATCCTTGATAACGCGTATTTACTTGACTGTTTTTCTGTGTCTACGTTGTATTATTTGTTGATGTTACTGTAGTCAGTTTTTTTTTTGTTTCCGAGCAAACACAATTATACGAGAAAGATTTAGCGCCTGAATCCGAAAAATATTGCATTTTATTAAATAAAATTAGTGAATTGGATTTTTTTGTGTATGTTGTTGTAAGAACCAGGTTTATATGAAAGAAAAAAAAATCAATAGCTACACACAAAAAATGGTACATCCACTCGTTGACTAGTACTAAAAACAATCAACTTTATGATTAAATCCAGGTCACGCTACGACATAAATCTCACATTTAATTTGAACGTGTAAAGATTTGTCGACTAATGATCAATTTCTTAAAACGCATAACAGAACACGTGATCGATCATACTGATCCAAGGTGGTTAACAAACTTGACACAATGTTTTATTTACTCGATGACATGCTACGGTTGATATCAGATACGGCTTAGATAGCTAAAAAATCGTTAGATGAATGAGGAACAGGAAAAATGATAAAAAAAATACCACTTTGTTAGAACGCAAAACGGAAAAAATGAGTTGGTTAAAAAATTGCAAATTAAATTTAATTCTCTTGAATTTAAAACCGTTATCTTTACCACTACATTAAAAAAGTTTGTATTGCTTCGTTGGAATAACAACAAATTCTACTGTATACTAATTAATTATTATTATTTAATAAAACAGTTTACCACGGATCGAGCCGTTTACGATAAAAAAAACAAATCACACATTATTTATATGAACTATGTATAACTATATGAAACATATTATATGCAATACAGATTTTTTCTTACTATTACAGCAGGTTACGCTTGTCTTAATTTTATACAGTACTATAAATATTTAAAAGAACATTTCATTAAACAAGAAATACCAAACGTTAAAAAAACGCATTTACAAAAAGCTGACGCTTAGAACAACAAACAAATCGTAATCTAGGTGAACAGTAACTGAAATTTAGGTAAACGTAATAAAAACTTAAAAAACGAATATACAATCTACGTTTCCTCAATTACAAAACGACAGAAGCAATTACTCGGTTCTTTGGAGAAATAGGGACGCGCTTCGTTGCTAGGAGCACGTACGCACTGACCTTGTCGACGCGCAGGGCTTTAACTTGCCTTGTAACGTTGATAAAATACAAATATTTTTATGTAAGTCTTGTTATTCTTACACACATATAATATAAACACGCAACGAAAGTGACGTAATTTTAGTTTAGATATTAATTGTAAGCTTGAAAGACGTTATTGTTACAGTCTTTAAAACATTTTTTGTTATTATACGACCAAAAAGACGGTAATCATTTATTAACCTCAAATATATATGAGATAAATATACATAGTTCTAGAGATATGTTTTCTTATGCGATAACTCCACTCTACGTCGCAGACTAATATTATCGATACAATTATATGGAAATTAATTACCGTCGATAGCCTAGTTGAGATGAAATAAATCAAATGTCTATATAAAGCTCGTAGTGAACAAATTATAAACATAGATATAGAAAATAAATATATGTATAATAAACAAAAAACAAAATTGATAAGTTAACGTACTTGCATGTATTTACTTTATACGAATATTATGGCAAAAAAATCGGATGTTTTGCATTTTATTCGATTGATTTATATCTAAGATACGAAATTTTCCTACTCGTTGCATAACAAATTGTCATTTGTGTGAACATTTTGACTTTTGATATAAAACAAAAAGTTTCAGAACACGATTTTATTGGTAATTGATATAATATATTCAGTCACATATATGTACTTACATGAACTTTATTTAAAGATTTTTTTTTTGGGACAGGTAGCTTCTAGTGCGAGCTATAAATGCCTCTATATCTTTATACATTGTATTTATATTTGTACTAGCTGTGCCCGCGGCTTCGCTCGCGTTGAAATCAGTGTGTCACAAAGTTTTCCCGGTAAACTTCCAGTGAAATTATCATCAAAATCGGCTTAGCCGTTCCGTAAACCTTCCTCTTGAAGCCCTCTCTCTATTGTTAAAACCGCATGAAAATCTGTTCAGTAGATTTTGAGGGAATCGATCACATACACTTTTGGGGACTTTGTTTTATAATACACTAACTGTTACCCGCGACTACGTCCGCGTAGTTATGAAGATATGCGATTCTATTAAGATTTTTAACGCAATTTATTTTTTTATTTCAGTAACTTGAAATGCTTATCATAATGAGTAACTTTTAAAAAAGCACAATTTAGTGTAGTTTAATAGTTGTTTTTATAAAACCTCTCTATACACCACATTTTTAGTTTTATTTTCCGGCTGCAGTATAAATAACCTATCAGGCGAACTTTTAGCTGCTGTATATGTTTCATACAAACTATCAACCTCAATAAAACCACCTTAGCGGTGGAATATCGCAAAATCCGCTCATAGCGGATGTCTCTCCCTGCCAAATTTCATCTTTGTCCATCCTGGATGGATAGCCATCCAGTGGTTTTTTGAGTTCTCGTGACCAGTGAATCAGTGACCTTTCTCTTATATATATATATATATATAGATTACGATGCATCATTTGGACACCTCCTCATCATCTATAGAGCATACATTTTAAATTTCAAGTCTCTTACTTCTAAAACAAAGGACTTTCATACGAACTTCCAAGCCCCGTTTTACCCCCTTAGGGGTCGAGTTTCATAAAATCCGTTCTTAGCGGATGTCTATGTCCTATAAGAAGCCTACCTGCCAAATTTCAAGTTTGTAGGTGTTATAGTTTCGGAGATTTCGCTTTTATATATGTATAGATTTGACATTGGCGAAATCATCTCTATTCTTTCTATAATCCGTTGGCATCTTTGAAAGCCATTAATCTAAATTAAGTTGAAGTATTAGTATTCATTGTCCACATAAATCTTTGCCTTTAATTTCCATAAAACGTACCTTAATTAGAATCTTAAAAAAAACAGACAAAGTTTGTTATGAAAATTTAAAGCTCTAATGACAGCTGTTCTATTGCAAATACAAGGATTAAGCAGGTGAAGTTATTTTAATAACGCAAGGTGTGTTAACAAACCTATTTTGATAATTATTTGGAGTAATTTAAATTACCATATTATTTTTAGACAAAGAAATTGTTTAAAGTTTGTATTCAATGACTTAAGCTGTATTAAATAAAAAGTTTGATAAAAAAAAATTAATAACACTATTTTTTTGTGAAAATACTTGATGAAATGAATCATAAAATCATTTTCATTTCAATACTGTTGTAGTCATTTATAGCTGCTCCTTGTGGAGTTATTTCCACTAGTTTTGATAATCTTTAAACATCAATCAAGTATAACTAAATTTTAGTAGTATACAAAAAGTTTAATTGCTTATATACTCATATTTACTGTAAGGCAAAGTCAGAAATATATTCGAAACACGTATTATATTTAAAAATTTCTACAGGTTAATTTAAACAAGGTCAGACTGTGTTTTGAAGCCGATAGTCAGTTTTCAATGTGTACCCTGGGGCGGTCTTGTTTATTAAAGTTTTATGTTGTACTTAAAGAAAGTATCTGCACTGCAGTCATCTGTTTAATACATAAAAACATACTATAAATCTAACCACATATCAACAACTTACTGAATCGATAAATGGTATCTACTATTTATAGCAACGAATCACAGTAATACGTACTTCAAAGAATATTCTCAGAATAAACCCACTGCTATTAAAGATTAGTTATCTTAGTTTCATGAAAAAATGTAACGAACTGAATGAGAAAACATAATAAGATTAATCGCAGTGATAGCGTATAATGTGGCATCACGCGTTTTCCAGCTAATTTACAGCGTATTATTAAGAATAAACAGTGCTAATCTTTTAACGGAATAAGAAAAGCACCAAGTATATCAATATCTACACAAATAAATAAAATTAGAGTGTCTATTTGTAATATTAAAATAACCGCTTTTTCTAAATGAATATGGATGTATACACGACACATATACTGCCTGTCTGTTTGTCTGTTATTTATCTAGTGTTTAACGTTTTTTTAGTTAAAGAAATATCAAACCAGCATGTAACAAATTTCTACCCATTTGACGTCAGGCAATTTCCATAATACCAAAACATATACTCGTAGACATCTAATACTTCTATCACATATACACATATATTCTATAACATCCAATCATATATCTCACTTTTATACCGCTATCAACTTCCTCGCAAATATTGATAACCCTGTAAATAAGAAACTAAAGTTCTGTTATAAGACGCGGATCTTATTAGCAAACTGACCCCACTTCACCTAACTGAAGAGCTACTTGACAAGCATCAGTCATAACGTAGTCTTTCTTTAACCGATTTCAAAAAAAAGGAGAAAATTCTCAATTCGACTTTATTTTGTAATATTTGTTACCTCATAACTTTTTACTGAATGTACCTATTTTGATGATTTTTCTTTTAATCGAAAGCTGGTACTTATCGTATCGTCTCTATTCAATTTGATTAAAACGTGACGAATCCTTTTTATATGTTATATTCTAATAATTCGTATTTAATTTACTATTCGTCCGACGTTGTATTACTAGTCGTTGAAAAATTAAGACGGTTTTTTTTCACAGTACATTAGCTCTACTAGTTATCAAGTCACTGATAGATGTGGCAGCTGATCCTCTGAGCTTGATCTTGCTTTTTTGAAAGTATATGTTATCTGTGACGTATGAATATGATAGTCTACAAGCTAAGTCAGTAGTTTTTCAGATTGTTTACATACTTAAAGTGAGATGACAATCGCTCTATTTAAAAATGGATAACCTCTCTTTAAAATATTACTTATACAATTATTTACGAGCTTACGCTTAGAAAATTACCATCAAAATGTAACAGTATAAAGGGTAACTCAAATTAAATTAAAATTATATTTTTTTAGTAAATTATACGTGTTTACTAATTTACTATATAATTTTAACCAACGTCTCTTTACTTTAACTTATTAGTAAGCGTGATGTGGCAAAAAAGACTTACGATCATAATGAGTTTCAATTACCTATTTAAAAAAATCGTTTACAAACTAGTAAATTGGATACAAAGTTTATGTTTAAACATGACTAATAATTCAAAGATTAGACAGATAGATATAATCTACTTATACAGGAATTTTCATGAATAATATAAACAAAAAAAGGTAACAATAACAATAAAGTCTTATCGCTAAGTAGCGATTTCTTCCAGACAATCTTAAGATAGAGGAATAGAATATTATCGCATTACAGTTTAAATAATATGAACGTAGGTATAATTATGCGTATATTTCTATTTGGGTTATACAAAGTACTAGCTGTGCCTTGCGATTTCAACCGTTTGAAAAAAAAACATACCCAATTATTATATAGCCCATAAATATCCAGTTCCTCGGTAAAAGGACCTCGGTAATGGATTCATACACAAAAATAATTTTTAAATTTGAATCAGTTAGTTCCAGAGATTAGTACGTTCAAACAAATAATCAAACTTTTCAGCTTTTTAATATTATAGTATCGATAGAATGACTAATGAATAACTGAGGTAGGGCACATCAAGAAATTTCCTGCTTAAAATATGGAGCAGCCCGACTGGGTTAGTGCCGCGACCTTACAGACGATTACAGCTTAATAATACTGTTTTCAATCAGTGTTGTGTTCCTTTTGGTGATTAAGTTGACCAGAGCTCCTGAATTCCCCAATTGGGGGTAGGCTCGGCAACGCGCTTGCAATGCTTCTGGTGTTGCAGGCATCTATAAGCTACGGCAATCGCTTACCATCAGGTTAGCCGTGCGCTTTTTTGCCAGCCTAGTTGTATATCAAAAAAAGATTTTTAAATTATAACGCAACGCACAAGCCCGCTACAATGCAAGCTTCTTTCTGGTACCAACCAGTCTGAAAAAAAGTTTCGAAGACAGAATAAAGTACTAATACTGCCCTTTGCACGCTCAGTACTTAAGCTTTCCTTACCTTATTATGTTTTTGGTAACAAATAAAACAACTATTTTCTATATATTTTAATTAGATATAGCTAATCATGACAAAAACTTCAACAAAAAATTTCCAGTAGCTGAATATTGGTACAAATAAACTTAGCGTATCACGTCTAAGTGTATGATAAACAAGAAACAAATAGAAATGTGTGAAATCGATGTTAATTAAAATGTTTTCGTCTCGGTCGTTTGGTAACTTATACGCGATAACTGGTAATGCTCCGGTATATGTAGCTTACGAAACTAAATTAGAATTTATTTGTAATTCATAGTGTTAATTTTTTAATTATAGGTTACTAAAGCACTTAAAACAAATGTAAATTAGAGAAAGTAATTGAATGAAAAAAATAAAAATGAAATAAATTGAAGTTGATAAAAAAAATAAAAATAAATAAACTGTTTACACAGCCCTAAGAATGCAGTAGTACTTACATTTTAGTCAAATAAAAGTCTGTATTTTTAAAGTGTATAGGTATTCTATGTATCCTTTCACATTTTACGTGGTAGTGTCGACACAAAAAAATTAAAACGTGCTTTGTTACGAAGAAGCACGTTTCGAAATGTTTCTATGACCAGTAATCGTCGCAGAACTCCTAAGTATAAGGATAAATGCTCCACTGCCTATTTCCGGATATTGTTTGAATGTTTATCTAATGGTGTTTTTCATCGTCAAGTATATAACCTATCTCGCGTTTTTTAACCGACTTCAAAAAAAGCAGGAGGTTACTCAATTCGACCGTATATATTTTTATATGTAAACTTTAATATAAAAAGTCGTTAAACTGTTTTCATCAATTACGTTTTTAGTACATTGTTATATTATAGAGTTCATAATACAAGCGTGAAGGGTAACTAGAAATCTTAACTATGAACTTATAATAAGGATGATACTACAAGGGATTCCTAGTACAATAGAATATAATCACTATAAATCGTTTCCTCAATGACAAAGGTATTTTCTAAGCGATAATCCACATCTAATTATATCACGGCAGCTCTTTCTATCACGCTACTTATAGCCTTATGGATACCATTATCTACAGCAGTGAAAAATTATCTATATTTCATAACCTAGTCTATGCAATTTCTAAGACTACGCGTTGCTAGCTACGAGTTTTCCCAGTAATTTTTAGGAACCCATACACAAAGGATTGAAATAGAATGCGATTTGGCTAAAGATACGAGTACAATTATCCATTCTGTTAGAGTTACTACACAACTGTAAAGCTTCTTCCACTTTCTCCAGTGTTCCTATATATTATATTACTATGAATGATATAAACAGTTATTCAGCTCGATATTTCTGAATATGGATTGTTTAATATTACACCTGTCCTCCTCTTTTAGAGTCTGACTCGTATGACACATGCCCACATGTCTGAAGTTGTTATACATTTGAAACGCTGCAGTTAAGTCAAGGACAGTTATAGAATCTTTAACATAACAAATTGAAGGCTTGCTTTTATGATATATTTTCAATCTCCAGCCATGAAACTATGACTTCTTGATGACTATAAAATTAGATATGAAACGTGAATAAAAACAAAACGAGAGTATCCATCATCTACACAAACCGCTTTTTACTAAATACATATGGATGTATACACGGTACATACGTATACCAAAATTACATTTTTACAATTGTTTTCTGTCTGTCTGTTTGTTTGTTCCGGCTTATCTCTGAAACAGCTGGGCCGATTTTGACGGGACTTTCACTGGCAGGTAGCTGATCTAGTAAGAAGTAACCTAGGCTACTTAGGCTTTATTTTAGAAATTCATTTATTTAATAATTGCGAATTGAACAATAACTCTTTTGTTAAATTCTACGCGGACGAAGTCGCGGGCACAGCTAGTTCTATCATAAGAGGGTGTACAATTAAGAGATTGTTGTAATATGTAACAACTTTGTGAGTCATTTGTACGTGTCCACGCCGAACTTGGTATTATAAAACTTGTTTTCGACTTTTCATTAATAATTCGATTGAAGTTCGGAGCTCGCCTTCGTCACGCACTTCCTTATTTATACTACGTGACTGGATTCATAAATACTTCTCAACTAAGCGTAAATATTTTATTCTGCGTTGTGAGCTACAAACTTTAACTTAGTATATAAATAACAGGACATAGTAAAGAGATTACACGAGTGAAGAATATCTGCATTTATAATAACAAATATCTTGCTTTCTTTTTTTTAAACGTTTAACCTCTTTCTAATAAAGTATATCAGTAATTTATGTGCGAGTCTCGGACAGTTCTCGCACTGCGAGATAGACTTTATAAGAAACGTTTATAGTAAGCGTTTTTCTTGAACTCGCTGATTTAAGTAGCTACTTTTATATGAATAATGTTATTGCTCAAAAAAGTAAAGTAATAACAATATTTGTCAACTTACGTAAAACAGAACAATAAATCGATGTACAAATAATTTATAAATATTGACATTTGTTGTTTAAGTATTTATGGTTGATAGACCTTGGTTATCGGTGTAAAGCGTAAACCTAAAAATCTGACATATCATTTCTTTTAGGGCGACTTTGACAGTATTTTTTTTTTTAAATTACGACAAGGTTACGAAATTTTTACGATTTTAATCTACTGAAAAAGGTAGCATATTTATTTACCTATAAAAGCTCTTAGCACATAATCTGTTGAGTGTACATATGCAATGAATTTTTAGGTGTTAGGTAAATATTAAGTAAGTAACGTAGTTTATTGAGGTAGGGAAAGCAAACTTTTTTGCTATTTTTAGGGTTCCGTACCTCAAAAGGAAAAAAACGGAACCCTTAAAGGATTACTTTGTTGTCCACCTGTATGTCAAGAAAATATCAAGCAGAAATTCATATCAAATACTTAGGTCTACTGTCCCTCTGGTGGCGGCAATTCGGCCCGTCCTACGTGTCTAGGTCGATAGACGACACGGTGCGGTATCGTTTCACTTGGCGCAGATGCTGACCGGCCTAGGCTGTTTCGATCGCTATCTGTGCCGAGCGTTGGGGCGAGAGCCGACGCCGGGATGTCACCATTGCGACGTCGGCGCCGAGGACACGGCGGAACATATGCGCGTTGCCTGGCCAGCGTGGAGTGCGGAGCGTAGTGCCTTATCGGCAATCATAGGGGCGGGTCTCTCACTGTCGGCCTTGATTGTGGCCATGGTTGGCAGTGAGGAAAGCTGGGATGCAGTCTCCACCTTCTGCAGTGCCGTAATGCTGCGGAAGGAAGCGGCTGAGCGGGAGTGGGAACAGGATCAAAACTCCCTGCCAAGTCGTCGCGAAAGGCGCAGTTAGCGACGCAGGGCTTACCTAGCCAACCTGTCGCCCTAACGCCGGACCAGCGGGTGATATACCGGGGGATTTATCATCCACATTTTAAAGTCCCGAGGAGGGAGGCAACCTTAGCGTTCGAGGGAGCCTCTCGGAGGTCGCTTTTGGTGATGAGCTCTAATTGGGCAACACCGGCGGCATCGCAGAAATGCTTAGCGTCCCCGTCATCCCGCCCCCGGCGAGCGAAGCGACACCCCAAAGGTTTTAGTCCGTGCGAATCGGACATACCCTCCAGCTCCCCCGGGCTGCAGGCATCGGTTAGGGATTTCCTCCGAGTCAACAAAAAAAGTCTACTATCCCTTGGAGCTGTGAAAAAGTCAAACTTCTAAGCTAACGCAATCAAAATATGCAGCCGTTTATGGTGCATCATGTCTTTTTCAATATTAACACGTTAGCAGAAGGTGCGTGTGTGAAACTCTAAATTATTTAGACGCCTTGAAGTTAAAAAAACTAACACGCAACTGAATATTATATTACATTTCTAGCTACATACATTTCATTATAAAAATCAAATATCAGTTATTATCAAATTAGTGTATTTCGTAAGTTTCTGTGTTATTTTATTTAAAAATACCCTTTATATATTCTATAATAGAAGTAGGTTATGTAGCGCAGCTAGTTTTTAAGTCAACCGTAAACGTAAATAAATTTGACCTTTGGATGTAAAATAAAATGTAATCATTACAAATCAATACGTACAAGGTTTATGTACCGTAAACGATAGACCAAGCTTCATTATTCATACTAAGTAAAGTACATACTAACAATGTGTGTAAATAAAACACTTGATAAGCATATTGAAAAATATATCCCAAATCTAAAAATCTATCTCGTACTTAAGCTACTGCTTGTAATTGACTAATTTTTGTATAAGTAAACCTTCATCATTCATCATCATCATCATCTGAAATGTTATATTTTACGTCTGGCCAGTCTCTTTATTTCTATAATAGTATCATAAGACCTGCCTATAATAAGAATTGCCTATATCTTTGCCAACGTAGGACAACAAATGTTAACAGATTTTAGATTTATTCTGACAAACAAATAAATAAATTTATCACACTCAACAGATGCTAAGCTTCTATGTCTGAAGTTAGGAAATGTACGCAACAAAAATAAAAACGCCCAGACCAAAACGAACACGTGCATGACCTATAATAACGATTGTCTTGTGCTGAGATCGAAGTCGAAACCACAACCACATTAGGCAGTTAGCGTATCAATTATGCCGTCGTCTCGTCATAAAAAAGATGAAGCTAAGGAAATTCTATCACTATGAGTGAGTAAATTTCGTATATTTTATAAAAATTGAATTTGAAATAGGCGTCTTTAAATTATCGAGTGCCTTTGATTTTGCTATCCATTAAATTAAGGTTTACTATACGCTCACAACCTGAGCGTAACGGCTGGTTTCCCCGGGGACCTATTTCCACACCCCGTTCTGTATATGTTACGATATAATATTAACCTTTTAAAAAAACGGCATTTTGTGGCATAGCGGTAGCAAACACGCGTATTATACGTCTGACGCCGTTTACTAAAACGGATACTGCACCTGCAACACTAGTAACATTACAAACACTTTGCCAACCCTGACCACGATCCTACCCAGTAGCTCTAGCTACCTTACTCACTACAGGAACATAACACTACCTTAAAGCAGTATCATTTAGCTTTGATCTTCTGTAAGGTACTTCCTCAGTAGGGCTGCTCCAAATTTCGAGCTAGAAATTTCTTGCTGTGCTCTACTATAATAAAGTAAAAACTCGGGAAATTAATTAGTATCTCGATTTATTATTCACGATCATGATTCAGCCTGTAATGTGCCACTGCATAGGCCTCTTTCTGCATGTATGAAAAGGATGATGAAATGAAGATGATGAAATGAATGTGATTTATTACTACTACTAAAATAAGGCATAACGTGATATATTACAACCTCTGTTTTCTTTAATTTTGGATAAAACGTTTAAAGCAACAAATGAAAAATCTATTTAGCCGCGTTATATATATTATGTGGGTATAAATGTGTAAATAATTTTATATGATAACACGGTCACGACAATGTAGGCTACACTTGTCCACACTGTACTCATTTCAAACGAAACCTTTAATATTTATATAAGACCTATTTTTATTAAATAAATACATCCTCGGATTATTTAGGGTTAGAACGGAAAGAAAGTGACTTTTTCACTTTTTAGGATACCGTACTCAAATGGTGTCAATTGAAACCCATTATTAAAATTTAGCTGTTTGTCTGTCTTTTTGCTTGTCATGGTCGCATGAAACTTTACTGAATATTTTTGGAACGAAGTTCCTTACAGCAGGCTTGACATTTGGTGGCTGGGCGACCGAACTGAAAAAAAATGTGATATTAAAACCGTAAGAAAAATATATAACGGAAGTGACGTAATATCAGTCACACGACTATATAATATGACGTTTGTAAAACTAAAATATTACTAGTAAAGTTTTTTTAAATTATTTATGTAATTTTATACTGTCGAAAAAAATAAATAAAGTCACATGTTTTTTTTATTTCACTTAATAGTTTGAATTATCATTATTATTATTTTGTTTGATTTATTTTATTTTACGGTATTTGTTATTTTCTAAAATACTAAATTTCTTAAATACTTTTATATACTTATGTAAAAACCAATAAAAATTAAAAAAAAAAATCAAGAACTAGAAAATAAATATAAAATTCAATATTTTTTTTTTCAAATTGTGTTGCTTTTCGAAGGAACATCGTTCCTACCTGGTGTCCCATGACACCACATAATTTTATTAGGGTCAGCAAGGACGAGTTTAACAAATAGATATCATTTCGCCGTACCTCAATTACATATGTATAAAGTAAATTTAATTTAATACTTGGCCTGAAACTTGTAAGCATTATTAAAGAATACCTGTGTGATGGAATATGATTATAATTATACTTTCACGGTATTATCAGTTTATTGTAACAACTACCAATGAACTTGATATCAATATAAATAAAATGAATCTCCGAAATGTGTGTGTGTGTGTGTGAATTGAATGATATTTTTGAAATAATACTTCTTTACGCACGCTTGACTTGAGGAGTACTTGGTGAATACGGAACGAGAGGCTACGAAAAGTGTGATCGGGCGAGGCAAACGGAGCAAGAGATGCACCAGCACACATTTTCTTTCTCTCTTTCTCTTATAGCCAGTTACGTTTCGTATAGGTCTATTGTGCAGGCATATTGCTAAAGAAGTTTTTCTTCAGTCCTGTGGTCTAAAGCAAGTAAAATATCACCCACTCACTTCAGCCTATCGCAGTCAACAGCTGGACGTAGGCCTCCACAACTTCGCGCCAAAACTGGCGTGAACTCAAGTGTTGTGTGTTTCATCATCATCATTGTCTATGCTAACATACCACGCTGCACGCTGTGCAGGCAGGTTGGTGACTGCAGGGCTGTCTTTGTCGCACCAAAGACGCTGCTGCCCGTTTTCGGTGCGACAAAATATAAAAATGAAAAATAAGACAAAAAATTTATAAAATTTGAAAATTAAACAATGTACCACAAATATTTTACTTGTGTTCTTAAATTAGCCTTCAAACTGTCAATGGTGCTTTTTTTATTAATAAATACATAAAGCTACGCAATTTTAATGTGGTAAACTGACGATAAAATAAGCGCTTTCTCTTTCGATCTAATTTGCGAATATTTTAAACTGATACCTTATAATATATGAATTGTTTTACATATAACATTTTTAAATATAACATATGAGAAA